>NC_083097.1:135103579-135413211 GCF_949774975.1 Lagenorhynchus albirostris
GGATTGGGGCAGGGATTGGGGCAGTGTTAGGCTTAGGAACAGGGACTGTTGAGGGTCGAGGTTAGGGGAAGACAGAGGTGTAGGGTTAGAGTACATTTCAGGGGACGGCTTAGAATTGAGTCAGGGTTAGGCTTACGAACGGGGACTGTTGAGGGTCCAGGGTAGGGGACAAGAGAGGTGTAGGGTTAGAGTACGTGTCAGCGGACGGCTTAGGAACAGCGACTGTTGAGGGTCCAGGTTAGGGGACGACAGAGTTGTAGGGTTAGACTACGTGTCAGGGGACGGCTTAGGATTGGGGCAGGGTAAGGCTTAGGAACGGGGAATTTTAAAGGTCCAGGTTAGGGGAAGGCAGATGTATAGGGTGACAGTACGTGTCAGGGGACGGCTTAGGATTGGGTCCAGGTTAGGCTTAGGAACGGGTACTGTTGTGGGTCCAGGTTACGGGACGACAGAGGTGTATGGTTAGAGTATGTGTCAGGGAACGGATAAGGATTGGGGTAGGGTTAGTCTTAGGAACGGGGACTGTTGAGGGTCCAGGTGAGGGGACAACAGAGGTGTAGGGTTAGAGTACGTGTCAGGGGATGGCTTAGGATTGGAGCAGCGATTGGGTCAGGGTTAGGCTTAGGAACGGGGACTTTTGAGGGTCCAGGTTACGGCAAGACAGAGGTGTAGGCTTACAGTACGAGTCAGGGGACGGCTTAGTATTGGGGCAGGGTTAGGCTTAGGAACGGGGACTGTTGAGAGTCCAGGTTATGGGACAAGAGAGGTGTAGGTTTACAGTACGTGTCAGGGGACGGCTTGGGATTGGGGCAGGGTTCGGCTTAGGAATGGGGACTGTTGAGGGTCCAGGTTAGGGGACGACAGAGGTGCAGGGTTAGAGTACATGTCAACGGACGAGTTAACAACAGCGACTGTTGAGGGTCCAGGTAAGGGGACGACAGAGGTGTAGGGATAGATTATTTGTCAGGGAACGGTTTAGAATTGGGGCAGGGATTGGGGCAGTGTTAGGCTTAGGAACAGGGACTGTTGAGGGTGCAGGGTAGGGGAGGACAGAGGTGTAGGGTTAGAGTACGTGTCAGCAGACAGCTTAGGAACAGCGACTGTTGAGGGTCAAGGTTAGGGGACCACAGAGGTGTAGGGTTAGACTACGTGTCAGGGAACGGTTTAGGATTGGGGCACGGATTGGGTCAGTGTTAGGCTTAGGAACAGGGACTGTTGAGGGTCCAGGTTAGGGGAAGACAGAGGTGTAGGGTTAGAGTACATTTCAGGGGACGGCTTAGAATTGAGTCAGGGTTAGGCTTACGAACGGGGACTGTTGAGGGTCCAGGGTAGGGGACAAGAGAGGTGTAGGGTTAGAGTACGTGTCAGCGGACGGCTTAGGAACAGCGACTGTTGAGGGTCCAGGTTAGGGGACGACAGAGTTGTAGGGTTAGACTACGTGTCAGGGGACGGCTTAGGATTGGGGCTGGGTAAGGCTTAGGAACGGGGAATTTTAAAGGTCCAGGTTAGGGGAAGGCAGATGTATAGGGTGACAGTACGTGTCAGGGGACGGCTTAGGATTGGGTCCAGGTTAGGCTTAGGAACGGGTACTGTTGTGGGTCCAGGTTACTGGACGACAGAGGTGTATGGTTAGAGTATGTGTCAGGGAACGGATAAGGATTGGGGTAGGGTTAGTCTTAGGAACGGGGACTGTTGAGGGTCCAGGTGAGGGGACAACAGAGGTGTAGGGTTAGAGTACGTGTCAGTGGACATCTTAGGAACGGGGACGCTTGAGGTTCCAGGTTAGGGGACGACAGAGGTGTAGGGTTAGCGTACGTGTCAGGGGACATTTTAGGATTGGGGCAGGGTTAGGCTTAGGAACGGGGACTGTTGAGGTCCTGTTTAGGGGACGACAGAGGTGTAAGTTTAGAGTACGTGTCATGACGGCTTAGGATTGGGGCAGGGTTAGGGTTAGGAACGGGGACTGTTGAGGGTCCAAGTTAGGGTACGGGTCAGGGAACGGCTTAGGATAGGGGTAGGGTTAGACTTAGGAACAGGGACTGTTGAGGGTCCAGGTTAGGGTACGACAGAAGTGTAGTGTTACAGTACGTGTCAGGGGACGGCTTAGTAACAGGGCAGGGATTGGGGCAGTGTTAGTCTTAGTAACGGGGACTGTTGAGGGTCCAGGTTAGGGGACGAAAGAGGTGTAGGGTTAGAGTATGAGTCAGGGGATGGATGGGATAGGGGTAGGGTTAGGCTTACGAACGGGGACTGTTAAGGGTCAGGTTAGGGGACGACAGTGGTGTAGGTGTAGAGTACGTGTCAGGGGACGGCTTAGGAATGGGGACTTTGGCCGGTCCAGGTTATGGGAAGACAGAGTTATAGGGTTTGAGTACATGTCAGGGGATGGCTTAGGATTGGGGCTGGGTTAGGCATAGGAACGGGGACTGTTTAGGGGCCAGGTTAGGGGATGACAGAGGTGTAGGGTTAGTGTATGTGTCAGGGGATGGCATAGGATTGGGGCACGGTTAGGCGTAGGCACGGGGACGGTTGTGGGTCCAGGTTAGAGGACGACAGAGGTGTAGGTTTACAGTACGTGTCAGGGGACGGCTTTGGATTGGTCAGGGATTGGGGCAGTGTTAGGCTTAGGACCGGGGAGTCTTGAGGGTCCACGTTAAAGGACGACAGAGGTGTGGGGTTAGCATACATGTCAGGGGACGGCTTAGGAACGGGGACTGTTGAGGGTCCAGCTTAGGGGACGATAGAGGTGTAGGGTTAGAGTATGTGTCTGTCAGGGGATGGCTTAGGAACGGGGACTGTTGAGTATCCAGGTTAGTGGATGACACACGTGTAAGGTTAGTGTACGTGTCTGTGAGGGGACGGCTTAGGAACGGGGATGTTGAGGGTCCAGGTTAGGGGACGTCAGATGTAGGGTTAGAGTACGTGCGAGAGGACGGCTTAGGAAATGGGCAGGGACTGGGGCAGGGTTAGTCTTAGGAACGAGGACTGTTGAGGATCCAGGTTAGGAGACGACAGAGGTGTAGGGTTAGAGTATGTGTCAGGGGACAGCTTAGGAATGGGGAGTGTTGAGGGTCCAGGTTAGGGGAAGACAGATGTGTACGTTTAGAGTACGTGTCAGGGACGGCTTAGCAACGGGGACTGTGGAGGGTCCAGGTTAGGGGACGACAGTGTTGTAGGGATAGACTACGTATCAGGGGACGTGTTACAATTGGGGCAGTGTTAGGCTTAGGAACGAGGACTGTTGAAGGTCCAGGCTAGGGGACGACAGACGTGTAGACTTACAGTACGTGTCAGGGGACGGCTTAGGATTGGGGTAGGGTTAGGCTTAGGAACAGGGACTGTTGAGGGTCCAGGTTAGGGGACGACAGAGTTGTAGGCTTAGAGTACGTGTCAGGAGATGGCTTAGGATTGGGGCCGGGAGAGACTTAGGAACGGGGACTGCTGAGGGTCCATGTTAGGGGACAACAGAGGTGTAGGGTTAGAGTACGTGTCTGGGAATGGCTTAGTAACTGGGACTGTTGAGTGTCCAGTTTACGGTATGTGTCAGGGGACGGCTTAGGTTTGGGGCAGGGATTGGGGAGATGTTAGGCTTAGGAACAGGGACTGTTGAGGGTCCAGGTTACGGGACGACAGAGGTGTAGTGTTAGAGTACATGTCAGGGGTTCGCTTAGGAACGGGGACTTTTGAGGATCCAGGTTAACTGACGACAGAGGTGTAGGGTTAGAGTATGTGTCAGGGGACTGCTTTGGATTGGGGCAGGGATTGAGGCAGAGTTAGTCTTAGGAATGGGGACCTTTGAGGGTGCATGTGAGGGGAAGACAGAGGTGTAGGGTTAGAGTATGTGTCAGGGGACGGCTTAGGATTGGGGCAGGGATTGGGGAGGTGTTAGGCTTAGGAACAGGGACTGTTGAGGGTGCAGGTTAGGGGACGACAGAGGTGTAGGGTTAGAGGACGTGTCAGGGGACGGCTTAGAATTGAGGCAGGGTTAGGCATAGGAACGGGGACTGTTGAGGGTCCAGGTTAGGGGACGACAGAAGTGTAGGGTTAGAGTACGTGTCAGCGGATGGCTTAGAATTGAAGGAGGGTTAGGCTTAGGAACGAAGACTCTTCAAGGTCCATGATAGGGTACGACAGAGGCGTAGGGTTAGAGTACGTGTCAGGGGACGGCCTAGGATTGGGGCCGGGTTAGCCTTAGGAACGGGGAGTATTGAGGGCCCAGGTTAGGGGACGACAGAGGTGCAGGGTTAGAGTACGTGTCAGGGGACGGCTGAGGATTGGGGCATGGTTAGGCTTACGAACGGGGACCGTTGAGGGTCCAGGTTAGGGGACGACAGAGGTGTAGGTCTAGAGTATGTGTCAGGGGATGGCTTAGGATTGGGACAGGGTTAGGCTTAAGAACGGGGACTGTTGAGTGTCCAGGTTAGGGGACGACAGAGGTGTAGGGTTAGAGTACGTATCAGGGGACGGCTTATGATTGGGGAAACGTTAGGCTTAGGAACGAGGACTGGTGAGGGTCCAGGTTAGGGGACGACAGAGGTGTAGGCTTAGAGTACGTGTCAGGGGACGGCTTAGGAACGGGGCCTGTTGAAGGTCTAGGTTAGGGGACGACAAAGGTGTAGGGTTAGAGTACGTGTCACGGGACAGCTTAGGATTGGGGCAGGGTTAGGGTTAGGAATGGGGACTGTTGAGTGTCCAGGTTAGGGGACGACAGAGGTGTCAGTTTATAGTACGTGTCAGTCAACGGCTTAGGAACGGGGACTTCTGAGGGTCCAGGTTAGGGGACGACAGAGTTTAGGCTTAGAGTACTTGTCAGGGGACGGCTTAGGAACAGCGACTGTTGAGGGTCCAGTTTAGGGGACGACAGAGGTGTAGTTTTACAGTACATGTCAGGGGACGGCTTAGGATAGGGGCAGGGATTGGGACAGAGTTACGCTTAGGAGCGAGGCCTGTTGACGGTCCAGGTTAGGCATCGACCGATGTGTAGGTTTAGAGTACGTGTCATGGGATGGCTTAGGAACGGGGATTGCTGAGGTTCCAGGTTAGGGGACGACAGAGGTGTAGGGTTAGAGTTTGTGTCAGGGGACTGCTTAGGATTGGGGCAGGGATTGCGGCAGTGTTAGTCTTAGGAATGGGGATTGTTGATGGTTCAGGTTAAGGGACGACAGATGTGTATGGTTAGAGTATGTGTCAGGGGACGGATGAGGATTGGGGTAGGGTTAGTCTTAGGAACGGGGACTGTTGAGGGTCCCAGTGAGGGGACAACAGAGGTGTAGGGTTAGAGTACCTGTCAGGGAACGGCTTAGGAACGGGGACTGTTGACGTTCCAGTTTAGGGGATGACAGAATTGTAGGGTTAGAGTACGTGTCAGGGGACGGCTTAGGATTGGAGCAGAGATTGGGTCAGGGTTAGGCTTAGGAACGGGGACTTTTGAGGGTCCAGGTTACGGCAAGACAGAGGTGTAGGCTTACAGTACGTGTCAGGGGACGGCTTAGTATTGGGGCAGGATTAGGCTTAGGAACGGGGACTGTTGAGGGTCCAGGTTATGGGACAACAGAGGTGTAGGTTTACAGTACGTGTCAGGGGACGGCTTGGGATTGGGGCAGGGTTAGGCTTAGGAACGAAGACTGTTGAGGGTCCATGTTAGGGGACGACAGAGGTGTAGGGTTAGAGTACGTGTCAAGGAACGGCTTAGGAACGGGGACTGTTGAGGGTCCAGGTTAGGGGACGACAGACGTGTAGGGTTAGAGTACGGGTCATGGGACAGCTTAGATTTTGGGCAGGGTTAGGCTTAGGACCGGAGATTTTTAGGGTCCAGGACAGGGGACGACAGAGGTGTAGGTTTAGTGTAGGTGTCAGGCGATGGCTAAGGAACGGGGACTTTTGAGGGTCCAGGTTAGGGGACGACAGAGGTGTAGTGTTAGAGTACGTGTCAGGGTACGCCTTAGGTACGGGGACTTTTGAGGGTCCAGGTTAGGGGACAACCGAGATGTAGGATTAGAGTACGTATCAGGGGCGGCTTAGGAACGGGGACTGTTGAGGGCCAAGGTTAGGGGACGACAGAGTTGTAGTCTTAGAGTTTATGTCAGGGGACAGCTTAGGTTTGGGGCCGAGATTGGGGCATGGTTAGTCTTAGAAACGGGGACTGTTGAGGGTACAGGTTAGGGAACGACAGATGTGTAGGGTTAGAGTGCGTGTCTTTTAGGGGACGGCTTAGGAACGGGAATGGTTGACGATCCAGGTTACGGGTCGACAGAGGTGTAGGGTTAGAGTACGTATCAGGGGACGGATTAGGATTGTCGCCGGGTTAGGTTTAGGTAAGGGGACTGTTCAGGGTCCAGGATGGGGACGACAGAGGTGTAGGTTTAGAGTACCTGTCAAGGGACGGCCTAGGATGGGAGCAGCAATAGGCTTACGAACAGGGACTGTTGAGGGTCCAAGTTAGGGGACAACAGATGTGCAGGATTAGATTAGGTCTCATGGGACGCCTTAGGATTGGGGCAGGGTTAGGTTTCGGAAAGGGGACTGTGGAGGGTCCAGTTTAGGGGACGACGGACGTGTAGGGCTAGAGTACATATCAGGGGACGGCTTAGGAACGGGGACTGTTGAGGGTCCAGTTTAGGGGACGACAGAGGTGTAGGGTTAGAGTACGTGTCTGTCAGGGGACGGCTTAGGAACGGGGATTCTTGAGGGTCCAAGTTAGGGGACTACCGAGGTGTAGGGTTAGAGTACGTGTGAGGGGACAGCGTAGGAACGGGGACTGTTGATTGTCCAGGTTAGGGGACGTCAGAGGTAGGGTTAGAGTACATGCCAGGGGACGGCTTAGGAAATGGGCAGGGACTGGGGCAGGGTTAGTCTTAGGAACGGGGACTGTTGAGGATCCAGGTTAGGGGACGACAGAGGTGTAGGGTTAGAGTATGTGTCAGGGGACAGCTTAGGAACGGGGAGTGTTGAGGGTCCAGGTTAGGGGAAGACAGATGTGTAGGTTTAGAGTACGTGTCAGGGGACGGCTTAGCAACGGGGACTGTGGAGGGTCCAGGTTAGGGGACGACAGTGTTGTAGGGATAGACTACGTGTCAGGGGACGAGTTAGAATTGGGGCAGTGTTAGGCTTAGGAACGAGGACTGTTGAAGGTCCAGGTTAGGGGACGACAGAAGTGTAGAGTTACAGTACGTGTCAGGGGACGGCTTAGGATTGGTGTAGGGTTAGGCTTAGGAACGGGGACTCTTGAGGGTACAGTTTAGGGGACGACAGAGGTGTAGGGTTAGAGTAGGTGTCAGGGGATGGCTTAGGATTGGGGCAGAGTACGGCTTAGGAACTGGGACTGTTGAGGGTCCAGGTTAGGGGACGACAGAGGTGTAGGTTTAGAGTACGTGTCAGGGGACAGCTTAGGAACGGGGACTGTTGAGGGTCCAGGTTAGGGGACGACAGAGGTGTAGGGTTAGAGTAGGTGTCAGGGGACGGCTTAGGATTGGGGCAGAGTACGGCTTAGGAACGGGGACTGTTGAGGGTCCAGGTTAGGGGACGACAGAGGTGTAGGTTTAGAGTACGTGTCAGGGGACAGCTTAGGAACGGGGACTGTTGAGGGTCCAGGTTAGGGGACGACAGAGGTGTAGGGTTAAAGTACGTGTCAGGGGACAGCTTAGGAACGGGGACTGTTGAGGGTCCAGGTTAGGGGACAACAGAGGTGTAGGGTTAGAGTACGTCTCAGGGGACTGCTTAGGAACGGGGACTGTTGAGGGTCCAGGTTAGGGTACGACAGAGGTGTACAGTTAGAGTACGTGTCAGGGGACGGCTTAGGATTGGGGCATGGTTAGGCTTAGGAACGAGGACTGTTGAGGGTCCAGGTGAGGGGAAGACAGAGGTGTAGGGTTAGCGTACGTGTCAGGGGACGGCTTAGGATTGGGGCAGGGTTAGGCTTAGGAACGGGGACTGTTGAGGGTCCAGGTTAGGGTACGACAAATGTGTAGGGTGAGCGTACGTGTCAGCGTTCATGTTAGTGTTAGTGTATCGGTTAGGATTAGGGGACGGGATAGGGTCCAGTTTAGGGTACGACAAAGGTGTAGGGTGAGCGTATATGTCAAGGTACATGTTATTGTTAGTGTACCGGTTAGTTTTAGGGGACGAGTTAGGCTTCGGTGTAGAGGTACGGGTAGGGAACGAGAAATATTGATGGTCCAGGTTAGGGTACGTGTCAGGAGACGGTTTATGATTGGGGCAGGGATTGGGGCAGGGTTAGGCTTAGGAACGGGGACTGTTAAGGGTCCAGGTTAGGGTAGGACAGAGGTGTAGGTTTAGAGTACGTGTCAGGGGATGGCTTAGGTTTGGGGCAGGCTTAGGCTTAGGAACAGGGACTGTTGAGGGTCCAGGTTAGGGGACGACAGAGGTGGAGGGTTAGAGTACATGTCAGGGGACGGCTTAGGATTGGGGCAGGGTTAGGCTTAGGAACGGGGACTGTTGAGGGTACAGGTTAGGGGACAACAGATGTGTAGGGTTAGAGTACTGTCAGGGGACGGCTTAGGATTGGGGCAGGGTTAGGCTTAGGAACGGGGACTGTTGAGGGTCCAGGTTAAGGCACGACAGAGGTGTAGGGTTAGAGTACGTGTCAGGGGACGGCTTAGGAACGGGGACTGTTGAGGGTCCAGGTTAGGGGACGACAGAGGTGTAGGGTTAGAGTACGTGTGAGGGGACGGCTTAGGAACGGGGACTGTTGAGGGTCCACGTTAGGGGACGACAGAGGTGTAGGGTGAGCGTACGTGTCAGGGTTCATGTTAGTGTTAGTGTACCGGTTAGGATTAGGGGACGGTTTAGGGGCTGGCTTCGGGTAAGGGTTAGGCTTATGGTTAGGGAACGGGGACGGTTTAGGGTAGAGGTTAGGGTATGACAACGGTGTAGGGTGAGCGTATGTGTCAGGGTACGTGTTAGCATTAGGGTAAGGGTTAGGGCAAGGATGGGGTTAGGTTTAAGGTTACGAAACGCGTACAGCTTAGGGTACCACCGTGAGTTAGTCTTAGGGTACGTGTTAGGCTTAGGGAACAGGTACGGTTTAGGGTACAGGTTAGGATAAGTGTTAGTGTAAGGGTGAGGGTGAGGGTTAGTGTACGGGTTAGGATTGGGGTACGGTAGGTTAAGGGTTATGGTTAGGGAACAGATATGGTTTAGGGTACAGGTAAGGGTACAACAACGGTTTAGGGTACGGATTAGTGTTAGTGTACAGGTTAGGATTAGTTTATGGATCAGGGTAAGGGATAGGTTTAGGGTTACAGTTAGGGAACGGCTATGGATTAGGGTACAGGTTAGGGTATGTGTTAGGGTACAGATTAGGATTAGGGTATGTTTTGGGTAAGAGTTAGGGTAAGAGTTTTTGGTTAGGTTTAGGGTTAAGGAACAGGTAAGGTTTCGGGTTAGGGGATGACAACGAGTTAGGCTTAGAGTACTTGTTAGGGTACGGGTTAGTGTCAGTGTAAGGATTAGGGTACCACTTAGGGTAAGGGTTAGATTTCGGTTTAGGGAACGGGTACGCTTTAGTGTACGACAACAGGTCAGGCATAGGGTACATGTCAGGGTACAGATTAGTGTCAGCCTATGGGTTAGCGTAAGGTTTAGGGTTATGGTTAGGATTAGGGTACAACAAGGGATTTGGGCTAGGGTACCTGTTAGGGTATGGGGTAGTATTAGTATATTGGTTAGGATTAGGAAACAGGTTAGTGTAAGGACTAGGGTTAGGATTAGGGTATGGGTTAGGGTAAAGGTTAGGTTTAGGGTACAGCTTAGGGTACATGTTAGGGTACGGGTTAGGGTTAGGGAACGGGTATGGTTGATGGTACAGTAGGGGGTTCGACACCGGGTTTGTGTTGGTGTATGTGTTAGGTCCAGGTTAGTGTTAGTGTATGGGTTCAATTTAGGGTACGAGTAAGGGTTAGGGAATGGGTACGGGTTAGGGTAGATATTAGGGTATGGGTTAGTGTTACTGTACAGGTTAGGTGTTAACTTACGTGTTAGTGTACGGATCAGGATTAGGGTAAGGGTTAGGATTAGGTATAAGATTAGGGAACGAGGATGGTTTAGGGTACGAAAACGGATTACGGTTAGGGTATGAGTTAGGGTACAGGTAAGTGTTAGTGGACGGTTTAGGCTTAGGGGACGGGTTAGGATGTGGATTAGGGTTAGGGATCAGGCTCGGTTTAGGGTCCAGGTTAGGGTACGACACTGTGTTAGGTTTAGGGTACTGTTAGACTACGGGTTACTGTTAGTGTACGGGTTAGGAGTATGTTACATGTTAGGGTAAGGCTTAGGATTAGGGTTAGGGAACGGGTATGGTGTAGGGTACAGTTTAGGGTACGACAATGGGTTAGGATTAGGGTACGTTTTAGGCTACGGGTTAGTGTTAGTGTGTGGGTTAGGATTAGGGTTACGGTTAGGGAATGGGTCCGGTTTCAGATACAGATTAGGGTATGGGTGAGTGTACTGGTTACGACTACGTTACAAGTTAGGGTAAGGGTTAGGGGACAGGTCAGGGTATGACAACAGGTTCTTTTTCTTTTAAGGGTTGGGATTAGGGTATGGGTTAGGGTACGTGTTAGGGTATGGGTTAGGATTAGGGTACAGTTTGGGAAAGGGTAAGGGGTAGGGTTAGGATTAGGGAATGGGCAGAGTTTAGGGTACAGGTTAGTTTTGGTATACAGATTAGGATTAGTGCACGGGCAAGGGTTAGGAATCGGGTTAGGCTTAGGGTACTTATTAGGGTACAGATTAGCGTTAGTGTACGGCTTAGGAGTAGGGTATGGTTCGGGGAAGGGTTCTAGTTAGGGTACGTATTAGGGTACAGGTTAGTGTTAGTGCACAGGTTAGTATTAGGTTACGGCTGAGGGATCAGGCTTGGTTTAGGGTACATGTTAGTGTTAGTGTACGAATGAGTATTAGGGTACAGGTTGCGGTAAGGATTAGGGTTAGGATGAGGATGAGGGAACGGGTATGGTGTAGGGTACAGTTTAGGGTACGACAACGGGTTAGGGTTACGTTGCGTTTTAGGTTACGGGTTAGTGTTAGTGTATGGGTGAGAATTAGGGGACGGGTTCGGGTAGGGTTTAGGGTACAGGTCAGGGTATGACAACGGGTTAGGGTACGGGTTAGGATGAGAGTAGGGGTTAGCGTAAGGTTTGGGCGGGGGGGCTGCCCTTTGCCGAACATGCAAAGAACACATTGAAATAACACTTTGGGCCTCGTGTTCTGTTACAGGTGTTTGACCAGAGTGCACTTTCAACTGAAGCTCAAGAAGAAATGGACAAACTGTATCCTAATGCCCGGAGGGCTCACCGGAAAACAGGAGGCAATTTCCCTTACCTGTGCAGCAGTGCAGAGGTGAATCTCTACGTACAGGTAGGTCCTAGGCTGGATCCCAGAGCACTTTGCACACAGAATCTGGTTCGAAACATAAAGGGTTTTTTGATTTTCTGGTCGTCGAGTAAGAGAACTACAGAATTCTCTGTAGGAATGAAGCATTGACTTGATACATTGCTCCACATTAGTAACTTACAGGAGAATTCAAGCATATTAGAGCCACCTGAGGGACTCTCTGCTCACTATCCCTTTTCTGAGAACCACAGGCCTGAACTCACACACTGAAGCAGCCGTTTGGTACAATGGGACCTTGGCTCCTGGACACAATGCATTCCGCCAGAGCAGGACACCAGACTTAAATGGAGTCAATGTGAATCCCACGAAGGCATTTCTCGGTCTACTTTTAATGCATTCAAACACACGCACCCAAAAAACTCTACTTCTTCTAATACCTGCCTAAATGGATATTAGAATAGTGGTGAGAAATGGTTGCTTTGCAATTTGGCAAGTAGTGTCAAGAGCCTGAGAAAACCAGTACGGGTCAGTGTCGTTAGCGCACGTGTTCGGATTAATGGACGGCTTAGGGTAAGGCTTCGGGTAAGTGTGTGGGCTAGAGTGAGGGTGAGGGTGACGGTGAGGGAACGGGGACGCTTGAGGGTCCAGGTTAGGGGACGACAGAGGTGTAGGGTTAGAGTAGGTGTCAGGGGACGGCTTAGGATTGGGGCAGAGTACGGCTTAGGAACGGGGACTGTTGAGGGTCCAGGTTAGGGGATGACAGAGGTGTAGGGTTAGAGTACGTGTCAGGGGACGGCCGAGGATTGGGGCAGGGTACGGCTTAGGAACGGGGACTGTTGAGGGTCCAGGTTAGGGGACGACAGAGGTGTAGGGTTAGAGTACGTGTCAGGGGACGGCCTAGGAACGGGGACTGTTGAGGGTCCAGGTTAGGGTACGACAGAGGTGTAGGGTTAGCGTACGTGTCAGGGGACGGCTTAGCATTGGGGCAGTGTTAGGCTTAGGAACGGGGACTGTTGAGGGTCCAGGTTAGGGTACGTGTCAGGGGACGGCTTAGGATTGGGGCAGGGATTGGGGCAGGGTCAGGCTTAGGAACGGGGACTGTTGAGGGTGCAGGTGAGGGGACGACAGAGGTGTAGGTTTAGAGTAGGTGTCAGGGGATGGCTTAGGATTGGGGTAGGGTTAGGCTTAGGAACGGGGACTGTTGAGGGTCCAGGTTAGGGTACGACAAATGTGTAGGGTAAGCGTACGTGTCAGGGTACATGTTAGTGTTAGTGTACCGGTTAGGATTATGAGACGGGTTCGTGTAAGTCTTCGGGTAAGGGTTAGGCTTAGGGAATAGGGACTGTTGAGGGTTTAGGTTAGGGTACGACAAAGGTTTAGGGTGAGTGTACGTGTTAGGGGACGGGTTAGCATTAGGGTAAGTGTTAGGGCAAGGATGGGGTTAGGTTTAAGGTTACAAAACGGGTACAGCTTAGGGTACCACGATGATTTAGGCTTAGGGTACATATTAGGGTTAGGGAACAGGTACGGTTTAGGGTACAGGTAAGGGTAGGACAACGGGTACAGGTTAGTGTTAGTGTACAGGTTAGGATTAGTTTCTGGATCAGGGTAAGGGATAGGTTTAGGGTTACAGTTAGGGAACGGCTATGGATTAGGGTACAGGTTAGGGTACGTGTTAGGGTACGGGTTAGTGTACAGATTAGGGTATGGTTTGGGTAAGAGTTAGGGTTTTTGGTTAGGGTTAAGGAACAGGTAAGGTTTCGGGTACAGGTTAGGGGACGACAACGAGTTAGGCTTAGAGTACTTGTTAGGGCACAGGTTAGTGTCTGTGTAAGGATTAGGGTACCAGTTCGGGTAAGGGTTAGAGTTCGGGTTAGGGAATGGGTACCCTTTAGGGTACGACAACAGGTCAGGCTTAAGGTACGTGTTAGGGTACACATTAGTGTCAGTGTATGGGTTAGCGTAAGGTTTAGGGTTATGGTTAGGATTAGGGAACAGGTACGGTTCAGTGTACAGTTGAGGGTACAATAAGGGATTTGTGCTAGGGTACCTGTTAGGTATGGGGTAGTATTAGTATATTGGTTAGGATTAGGATACAGGTTAGGGTAAGGACTAGGGTTAGGATTAGGGTACGGTTAGTGTATGGGTTAGGGTAAAGTTTAGGGTACAGGTTAGGGTACATGTTAGGGTACGGGTTAGGGAACGGGTATGGTTTACGGTACAGTTGAGGGTTCGACACCGGGTTCGTGTTGGGGTATGTGTTAGTGTATAGGTTAGATTTAGGGTACGAGTAAGGGTTAGGATAACGTTTAGGGTTAGGGTATGGGTACATATTAGTGTATGGGTTAGTGTTATGGTACAGGTTAGGGTTAAGGTTAGGGTTAGGGAACCTGTCAGGTTTATTTAGAGTACCAGTTAGGGTACAAAAACGGGTTAGAGTTAGGGTACATGTTAACTTACGTGTTAGTGTACGGATCAGGATTAGGGTACGGGTTAGAGATAGGATTAGGTATCAGATTAGGGAACGAGTACGGTTCAGGATTAGGGTACGGGTTAGGATGTGGGTTAGGGTTAGGGTACTGTTAGACTACGGGTTACTGTTGGTGTACGAATTAGTATTAGGGTACGAGAACGGGTTAGAGTACAGGTTAGGAGTATGTTACATGTTAGGGTAAGGGTTAGGATTAGGGTTAGGGAACGGGTACGGTGTAGGGTACAGTTTAGGGTATGACAATGGGTTAGGATTAGGGTACGATTTAGGCTACGGGTTAGTGTTAGTGTGTGGATTAGTATTAGGGTACGGGTTAGGGTTAAGTTAAGGGTTACGACTAGGATACGAGTTAGGGGACAGGTCAGGGTACGACAACAGGTTAGGGTTAGGATATGCGTTAGGGTACGGGTTATTTTCATTTTCAGGGTTGGGATTAGGGTATGGGTTAGTGTATGTGTTAGGATCAGGGAATGGGCAGAGTTTAGGATAGAGGTTAGTGTACGACATGGGTTAGGGTTAGGGTATGTGTTAGGGTAAGGGTTAGTTTTGGTGTACAGATTAGGATTAGTGCACGGGCAAGGGTGAGGAATCGGGTACGGCTTAGGTACGGGTTAGGAGTAGGGTATGGTTCGGGTAAGGGTAACGGTTATAGTTAGGGTACGGGTTAGTGTTAGTGCACAGGTAAGTATTAGGTTACGGGTTAGAGTCAGGGTTAGGGAACGGGTGAGCTTTAGGTTAGTGTACGACAACAGCTTAGGGTTAGGGTATGGGTTAGTGTTAGTGCACAGGTTAGGATTAGGTTACGGGTTAGGGGTCAGGCTTGCTTTAGGGTACTGTTCGGGTACATGTAAGTGTATGAATGAGTATTAGGGTACAGGTTGCGGTAAGGATTAGGGTAAGGGTTATGGTTAGGCTTCCGGAACGGGGACGGGTTAGTGTTCATGTACAGGTTAGGATTAGAAGTTTAGGGTTAGGGTTATGGAACAGGGACGGTTTAGGGTTAGGGTAAGGGTTAGTGTTAGGGTACAGGTTAGTGTATGACAACGGGTTAGGGTACGTGTTAGGGTAAGGGTTAGGATGAGAGTAGGGGTCAGCGTAAGGTTTGGGCGGGGGGGCGGCCCTTTGCTGAACATGCAAAGAGCACATTGAAATAACAAACAGTTTGGGCCTCACGTTCTCTTAAAGGTGTTTGACCAGAGTGTACTTTCAACTGAAGCTCAAGAAGAAATGTACAAACTGGATCCTAATGGCCGGAGGGCTCACCGGAAAACAGGAGGCAATTTCCCTTACCTGTGCAGCAGTGCAGAGGTGAATCTCTACGTACAGGTAGGTCCTAGGCTGGATCCCAGAGCACTTTGCACACAGAATCTGGTTCAAAACATAAAGGTCTTTTTTATTGTTTGGTCGTCAAGTAAGAGAACTACAGAATTCTCTGTAGGAATGAAGCATTGACTTGATACATTGCTCCACATTAGTAACTTACTTACAGGAGAATTCAAGCATATTAGAGCCACCTGAGGGACTCTCTGCCCACTATCCCTTTTCTAAGAACCACAGGCCTGAACTCACACACTGAAGCAGCCGTTCGGTACAATGGGACCTCGGCTCCTGGACACAATGAATTCAGCCAGAGCAGGGCACCAGACTTAAATGGAGTCAATCTGAATCCCACGAAGGGACTCCTTGGTCTCATTTTAATGCACTCAGACAGATGCACCCAAACAAACTCTACTTCTTCTAATACCTGCCTAAATGGATATTAGAATAGTGGTGAGAAATGGCTGCTTTGCCATTTGGCAAGTAGTATCGAGAGCCTGAAAAAACCAGTACGGGTTAGTGCTGTTAGTGTACGTGTTAGGATGAATGGACGGGTTAGGGTAAGGCTTCGCGTAAGTGTGGGCTATGGTGAGGGTGAGGGAACCGGGACGCTTTAGGGTACAGGTTAGAGTACGACGATGGTGTAGGGTGAGCGGACGTGTCAGGGGACGGGTCAGGGTAAGGCTTCGGGTAAGGCTTCGCGTTAGGAACGGGGACGCTTTAGGGTACAGGTTAGGGTACGACAAGTGTTTAGTTTTAGCGTACGTGTTAGGGTACGGGTTAGTGTACGGGTTGGATTAGGGGACGGGTCAGTCTAAGGCTTCAGGTAAGTGTTAGCGTTAGGGGACGGGGATGCTTTAGCGTGCAGGTTAGGGTACGACAACGGTGTAGGGTGAGCGTACGTGTTAGGGGACGGCTTTGGGTAAGGCTTCGGGTAAAGGTCAGGGTTAGGGTAAGGCTTCGGGTAAGTGTTAGGGGTAGGGGTAGGGAACGGGGACTGTTGAGGGTCCAGGTTAGGGTATGACAAAGGTGTAGGGTGAGCGTACATGTCAGGATACGGGTTAGGGTCAGGCTTCGGGTAAGGGTTAGGCTTAGGGTTAGAGAACGGGTAAGGTTTAGGGTAAAGGTGAGGGTACGACAATGGTTTAGGCTTAGCGTACGTGTCAGGGTACGGGTTAGGATTAGGGAATAGGGACGGTTTAGGGTACAGATAAGGGTACGACAAAGCTTTTGGTTTAGCGTAAGGGGTAGTGTTAGTGTGCTGGTTAGGATTACGGAATGGTTTAGGGTACAGGTTAGTGTATGATAAAGCTTTAGGGTTAGAGTACGTGTTAGGGTACGGTTTCGTGTTAGTGTACAGGTTAGTGTAAGGCTTCGGGTAAGGTTTAGGTTTAGCGTTATGTTTAGGGAACGGGTATGTTTTAGGGTACATGTCAGTGTACGAAAACGGTTTAGCGTTAGAGTACGTGTTATGGTACAGGTTAATGTTAGTGTACGGGTTAGGGGAAGGCTTCGGTTGGGGTTAGGGAACGGGTTCGGTTTACGGTAGAGGTTATGGGGTACAACAAAGGTTTAGGTGTGGCGTACTTGTTAGGATACGGGTTAGGGTTAGTTTATGGGTTAGGGGACGGGTTAGCGTAAGGGTTCGGGTAAAGTTCGTTAGTGTAATGGTTAGGGGAAAGGAACGGTACAGCTTTCTGTAAAACAAACGGTTGACCATTAGCATACGTGTTTGTTACAGTACACGTCCGGGTAAGTGTTCAGGTTATAGTTAGTCTTACTCCCAAAGTCGTGAACCTGTCCCTAACTAAGCCCTGGAAGCTGGTCCTAACTCAGACCCTCACACTGGACCTAACAAAGACTCTGATACTCCCCCCTCTGACGCCCGGCAGCCATCAATATCTAAACTCCTGACATTATCCACAGCTAATATCCTGACCCATATGTTACCAAAGTCCTGAAACTATCCCAAAGTACACCCTGACAACGTCCCTAACAGAGGCCCCGACAATATCTTCTTCTACGAACACCCAAAGGCTGATCCTACAGAGGCCCTTATACTACACTACATCGTGCCCTGACACTGTCCCTCAATCAAGCCCTAAAAATAGGCCTCACTGGGCCCTGTTGGCGTAGCTTACTCAGACTCTGACACTATCCCTCCATCAAGCCCTGACACTGCTCCTACCTAAGGCCCTGATACCCTCAATAACTAAGGTCTTCATACTGTCCCTAGCTCATTTCCTGACACTATCCCTGGCCTGGAAGCTGACTCTATCCCGAGCTAATTTCCTCACTGAGGCCCTAATGCTCTCCCTAACTATGACCCAGACTAGTCCTAACGAAGGCCCGGAATCTGTCCCTAATATACGACCTGCTGCTCGCAATAACTAAAATCTGAACACTATCCTGATTAACAATCTGAACCATTTCTAACCAAGGCCCTGACACTTTCCCTAAGGAAGGCCTGTCTCTCTCCCTAAGTGAACGCCTAACACTCTGCCTCACTCACTCAGGCCCTGAAGCTATGCTTAACTTAGCCCTTGACGCTGTACCTACTTCAAACCCCAATCACGTCTTTAACTAAGACCATATTCCTGACCCAACAAAGGCCCTGATACACCTCCTACATCCTGCGCTGACACTGTCCTCAACTAACAGCCTGACAACAGGCCTCACTCAGTCCCTGTCCCTCAGTCCCTACCTGAAGCCATTACACTAGTTTTAAATACGTCCCCGATACTCTCAGTAACTAACGTCTTCACAGTTGCCCTAGGTCATTTCCGGAGACGATCCCAAAACTTACCACTAACCCTGTCCCTAGCAACTTTCCTA
The DNA here is from genome assembly GCF_949774975.1 of Lagenorhynchus albirostris. Classification (NCBI taxonomy): domain Eukaryota; kingdom Metazoa; phylum Chordata; class Mammalia; order Artiodactyla; family Delphinidae; genus Lagenorhynchus; species Lagenorhynchus albirostris. The sequence continues at coordinate 135,121,575 of NC_083097.1, forward strand.
CCTCTTATGCTAACTGAAGCCCTTATGCTGTGAATACCTCAGGCCCTGAATTTAGTCCCAAGGCCGTGACACTCTTCCTAACTCTGGCCCTGCCACAGTACATAACAGAAACAACACACATGCTACTCCTATCTATCTGACGCCTTGACACTTTCCCTGAGTAGACTAAGGCTCTGCTACCGTGAATATCTAAATTCCTGAGCTTATTATATCCTGACTCGTGTTTTATTAAAGTCCAGAAACTCCCACAGAAAGCCTTGACGCTGTCTCTAACAGAGGCCCTGATAATATCGTAAACAAACCCCTTATTCTGTTGCTACCGAAGCCCTTATACTGCTCCTTAATCATGCCCAGACACTATCTCCAGCTAAGGCCCTGACTCCAGACCTCAGTCACACCCTCTCACTCTCTCTAACTCAACCTCTAAAGCTGTCCCTTCCTGAAGCCCTGTCACTGTGCCTAAATGAGGCACTGATGCTCTAGGTAGCTATGGTCCACACACTAACCCTACACCTTAACCTAACCTTCTCTTTACCTAACGTCGAGTCTCTTACGCTAACTAAATCCCTAACACTGTCCCGAACTAAGGCCCTCAATTTAGTCCCAAGGCCATCAACCCAGCTCTAACTGACGCCTGGAGGCTGTCCTGACCAAACACCCTCAACTTATCTTTAACTGATGCACTGACACTCTCCCTAATTAAAAACTCTGTATTTAAAAAACTCTGTATTTAACTACCGGCATCACTCTTCCTCTATCAAACTTCCTGACACATTCCCTAACTAACTAACAAACACTAAACTCCAGACGATATAACTAATGACCCAAAATGTCTCTAAGTAAGGCCCTCAAATTACCACTACCTAAGACCCTGAAGATGTCCATAACTAAGGCCCTAACAAACACTATCTCTAACTAAGACCCTCAATTTATCTTTAACAGACGCCATAACGCTGTCCCTAACGAAGAACCTGACACGGTCTCTAACTAACTAAGACCCTGAGTCTCTTTTTACCTAACGTCCTCACTCTTTCTCCAACTACTCCCTGACACTGTGCCTAATCGCCTGAGCTGTCTTTCAATAATATCCTCACCCTGTCCATAACTAACACCCAGCTGATCTCCCGAACAAACAACCTGAACCATCACTTACAACGTCCCTCAAGTTTTTCTCTGAGGCCCTGACACTCTCCCTAATTAAGGCCTTGACACTGTCTGTAAGTAAAGTAATCCCCTGATACAGCTCCTACCTGAAATTCTGACTCTTTCACTAAGACCTAGAACTCTCTACCTGAGAAGCTCACACTGTCTATAAATAATTTCCTTACTTTTTCCTTAACTAACATCCTAATTTTCTCCCTACATAACACCCTCACACTGGTCCTAACTACGGCCCTGACACTAACCCTATCTAAGGCCCTAACAATGTCTCTAATAGACTTCAATATCCCTCACTTGGGTCCTGAACCTGTCCATTACTAAGGCCCTGAATATGTGCCTGAAGACGACTCTGACCCTGTCCTAAGGCCCTAACCCTCTTCCGAACTAAAAGCCTTCATGCTCTCTCTACAGAATGCCCTGACACTGCCCCTAAATAACGACCCGACACTAATCCCAAGTATAGACCTGCTCCTCTGCATAACTAACTACGGCCCTGAAGATGTCCGTCACTAAGACTCTGACACTGCCCTGAATTAACCCCTGACACTGTCCCTAGCTCAAGCCCTAAGCTATAAATTACAAAGTCCCCAACACTATCCCCAAAACGCTGACACCCTCCCTAACTTACGCTTTCATACTGTCCCTCACTGCCTAAGTGATCACAAAATAACACCCTGATTCTGTTACTAGGGCCCTGAATATATCCCTAACAAACTCTCTGAAGTGTCCCTCACTAATAGCCTGAACTGTCTCTTCCTAAAGCCCTCAAGCTATTTCTGAGATCCACACAACGCTGTCCCTAACTAAGGCCCTGTTACTGGCCCTAAATAACGTCCTAATGCTGAATCTAATTTAGGTCCTAATGCTCTTCCTAACTAAGTCCTTCATACTCACTCTCCCTGACTCCCTAAAATTGTCTGTAACTAACACCCTACTTTTGTCCCTCATTACTGCCCTGACACTCCTCGACACTACAGCCCTGATGCTAGCCCAATCTATGACCTTCATGATGTCCCTCACAATGGCCCTGACCCTCTTCCTGACTAACGAACGCTCAAACGATGTCTCTACCTCAGACACTATCACTGTCTATAATAATGGCCAACTCTTTCCCTAACACCCTGATGCTGTCCCTAACAGCCTCATATATCTCTCAATAACGCCCTGATCCCCTCCATAACTAAGGCCCAAAATATGACCCTAAGTATATCTCTAAAGCTGTCCTTAACTAAGGCCCTGATGCTCTCTCTATATAAGGCACGGACACTATCTATAATAATAGCCTCTTTCCCTAACTAATACCCTGAGGCTATCAGTAATTGAGGCCCTGAAGATGTCCCTACTACCCTTAGGTGTTCCTCTATATCACCCTGATCCTCTCCATAACTAAAGGCCTGAATATGTCCCTAGCTAAGTCTCTGACACTATCCCTAACTAACGCCCTGGTACTGTCTCCACCTCAGAATCTGAAATTCTAATGTCCTAACTCTCCCTAACTAACATCCTAACGCTACCCTTAAGTGAGGCCCCGACACTCTTCTTGACTAATGACTTGCCGCTGTCCCTATCTAAAATCCTGACACTCTCTGTAACTAATGACCTGACTCTTTCCCTAACTAACACCATGCTTTTGGCCCTAACTAATGCCCTGACACTGGTTCTCATTATGACCATGATACTTCCTATAAAGCCCTGAACATATCCCTAAGCAACAACCTGAACTGTGTTTAACTAAGGCTCTCACATTACCTCTAAGAGAAACACTGACACTCTCCCTAACTTAGGACCTGATGCTGTCCCTTATAATCTAAGCTGTCACTAAATAATGCCCTGATGCTGTCCATAACTAAAGCCCTGACTATGTCCCTAAAAAAGTCTCTTACGATATCCCTAACTAACGTCCTGAACTCTTTCTACTAAGGTCCTACGTAATCTATAAGTAAGGCCCTAATGCTCTCCCTAACTCTGGCCCTGAAGCTATCACTCATAAAATTTACTGTCACTAAATAACACCCCTATCCTGACCATTACTAAGGCCCGAAATATATCCCTAAGAAACTCTCTCATACGTCTCTAACTAACGGCCTCAACAGCCATATACTCAGGCCCTCAAGTTTCCTCTGAGATCCTGACACTATCCCTAACTAAGGCCTAGTGCCTGCCCTAACTAATATCCTGACACTGTCGCTAAAATCGGTGAAGCTCCGATGCTCTTCTTAACTAACACCTTAACGAAGTCTCTACATAAGACACTGACACTGACTGTAACTAATAACCTGACTCTTTACCTAACTAACAAACACCCTAATTATATCCCTCACTAATACCCGGACAATGGTCTTAGCTTTGTCCCTCATACTGCCCCTAAGTAATGACATGACACTGACCTTTACTAAGGCCTTACTCCACGGTTCTCCAAGGCTACTGGGCAGGTTTCTCTTCTCCGCATCTCTACCCACCTACGTGCCATCAACCACTCCAACATTCTGCAATACACTGGTCCCACATACGATGTGCCTCTGTACACTCACCTGCGGGAGGAAAGTCATGGCCACTCCACGCTCCAAAAGACTATGGCTCACAGTAGGAAACTCTCAGCAACTGGCTGGACACACGGTTCTCTATCCTTGTTTGTTGTAAACCCCTTGGAGTTACCTCTAACATTTTAAAATGGATGTCCCCCCTCTGCATATTTATAATATAAATTACTTACCACATTAAAATCCAGTACTACTGACATTCTTACAATGAGCAGGAGAACACTAGATGCCCCCCCCAATACTCTATTACTTGGAAATTTTAAAATTCTAATAAAAAAACACTCACTCTCCTCACCAGCTTGGGCATCAGCACAAGACAGGAATCAGCTGCATCCTTTATTTCTCCCTCTGATTTTCCCGAACCTTTCCTTCCACGAAAAAGCTCTTGGATCTGCGGAAGCTGTGAGCGGTGGCCTTCAGGTAAATCTGAGACTAAAGGACAACAGGAAGAGAGGAGGACATGAGATTCACTGATGGGGAGAAGCACGGGCATCCACATTCAATCACAAACTGAGAGTCTGCATTAGTCACCAGCAAAGCTAATATCCACCAGGGTCCGGCCCCACTGGCCTTGTCACCTAGTGTACAGACTGGAGACAGCGAAACCCCCATAGCCACTCTCACAGAAATCACAGAGGTGGGAGGGCATCCCTAACAGTCAGACTGAAAACGATCATGCTACGAAATAAGAACACGCCCTTTCAGAAAACTGACGACTGTTCTCTTCATTCTCAAAGACTTGCAACTACTCTGTGTCCTTCTAGAAGCATGTTGAAACCTTCAGCCTTAGAGGAAAGCAATGAGAGGACAACTAGACTCAAAACCATCCAGCACTCACTCCCTGAGGGTGCTGAGGATGACCCGTGTCCACCCCTCGGCTGCTGTGGGACCTCAAATCCCCTAATCCCCGAGGACGTCAGAGCCGCACAGACACTCCACGGGATCACCAGGGGCTTGGCCAGTGGACTACAATCCTTTATCAGATACACGGTTTGCAAACATCTTTGCCATTTTGGATGATGGATTATCTTATTCCATACTCCTTTTATACACAACTGTTTTTCATTTTCATGAAGTCCAATTAACCTATTTTGTCTTTCACTGCTTCTACTTTTGGTAGATCTAAGAAATCATGACCAAATCCAAGGTCACGAAAAGGTACTCTCACGTTTTCTTCTACGAGTTTTATAATTTTGCTTCTGCCATCTAGACCTTTCGTCCATTTTCAGTTAATTTTGCATATGGGGAAAGCGGAGCTAAGGTTCCAACTTTACTACATGTGGCTATCCAGTTTTTCCATAACCTGTGCTCACATTTTGAGAGAAAATACTTGCAAAGGATGTGATCAACAATGGCTTAATTCTAAAATGTATAAACACCTCCTACAACTCAAAGAAAGAACAAAAAAATCAAAAACTATACACTTTAGAACGTCTAACTACTCATTTCTCCAAAGACATACAGATTTCCAACACACACCTGAAAAGATGCTCCACATCGCTAATTATTAGAGAATGCCAATCAAAACTACACTGATTTATCACCTCGTAGTGATCACAATGCGATCCGTTAAAAGGACTAGAAATAAATGCTAGAAAGGCTCTGCAGAAAAAGGCACCCTCCAACACTACCGGGGAGAATGTAAATTGATGCAGCCACTATAAAAACCAGTATGAACGTTCCTCAAAAACTAAACATAAAATTATCATATAAACCAGCGATCCCACTCCTGGGCACACATCCAAACAAAACTATAACTCAAACAAACACATACGTGCACCTCAGCATTCACAACAGCTCTATTCACAATAGCCAAAACATGGAAGCAACCTGAATGTCCCTCAACAGATGAATCGATATACAACATGTAGTACACATATAAAATGGAGTATCACTCACGCATACAACAGAATTGAATAAGGCCATTTGCAGCTACATAGATAGATAGACACAGAGATTATCATAAAAACTGAAGTAACTCACACAGAGAACAAAAAATACCATATGATATCACGTATATAAAATGAGACCCAAATGAACCTATGTACAGAACAAAAACACACTGACAAACATAAAAAACAAACTGGTAGTTGTCAAGGGGAAGACATCGGACAAGGATAAATTACAACTTTGGGAATAATAGATGCAAATTATTATATACAGGACAGATAGACAAGGTCTTACTGTACAGCATAGGAAACTGTACTCAACACCCTATAATTAACCACAATGCAAAAGAATATAAACAATCTATGTATATATGAATCACTTTGCTGTAGACATTAACACAACATTGTAGGTCAACAACTATACTTCAGTATCAATTAGTTTCAAACCACTTTAATAAATCAAGTCTTGCTTCTTTTATCCTTTCATCCTGACACAAATCTATAACACAAACTAACCTGCATTACTCCACGGAGAACTCATATCACACAAACTTTAATTATTGAACAAACCATGAATACCAGTTACACCACTGGATGACCTGATCCAATATGAAGTTTGTAAACCTTGTATCAATCCTACAGAATCCACTATATTTGAAAATTGAAAGTAAAATTAAACCACCTATCCCATAACATCTCCAAAACTACTTATACAACATCACTTACAACCCATATACAATCAAATGTATGCTCACAGGAACAACTATAGCCTTCCTTCTCTTTCCTTTTACATGAAGATGATACTTAACGTGATGTCTTTGGCCATTTCAGACTGTTACTCAATTGCCAAGGTAACTACCATGCACACAGCAGATGCACATATTAGTTAACTTCTTTGTGCAACTATATAAAGGTAGTTAATACCACAAAACTGTATACGTAAACTGAATTAAATGCTAAAGTCGTGTTTTGCAATTATAATGACAATGAACAAAAAGTGCAGCGCTGATACTTCTTACAAAAATGAACACTAAAAACATTCTTAGTAAAAAAAGCCATACAAAAAAGGCCACCTAGATCCCATACTCATCTTCTCTGCTTCAAATCCATCAAGGTGGTCCAACTGAGGGAGGAACTCAGTAACGGTTCCAAAAAAAGAAAACTAGATGACGATGGAAAAAGACATTTTCACACAGTTGAGACAGTAGATGAAAGTAAAAGTGCGGCTGATTATTAAAATATAACATGGACATCAGGATTTCTTCATTTAGGGGTTATATGCCAGTTCCTTGGGCAGATGTGACTACTTTTTGCCACTATTAAAACTTCTTGCTACATTTTAACTTACTGGAAACTAAATTACTTTTCTAGACAGACAACCATATCAATATCATGCCAAAAAATCAGATAAAAAAGACATAAACTTTTGCGATAGAGGCCAAGACTTGCCCAAACCACGTTCAAACAAAGTGGTGACACTTATTTCCCTTGTAACACTCCGCATGGTATGAAGAGGTACCATTAGAATAGTATATTCGTAGCTACCATCTCTTGAGTCCTGTAGATTACCTACGGAGCAGGAGAAACTTGGAGATTTTTCTATTGCAATTTTTCACATTACTGCAAAAACTACGCTATAAAATAAATTCAGTACAGTTGCAAAATATGAAATCAATATACACAAATCAGTTTAGTTTCTATACACTAATAATGAAACATCACCCAAAAAAACTAAAACAATACCATTTATAATTCCATCAAAAATAAGGAACCATTTAGCAATAAATTTAACCAAGGACATAAAACACCTATACTCAAAAAACTATAAACCACTGATAAACAAACTAAAGACACAATAGAAAACAACATTCCATACTCATGCATCACAAAAATAACTATTATTAAAACGTTTCGGAGGGGGGAAGATGGCAGAAGACTACAACACAAACATCACCTTCCTCCCCACAGACACACCAGAAATACATCTACACGTGGCACAACTGCTACAAAACACCTACTGACCACTAACAAACACAAAACCTCAGACCTCCCATAGGGCAAGAAACTACCCACGTACCTGGATAGGACAAAAAATAAATAAATAAACAGACACAAAAGAATGACAATGAGTCCTGGAACAGTGGGACAGAGCTATAAACGGAGAAAAGTTTCCACACACTAGGAAGCCCCTTCTCGGGGGAAAACAAACACTGGGTGGCAGAGGGGAAAAGCTTCAGGTCCGTGGAGGAGACCGCAGCCACAGGGGTGCAGAGAACAAAGTGGAGAGATTCACACACAAAAGATTGGTACCAACCGGCACTCACCAGCTGCAGACACTTCTCTGCTGCCCCGCCACGGCGATTGTGACTCAGACCAGAAACTCGAGATTCATTCAGAACGCAGGGAAAAGACTTGGGTTAGCAACCTGAACACACCCTGAAGGAGTTAATGCGCCACAACTGCCTGTGAGAGATTCCAGGGAAAACTCTAGACCTGCCGAAGAGGCAACACACATTTTCTTCATTGTTTGTTTGCTAGTTCGTGAGGAGAGGCGATTCAAAGAGCTACTTAAAGTAACTCCACAGAGGGGCACGAGCCACGGCTAACATTGCACACCCCAGAGACAGGCATGAGATGCTAACGCAGCTGCTGCCACCACCAATAAGCCTGTATACGAGCACACGTCACTATCCACACCACCCTTCCAGTAAGCCTCTGCAGCACGCAAAAACCACGGTCCCAGGATCCAGGGACAACTTCGGCAAGAGAACGCACATCACTCCTCAGCCTGCTGCAACGTTATGGCAGCCTCTGCCACCGCAGGCCTGCCCTGCACTCCGTCGCCCTCTCTACCCCCCAGCCTCATTGAACCTACCCCCCAATCACGGACTCCTTTCACACAGTCCTGTCTCAGTGAAAAACAGATGCCCTCCAGCGACGTACATGCACAGGCAGGCCAAATCCAAAGCTGAGCCCCGGAAACTGTGTGAACAAAAAGAAAAAGGGAAATCTCCCCCACCAGTCTCAAAACCAGGGCATGAAAGCACCATGCTCAATTTGATGTACACTGCATCTGTGGAATACCTGAATACATAACGAATCATCCCAAATTGAGTAGCTAGACTTTGAGAACAAAATTTACAATTTTTTACCCCTTTTCATCTTTTACTGTATACGTGTATACTTCTCTGTGAGACTTTCTCTGTACAGCTTTACTTTCACCATTTCTCCTAGGGTTCCATCTATCTGTCCTTTTTGTTTCTTTGCTTTCTCTACTTTTTAAAACAATTTTTCTTAATAATTATTTTTTATTCTAATAACTTTTTTGTTTTATTTTATTTTCTATTCTCCTCTTTCTTTCTTTCTTTCTACATTTCTCACTTTTACTCTGAGGCTTCTGCATGAAAGACTTTTGGCACTGCAACCAGGACTCACTGATGTGCCTCTGAGGTGGGATAGCCAACTTCAGGAAACTATTCCACAACAGTCCTCCTGCCTCCACATAATATCAAATGGCTAACATCTCCCACAGATATCCACCTCACCACCAACACTCAAATTCACTCAACAACCAACAAGCTACAGTGCTAGACACCCAAAACCAAACAAATAGCAAGACAAAAATACAACCCCACCCATTAGCAAACACACTGCTTAGAATCATAATAATTCCACAGACACCCCAAAACACACCACCAGACGTGGACCTACCCACCGAAAACACAACTTCCACACTCATCCACCAGAACACAGGCACTAGTCCCCTCTACCAGGAAGCCTACACAACCCACTGCACCATCTCTCGCCACTGGGGACAAACACCAAAAACAACAGGAACTACGAACCTGCAAGCTACAAAATGGAAACCCCAAACACAGGAAGATAAGCAAAATGAGAAGACAGAAAAACACACAACAAATAAAACAGCAAGATAAAAACCCACCAGACCTAACAAATGAAGAGGAAATAGGCAGCCTACCTGAAAAAGAATTCAGAATAACGATAGTACACATGATCCAAAATCTTGGAAATAGAATACACAAAATACAACAAACATTTAACAAGGACCTATAAGAACTAAAGAGGAAACAAACAACAATAAACAACACAATAAATAAAATTAAAAACACTACAGATGAGATCACTACCAGAATAACTAACACAGAAAAACATATAAGTGGCCTTAAAGAGTAAATACGTGAAATAACTACTACAAACCACAATAAAGAAAAAAGAATGAAAACAAAGGACAGTCTCAGAGACGTCTGCAACAACATGAAACACAACGCTAAAACAACATTGAACCTCTGGCACAACATTAAACGCATACAAATTATACAACTTCCAGAAGAAGAAGAGACAAAAGAAAGGAACTGAGAAAACATTTGAAGACATTATACTTGAAAACTACCCTAATACAGAAAAGGAAATAGTAAATCAACTCCAGCAAGCACACAGAGTCCCATACAGAATATATCCAAGGAAAAATACGCAAAAACACATATTAATCAAACTATCAAAAATTAAATACAAAAAAGCATAATAAAAGCAGCAATGGAAAATCAACAAATGACACAAACGAGAATCCCCATAAGGTTAACAGCTGCTCTCTCAGCACAAACCGTGCAAGCCAGAAGGGAGTGGCAAAACATACTGAAAGTGATGAACGAAAAACCTGCAACAAAGACTACTATACCCAGCAGAGACCTCATTCAGATCGGATGAAGAAATTAAAACCTTTACAGACAAGGAAAAGCTGACACAGTTCAGCACCACCAAACCAGCTTTACAACAAATGCTAAAGGAACTTCTGTAGGCAAGAAACACAGGAGAAGGAAAAGACCTACAATAAAGAACCCAAAACAATTTCGAAAATGGGAATATGAACAAACATATCGATAACTGCCTAAAATGTAAATGGACTAAATGCTCCCACCAAAAGACACAAATTGGCTAAATGGATACAAAAACAAGTACCTTATATATGCTCTCTAGAAGACACCCACTTCAAACCTAGAGACACACACAGACTGAAAGATATTCCATGCAAATATAAACCAAAACAAACCTAAAGTACCAATTCTCATATCACACAAAATACACTTTAAAATAAACACTATTATAAGAGACAAACAAGAACACTACATAATGATCAACAGATCGATCCAAGAAGAAGATAAAACAATTGTAAATATTTATGCACCCAACATAGAAGCACCTCAATACATAAGGCAAATACTAACAGCCATAAAAGGGGAAATCGACAGTAACACAATCATAGTACGGGACTTTAACACCCGACTTTAACCAATGCACAGATCACCCAAAATGCAAATAAGTAAGGAAACACAAACTTTAAATGATACATTAAACAAGATGGACTTCATTAATATTTATACTACACTCCATCCAAAAACAACAGAATACACATTTTTCTCAAGTGCTCATCGAACATTCTCCACAATACATCATATCTTCGGTCACAAATCAAACCTTCGTAAATTTAAGAAACTGAAATTGTATCATGTATCTTTGCCAGCCACAATGCCATGAGACTAGATATCAATTACAGGAAAAGATCTGTAAAAAATACAAACACACACAGACTAAACAATACACTACTTAACAATGAAATGATCACTGAAGAAATCAAACACGAAATAAAAAAATAACTAGAAACAAATGACAATGGAGACAAAACGACCCAAAACCTATAGGATGCAGCAAAAGCAGTTCTAACAGAGAAATTGATACCAATACAAGCCCACCTTAAAAAGAAGGAAACATATCGAATAAACAACCTACCCTTGCACCTCAAGCAATTAGAGAAAGAAGAACAAAAAAACCCCAAAGCTAGCAGAAGGAAAGAAATCATAAAAATCAGATCAGAAATAAATGAAAAAGAAATGAAGGAAACAATAACAAAGATCAATAAAATTAAAAGCTGTTTCTTTGAGAAGATAAACAAAATAGATAAACCACTAGCCAGACTCATCAAGAAAAAAAGGGAGAAGACTCAAATCAATAGAATTAGAAATGAAAAAGGAGAGGTAACAACTGACACTGCAGAGATAAAAGAGATCATGAGAGATTACTACAAGCAACTCTATGCCAATAAAATGGACAATCTGGAAGAAATGGACAAATTCTTAGAAATGCACAAGCTGCCAAGACTGAATCAGGAAGAAATAGAAAATATGAACAGACCAATCACAAGCACTGAAATTGAAACTGTGATTAAAAATCTTCCAACAAAGAAAAGCCCAGGACCAAATGGCTTCACAGCCGAATTCTCTCAAACATTTAGAAAAGAGCTAACACCTATCCTTCTCAAACTCTTCCAAAATACAGCACACAGAGTAACACTCCCAAATTCCTTATACGAAGCCACCATAACGTTGATACCAAAACCAGACAACAATGTCACAAAGAAAGAAAACTACAAGCCAATATCACTGATAAACATACATGCAAAAATCCTCAACAAACTACTAGCAAACAGTATCCAACAACACATTAAAAGGACCATACACCATGATCAAGTGCGGTTTATTCCAGGAATGCAATGATTCAATACACGCAAATCTCTCAAACTGATAAACCATACTAACAAATTGAAGGGAAAAAACCATATAATCATCTCAATACATCCACAGAAACCGTTTCACAAAATTCACCACCCATTTATGATAAAAACCCTGCAGAAACTAGGCATAGAGGGAAATTTCCTCACTATAATAAAGGCCATATATGACAAGCCCACAGACAACATCATCCTCAATGAAGAAAACCTGAAAGCATTTCCACTAAGATCAGGAACACGACAAGCTTGCCCACTCTCACCACTCTTATTCAACGTAGTTTTGGAAATTTTACCCACACCAATCAGAGAACAAAATGAAATAAAAGAAATCCAAATTGGAAAAGAAAAAGTAAACCTGTCACTGTTTACAAATGACATGATACTATACATACAGAATCCTAAAGATGCTGCCAGATAAATACTAGACCTACTCAATGAATTTGCTAAACTAGCAGGATACAAAATTAACGCACAGAAATGTCTGCCATTCCCATATACTAATGATGAAAACTCTAAAAGTGAAATCAAAAAAACACTCCCATTTACCATTACAACAACAAAAATAAAATATCTAGGAATAAACCTACCTAAGGAGACAAAAGACCTTTATGAAAAAACTATACGACACTGATGAAAGAAATTAAAGATAATACAAATAGATGGAGACATATACCAAGTTCTTGAATTGGAAAAATCAACATTGTGAAAATGACTCTACTACCCAAAGCACTCTATAGATTCAATGCAATCTTTATCGAACTACCACTGGCATTTTCCACAGAACTAAAACAAAAAATTTCACAATTTCTATGGCAACACACAAGGCCTCAAATACACAAAGCAATCTTGAAAACTAAAAACAAAGCTGCAGAAATCAGCCTTCCACACTTCAGACTATAGTACACAGCTACAGTAATCAAGACACTATAGTACTGGTACAAAAATGGAAAGATACATCAATGGAACAAGATACAAACACCCCAGAGATAAACCTACACACATATGGACACCTTATCTTTGATAAGGGCGGCAGAAATTTACACTGAAAAAGGACAGCCTCTTCAATCACTGGTGCTGGGAAAACTGGACAGATACATGAAAAACTATGACATTAGATCACTCCCTAAAACCATACACAACAATAAGCTCAAAATGCATTAAAGACCTAAATATAAGGCCAGAAACTCTCAAACTCTTAGAAGAAAACATAAGCAGAACACTCTATGACATAAATCACAGCAAGATCCTTTCTGACCCACCTCCTAGAGAAATGGAAATAAAAAAAAAACAACGTGGCCTAATGAAACTTCAAAGCTTTTGCACAGCAAAGGAAACCATAAACAACACCAAACGACAACCCTCAGAATCGGAAAAAATATTTGCAAATTAAGCAATTGACAAAGGATTAATCTCCAAAATTTACAAGCAGCTCATGCTGCTCAATAACAAAAAAACAAACAACCCAATCCAAAAATGCGCAGAAGACCTAAATAGACATTTCTCCAAACATATACAGACTGCCAACAAACACATGAAAGAATGCTCAACATCATTAGGGAAATGCAAATCAAAACTACAATCAGATATCCTCTCACACCAGTCAAAATGACCATCATCAAAAAATCTAGAAACAATAAATGCTACACAGGGTGTGACAAAAAGCAAACACTCCTGCACTGCTGGGTGGAATGGCAATTGGTTCAGCCACTATGGACAACAGTATAGAAGTTCCTTAAAAAACTACTAATAAAACTACCATATTACCCAACAATCCCAATACTGAGCATATACCCTAAGAAATCCAAAATTCAAAAAGAGTCATGTACCAAAATTTTCACTGCAGGTCTATTTAAAATACCCTGCAGATGGAAACAACCTAACTGCCCATCATCATATAAATCGATAAACAACATGTGGCACATATATACAATGAAATATTACTCAGCCATACAAAGAAACAAAATTGAGCTATTTATAATGAGGTGGATAGACCTACAGTCTGTCATAAAGACTGAAGTAAGTCAGAAAGAAAAGACAAACACCATATGCTAACACATATATATGGAATTTAAGAAAAAAAAATGTCATGAAAACCTAGCGGTAAGACACGAATAAAGACACAGACCTACTTGAGAATGGACTTGAGGATACGGACACAGGGAACCGTGAATTTTGACAGACTAAAAGAGAGTCATGGACATATATACACTAACAAATGTAAGGTAGATAGGTAAGAGAAAGCAGCCCAAGGCAGAGGGATATCGGCTTGATGCTTTGTGACCACATGTAGAGCTGGGATACAGAGGCTGGGGGAAACGGAGACACAAGACAAAACACACAAAGACACATATGAATATGTATAAATACTTCACTTGGTTATAAAGCAAAAACTAACACATCATTGTAAAGCAATAATACCCCAATACAGATGTTAAAAAAAAAAAACCTATGTATTTATATATCTCTGTAAGACAATCCAGCGTGTGTAGAGAAGCATAAACACAGCAGTGAAAATCAGCTAAATGCCATTATAAAAACAAATTTCAACAACAAAACACAAGAACAGTGAAATAGAGAGCAATTCTTAAATAATTCATTCAGGGCTTTTGATGAAACCTGGATTTACCACATCTACACCCAAAGCTGGGTGAGACATAAACCTGGACACTTCGGGCTTATACCATTGGTGAGGTGTACTGAGCAAATGCAGACCCTTTGAAGTAATACTGCATGGTACCCATTCCATGAGTCCCAACTCTCCACGTTTAACGGACACTTCCTTCAGCCAAAATATACATGTGAAACCCACTGGATGGTCACAGTGTAATAAGGCAACAAATCTAAAACACATCTCAGTCATCATCCCATGATACTCGGGTTCGCCATTAGAGACTCTTTACTAACACTCTCCCCATTTGGAGAGTCAGTGCCTTTAACCTACTCATTGACACAGTTTACAATTTCTGCAGAAGACGAACACCAATACGGACAACCAATGAGAGACTAGCTGTAGGTGTCTGCACGGGCACATTTAACTCTAATTTCCCACCAGGAAGAGGAATTAACCAAAGGTTCAGCATGCCGTGCCGGAACCAGATTAGGGCCTGAAGCAATCCGGCGGTTTTGCAGGCAGCTCACTAGAAAGCGAACGGAAAGCGGGGCACTGTAATTCACAAACCTGCAGAGTTGTAAATGACAGCTATCGTCCAAAACCATATTGAAATAAGGCTGCAAAGAGGAGTTGAAAGCGAGGCAGAATTTCAGGAATCAGATTTCAAGAGGTAGATTGGAATTGCATTTAAAGCCTATGAAGAGCTGCAGCTCTTTGACAATGATGCACTTGCACAAAAAGGGCGTATGCGTTTTTTCCTGAATATAGTCAGGAAAAAACGCATACGTCCTTTTTGGCTAACCAAGCAATGGAGCAATGGAAATCTGCACTACAATGAAGTCTCATTTCCCATCGGTCAAAAGGGCCATCTGAAAGAAGTGTAAACACCAGAAACTCAGGACAGGCCGCGGAGAATTGGGAGCCTTGTTATGCTGATGGCCTGGATGTCAACTGCCAACAGCTACTCTGGAGAAGTGTATGGTGTATCCTGAAACATCTAAAAAACAAAACTACAGAGCCTAGGGCACTTCCACTTATGGTCCTATAGCTTAGGAAAATTAAAATCAACAAGACACAGCCAACCCAAAATTTAGGGCTGCTGTGTTTACAAGAACCTCGAGTCCAGTACAACTTAAATATCCCAGAAAGAAAAAAATGGATAAAGATGTTTTGCCTCTTACTTACAATGGAATATCACTCAGCCATGAAATCAATGTCATCAGGCCTGTAGCAGCAAATTGAGTGGATTTAAGTACGATGATTCTAAGAGCAATATGTCACACAGAGAAAGATAGTTATCATAAGATATCACTAATAGAGGGAGTGTTAACTTGGCTACACATGAACTGAATTACAAAACCGAACAGAGTCTCACATTTCGATAAAAGACTTATGCTTAAGGGGAAAGTTGAGTTGGGGTGCTGTATAAAACCAGAGATTGAAATTAGCACAGATACCGTTCCATAAGCCAAATATGTAATAGACAAGACCTACTCCTTGCTCAACGAAATAGACTCAACCATGAGGTATCACCTCACACCTGTTAGAATGGGCATCATCAGAAAATCTACAAACAACAAATGCTGGAAAGGGTGTGGAGAAAAGGAACCCTCTTCCACTACTGTTGGGAATGTAAATTGATACAGTCACTGTGGAGAACAATATGGAGTTTCTTAAAAAACTAACCATAGAATTACAATATGATACAGCAATCCCACCACTGGGCATATACACAGACAAAACCATAAATCAAAAAGAGACATTCACCGCAATGTTCATTGCATCGCTATTTACAATGTCCAGGTAATGGAAGCAACCTAAATGCCCACAGACAGATGAATGCCTAAAGATGTGGTACATATATAAAATGGAATATTACTAAGCCATAAAAAGGAATGAAATTGGGTCATTTGCAGAGACGTCGATGGATCTAGAGACTGTCATACAGAGTGAAGTAAGTCAGAAAGAGAAAAACAAATCTTGTATATTCATGCATATATGTGGAACCTAGAAAAATTGTACAGATGAACCGTTTTGCAAGGCAGAATTAGAGCAACAGATGAAGACAACAAACATATGGACACCAAGGGGGGAAAGCTGTTGGGGGGGTGGTGGTGGGAGGAGTTGAGAGATTGGGATTGGCATGTATACATTTATATGTATAAAATAGATAACCAGTAAGAACCTGCTGTATAAAAACATAAAATAAAATTCAAAATTAAAAAAAAATAAAAGTAAAAAAAGTAAAACAGAAAAAAAATTCTTCCCTTCACATACATGTATTTATATGAATAAATTATTTCCATGCTTATATTTGTAAATACAAAAAAGAGGAATAAAATCTACCTTGAACCAAAAACGAAAAAAAGAAAAAAAACACAGAACCCACCAGTTACACAGAGGAAAACCGTATCAGGGCACTTGCTCCAGTTGTAAACAATTCTGAAGCTGGCCAGTGGTGGGGAATCGTCTCCCATGCAGCCAGCAGCCCCCACGCAACAAGCGTCCTCATTGCAAAGCTGGGGGACCGTGCCGAGGCATCTATGAGTAAACGTGAGCTGAGCCCCAGGCCAGCTGCTGCTGAACTGTTCCCACCCTTCCCAGGTAAAACACCTCAGTATGTACAAGGACTTGAAAGCCTACAGGAAGGGCCATGGAGCCACACCAGTGACAGCAAGCCGGCCGACTTGGTGCCTGCAGGCCAGCCAGGATGGTCCTGGCCCTGGGTGCTCTTCTGGAAGCTTTCCATTTCCCTGCCTGAGATACCCCTCCTGTCCCGGCCCCCACTGCTTTTTTCCTGCCTCACCTCTGCCCAGGGAGAAATTCCAGCGGCAGTTACGGGTGACACATCCTCTTCTTTAGCAGGTGGCAGCCCGGCAACTGCTGCAGAAAGTCCAGCAGAGCCCCACTCACACTGGGCCACCCACAAAGCCGCGGCCTCTCACTCCCTCCCACCAGCCCAGCCCCGAGACTGCTGACAGGGCAGAGAAAATGGTGTCAGGCACAGCTGCAGGGGCTCTTGCTGCCTGGAGCGGTGTTTCTATTGATCTCAACCCAGGCACACCTGGGGAGGGCTGGCCCGCACGTTCAGGCTGCCCAGGTCAGCCAATCATCACCGCTCAGGGGCTCACAGTTGCAGAAAATGGAACTTGCCGAACCGGCCAGGTCCAAGGAACAGGTGTGGGCTCCTGAGAGTCAGGCTAGACAAGGGGCTGCAGCTCTGGCTTGTTTTCTAATCATTTTATCTGGCCCATGAGTGGGAGACAACTTCAAGAAAACCCTCTCCTAATGAGAGGAACCCAGCAGTCAGGGAGAGGAGGGCTGGGTGGTGGGTGGAGACAGAGGCCTGGTGCCCCGGCTGCAGTGGAAGTCTCTGGAAGACCAGCTGGAGGGAGGCCGCACAGAGTGATGCCCAGGGTCACAGACCTGTCGGAGCTGCTGTTTGTTAGTTCAAGTCCTGCTCTGAGGTGCTCTGTGTCAGCTCTGAGTGACAGGGGAGCTGGGGGTGCTCTGCAATGAGGGCTATGTGCACGGTTCCTGTGTGCCCAGCCCTGCCACGGTACCTGCAAGGGTAGCTTTGTATCCTGGGATGGGCCTGACCACGAGAGCCCCATGGGCTGCAGGGGACCTGCCCAGGGAACCCCATATCCTGGGAGGGGCCTGACCACGAGAGCCCCGTGGGCTGGGGTGGGGGGGTGGGGTACCTGCCCACGTGAGCTCCATATCCTGGGATTGGCCTGACCACGAGAGCCCCATGGGCTGCTGGGGACCTGATAAAGGATGTCAGGACACTCAGTGAAGCCACCGAGGATATACCTCCAGTAGTTCCTAATTCCTACACCCTGCTGGTCATTCTACCAACCACCAGGACATGGTATTCTGTATTAGGCTTCAATGATGCCTTCTTTTGTATTCCATTAGTCCCAGAGTCACAAGAAATTTTGGCTTGTGAGTGGCAGGACTCAACATACAACTAAAACAATACTTCCGGGCCGTCTGGCCCCAAGGGTTCAAAAATTCCCACACCATCTTTGGGGAAAGCTTAGCTAAAGAGCTAAAAGTTCTACCTCTGGGAAAGGAAACCCTCCTTCAATATGCAGACGACATTCTGATCGCCAGCCCTACTAAGGAGGCCTCTGAACCACCAAGCCAATAAAAGATAGAAGTTGTCCAAGAAAAAGCTCAAATATCACAGACTACGGTGACCTGCCTGGGCTTCATTCTCACAGAAGGTCGGAGAAGCCCATCCCAGGAAAGGGAAGAAACCATTTGCAGCCTTACCCCTTTCTAAAACTAGAAGACAGCTTAGGGGTTCCTGGGGAGGCCAGGGTTTGCTGCTTCTGGATCCCTGACTACAGTCTACTAGCTGCGCCTCTACATGAAACACTGAAAGGAAAAGATGATGATCCTTTTGAATAGAATCCAGAAGTGACCTTTCAAGAATGGAAAGAGCAGTCCATTCAGACCCTTGCCCTGGAACTCCCTAATTTAGCTAAACCCTTTGACCTTTACATTCCTGGTGAAACGTGAATCGCCATTGGAGTATTACTGCAAAAACTGGGACCACTTGAAATGGAACAACGCAAGAATGCCATCCAGGTAGGATAAACTACGGTCACCAAGGGGCTTGGCCCACCGCCACATCTGGCCAAGATACTGGCGGTATCTAAAAACCTGGAAATCAGCAGCCCAAAAGGCCACCTCCCTCGTAAGGGAAAAGGACCCCACGTGGTGATCCTAACCACCAACCATGCCCTGAAGTTGCAGGGTTCGCTCCGTGGGCACGCTGACCTCGAGTGAGGAGGCCCTCCAACTCCAACCTCCAGAGAGATAACCGGGGGCAACGGGGCACCATGACGACTCGTGTGGCCATCACTTGACCTGGAGTTTCTCTCATAGAACAACAAGAGTGTGTCCCAAAAGAGTAGACTACTGCTTGCAGGACTTACTGCACCCAGAGGGGAGCTAATAAGCTTGGCGGGGGAACCGTATATCACGCTGTCACCATAGAAAAGCCTACAGACACCGTGATGATGGTGGCCAATAAGACCGGCTGGACTCCTGTTTACTTCAAAAGGCTGTTGGCTCAGTGGCCATCATGGTCCTTGATCACCACTGACCCTGGACTGTCTGGGAGTTGAGCGGCCAGGGCTCTGACACCTGGTGCTGTTTTTACATTAATTCAGGGGCCTAATTGAAGAAAGCGCAGACTACTGGTCAGAGCATCTAGGCTGGCAGAAACGGTCAGCCTAAGGTGGCCAAACAAATGTGGGGCGGGGTGAAACCGGACCCCACAGCGTCTCTGCACATCTCCTTCCCGGACCCTTAAAGGTCATTAGAATCTATAACACTTCCAATGCTGGTGCTCAGGCGGATGAGCAGGGAGGCAGGAGGCCTGGGGACAATCAACGTCACCTGGAGGCTGCTGGGGAGAAGTTCTGACCCTCGCCCCCGGCTATGAGGGCTCCTAACTCAGCACTCAGCAGTTACAGAAGAAGGGTCTGCACCCTCAGCACTCCAAGAATGAGGAACGGGACAAAAGGCAGAAGAGGGGTTTGTCCCCGGCAAAGCCCATTAAAAATCCCTGGGAGATAAAAATAGAATCTGGGCAATAAAGTCAAGTCTAACCTTTTTTATCCTTTGTGCTTTGTCTAATTTCACGTGCTCCTAGGGTCCCGCATGCAGAGGTTCCACACCCGGCACTTCAGACCAGATTTCCTAGTGCAGAATGGCTGCGTCGACACCTCAGCTGCTGGGGCCCAGTGCAGACTCCCCAATATAGAGCCTGAGCTGCAGCCAACCCGGCCCTCGAGGGCTCCGCCCCCTCCCTCCCACTGACTCTGACAGGATCTCTACACAGCAGCCCAGCCCACAGCCCGCGGGGTAGCACACGCTCTCACCTCTCCATTCTCTGATCAAAATGTAAAGTTTCCTTTGCTTCTGAACCAAACTCAGTCTCGATCTGTTGGCTCCAATGACACTGGGCAGGGGGACACTTGTTGGGGTCCACTCTGGAGGGTCAGTAACAGAAATTGAGAATGCTGTAACTTCAATGAACAGATGTGTGAGCCAAACTGTAATTAACACAGAACAGTGTATAAGGCTCGGGTAAAATAAGATGTTTCTAACACTTCCATTTGATATTTCCATCACTTTATTATAAGCAAGTTCAGTGAAAAGGTTTGTCTTATTTGTCAGGTCAATATTAGAGAAACGAAGTGATTCCTTTCCAAGGATGTACATCTAATAATCTTGGTTAAAGCTTCAATCTTGTTTCGAATGCTTTTCCATTGAAAATGATACCTCTCTTTCAGGTCCCCCCATTTCTGAGAAGTATAAAATCTTATAATTTATTATTACCAAAGGGGAAAGGTGGGAGGAGGGATAAATTAACAGGTTGGGATTAACACATACACACTGCTATGTATAAAATAGGTCATCAACAAGGAACTACTGTATAGCACAGGGAACGACACTCAATATTTTGCAATAACCTATAAGGGGAAATAATCTGAAAAAGAACAGATAATTTTATTGACATCATCTATCAATGACAGTTAAAATGTAACCTAAGGGAAGCCGGTGGTGAGTGCTTCTGACCCTGAAGACTTCAATCATCTAAAGTTTGGACTCGGCCTACTTCCCAAGGCCCTTAATGAACATATGTGTAGCCGTAGCTTAAAAAATTCCCCAGTTTGGGTTTCGGGGAGACACTGATTTTGAAAAAGCCCTGGTGTTCTCCTCACATGAATGGGACCCTTCCTACTGCTAAAACACGCCTGTCGCACTCAGAGGATGGTATATCGTCTGATCGGGAAGAGTTTGGAAAAGGCATCTCATCTCCTCATCTCCTGGTGCTCGGGTTCACCCCTCCAGCGTCTTTACTAACAGTCTCCCCACTTGGAGATGTCAGCACTGTCAACATCCTGTTGCACACAGTTTGGAATTTGTCCAGAGGATGAAGCGGAAGGATGAGGAACAATGAGAGACAAGTCCTAGGTGTTCGCACAGGCACATGTCACTCTAATTTCCAATCAGGAAGACGAATTGACCAAAGGCTAGGGTTGCCCATGGAAAGAGAATAGGGCTTGAGGAAATCCCGCTGCTTTGTGGCCAGTTCCCACAAACACAAGTTGAACAATGGAACTCAGGGGCACTAAAATTCACGAAACTGCAGAGTTGAAAATATCTATCACTGAAAAATGTCTTGAGGAAAGTCAGAGAAAAGGACTTGTAAGCAAGGGAGAATGGCAGGAAAGGGATGTGAAGAGGTAGAAAGGACTCGCCATTAAGCACAAGAAAAGGGGCTGAACATTGTCAACATTGCAGTTGGCCAAAAAGGGTGTATGCGTTTTTTTCTGTATATATTCAAGAAAAGGGCATACACTTTTTTAGCCAACCAAACAGGTGGGCACTGGAAATCAATACTACAAAAGATATCACTTCGCATCAGCCAGAAGAGCAGTCCTCATGAAGTGTAAACACCAGAAATGCAGGACAGGGCAAGGAGAAGAGGGAGCCCTGTGAGGCTTATAGTGGAAATGTATATTGCCAACGGCCACTCTGGAGAAGTGTATTGTGTTTACTAAAGCATCTAAAAACTGAGCTACAGAGCATAGGGCACTTGCACTCATGGGCGTATATCTTGGGAAGAACAAAAGTCGACAGGACACAGGCACCCCAACATTTACCGCCTCTCTGTTTAAAAGATCCTCGACTAGGATATAACTTAAATGTCTCTGGAGGGGAAAAATGGATAAAGAGATGTGGTACTTATGTAGAGTGGGATATTACTCAGCCTGGAAGTCAATGAAATATGGCCAGTTGCAACAACTCCGGAGGAGTTACGTATGATCATTCTAAGTGACATAATTCAAAAAGAAAAGGACACATATCATAAGATATCACTTAAAGGTGGAATCCAAAATGGCTACACACGAAATAAATTACAAAACAAAAACATAGTCAAATATGTAGAAAACACGCATAAGGCTGCCAAACGGGAAAGGTGGGGAGGGGTGAGGCATTATCCAGGAGGTTGAAATTAGCAAAGATACCATTCTAAACACCAAATTGATAATCAACAAGGCCTACACGGTAGCTAAAAGAACTGCACTCGGCACACTCAAGTCACCGGAAAAGAATATATACGACTGGTAAGAATCTGAAAAAGAATTTATCGATGTCTCTCTGTACGTGAATCAAGTGGATGTACAGCAGCAAGAAACAGAGCTTTGAAAATCAGCTGTAACCAATATAATAATAAATTGAAAAAAATAAACGACAGAGAGACAGAGAAAACCTCTTACAACTTTTCCTCAGGGACGGTCAAGCAACATGGATTGAACACATCTAGACCCACAGCAGGATGAGACATAAGGCTGGAAACTGTTTGCGCTAAGAGAAATGTGAGGTTGGATGAGGAAATGCACACCCTTTAAAGTTATACTACCTGGTACCCATTCAGTGGGTCCCAAATCTGCAGGTTCAGGGGATCTTCCTACAGCTAAAACATGCACGGAAAACCCAGAGGACTGTACACCATGTGATCGGGAGATGTGTCTAAAATGCACCCCATTTATCCTCTCCTGGTGCTCCTGTTCACCATTCCAGCCACGTTACTTAGAATCTCCCCACCTGGAGAAAGAGCGCATTTAGACCTCTGTTTCGCACATTTTGCAAATTGTGAGGAGGATGAACGGGAAGAGGGGGAACCAATGAGAGAATAGTTGTAGGGGTTCGGACGGGCACATGTCACTCTAATTTCCCATTAAGAATAAGAATTAAAAAAAGGCTCACCCGCCTCGCCGGAGCCAAAATAGGGCCCGAAGCAATCCTGTGGTTTTGAGGCCAGCTCACAAAAGAGCAACTTAAAAAATGGAGCTCAGGGTCACTGCAATTCACAAACCTGAAGAGTTATAAATGAAAACTAACGTCCAAAAATATGTTGAGGTAAGGCAAAGAAGAGGATCTGAATGCAAGACAGAATTGCAAGAAACAGATTTCAAGAGATAGATTGGACTCGTCTTTAAAGCACATGAAAAGCGGCAGAATTTCGACAATGATGCAGTTGGCCAAAAAGGGCGTATGTGTTGCTTCCTGAATATATTCAGGAAGCAACGCATACGCACTTTATGGGCAACCAAGCAAGCAAGGAATGCAAAGGCGCACAACAAAGAAGTCTCATTTCCCACCGGTCAAAAGGGCCATCCGAAAAAACTGTAAAAACCAGAAACGCAGGACAGGCCATGGAGAACAGGGAGCCTTTATACGCTGATGGGCGGTGTGTGAACTGCCGAGAGCCACTCTGGAGAAGTGTGTGGTGGTTTCTAAATCATCTAAAAAACAGAGCTACAGAGCATAGGGCACTTCCAACCACGGGAGTATATCTAGGGAAGTCTAAAAATCAACAAGACACAAGCACACCACAGTTTAGGGCTGCTCTGTTTACAGGAACCTCGACTTCAGTACACCTTAAGTATCCCAGGAAAGAGAACAATGGATAAAGAAGATGTGGTACTTATGTACAATGGAATATCTCTTCACCATGAAATCAATGTAATAAGGCTAGTAGAAGCATAAAGAGTGGATTTAGGTCCGATAATACTACTTGAAATAAGTCAAACAGAAAAAGAAACATATCATAAGATACCACTTATAGAGGGAATGTACATATGGCTGCACAACAAATGAATTACAAAACAGAACAGTGTCTCACATTTAGAAAACACACTTATGTCAGCTTAAGGGGAAAGGAGAGGTGGGGTGATGCATAAAACCAGAGTTTGAAATTAGCACAGATACCGTTCAATAAACCAAATAGGTATTAGGCAAGATCTACACCTTGCTCAATGAACTGGCCTCAACACCCCCTATACATCGCAGAGGAATATACCTGAGTAATAAGAATCTTAAAACCCATGTATTGATATATCTCCATAAGGGAATCAAGTGTGTGCAGAGCGGCACAAACACAGCAGTGAAAATGAGCTAAACCCCATTATAGAAATAAATTTTAAAAACAAAACACAGAAACAACGAAAGAGAGAAAAATTCTTAAAAATTCATTCAGGGGCTGTGATGCAACCTGGATTGACCACATATAAACCCACAGCTGGATAAGACATAAGGCTGGACACTTGGGGCTGAGAGGATTGGTGAGCTTTAGTGAGCAACAGCCGAACCTTTAATGCAATACTTCATGCTACTCGTTCCAAGGGTCCCAACACTCCAGGTTGAAGGGAATCTTCCTACAGCTAAACCATGCATGGGAAACCCAGCGGATGGTATACCACGTGATCTGGAAAGGTTTCTAAAATGCACCTCATTTTTCCTCTCCTGGGGCTCCCGGTCGACATTCCAGCCACTTTACTAACAATATCCCCACCTGGAGAGTCAATGCCTTTAAGTTCCTGTATCGCACAGTCTGCAGTTAGTGCAGAGGATGAACGGGAAGAGGGGGAACCAGCCAGAAACTAGCGGTAGGGGTTTGATGGGCACATGTCACTCTAAATTCACATCAGGAAGAAGAATTAACTAAAGGCACAGCAAGGCGCCCCAGAAGAGGAATAGGGCCTGAAGCAATCCTGCGGTTATGAGGCCAGATCACAAAAATAAGAGCTGAAAAATGGAGCTCAGGGGCACTGCAATTCACAAACATGCAGAGTTATAAAGCCCAACTATTTTCCAAATGTATATTGAGGTAAGGCTATGAAGAGTCCTTGAAAGCAAGGCAGAATTGCAGGAAACTGATTTCATGAGGTAGAAGGCATTTGCCTTTAAAGCATATGAAAAGAGGAAGAACTTCGACAATGATGCACTTGGCCAAAAAGCGCATATGCATTTTTTCCTGAATATATTCCGGAAAAAACGCATACAAACTTTTTGGCCAACCAAGCAAGCGTGCAATGGAAATCCGCACTACAATGAAGTCTCACTTCCCCCCAGTCAAAAGGGCCATCTGAAAAAAGTGTAAAATCCAGAAAGGCAGGACAGGCCATGGAGAACAGGGAGCCTTGTTATGCTGATGGGCGGGAGGTAAATTGTCAACAGCCACTCTGGAGAAGTCTATGGTGTTTCCTGAAACATCTAAAAAACAAAGCTACAGAGCCTAGGGCACTTCCACTTATGGTCCTATAGCTTAGGGAAATTAAAATCAACAAGACACAGCCACCCCAATGATTGGGGCTGCTCTGTTTACAAGACCCTTGTCTACAGTACTAGGTAAATATCCCAGAAAGTGAAAAATGGATAAAGAAGGTGTGATACTTACATACAATGCAATATCACTCAGCAATGAAATCAATGTCATCAGGCCCATAGAAGCATAATGAGTGGATTCAGGTACGATGATTCTAAGTGAAATAAGTCACACAGAAAAAGAAACGTCATAAGGTATCACTAATACAGGGAATGTAAACATGGCTACACATGAACTGAATTACAAATCAGAAAAGGGTCTCACATTTAGAAAACAAACTTATGGTTGCTTAACGGAAAAGGTGAGTTGGGGTGCTGCATAAAACCGGAGATTGAAATTAGCACAGATACCGTTCCATAAGCCAAATATGTAATAGACAAGACCTACTCCTTGCTCAACAAAATGGACTAAACACCCCAGATTCAATGCATAGGAATATATCTGACTAGTAAGAATCTTAAAACCTATGTATTTATATGTCTCCATAGAGAATCAAGTGTGTGTACAGCGGCATAAACGCAGCAGTGAAAATCAGCTAAATCCCAGTATAAAAATAAATTTCAATAACAAAACACAATGGCAGTGAAATAGAGAACAATTCTTAAATAACTCATTCAGGGCTTGTGATGCAACCTGGATTTACCACATCTACACCCACAGCTGGGTGAGACATAAGGCTGGACACTTGGGTCTGATAGGATTGGTGAGGTTCGGTGAGCAAATGTAGACCCTTTGAAGTAATACTGCATGGTACCCATTCCATGGGTCCCAACTCTTAAGCTTTAAGGGATTCTTCCTTCAGCTAAAACATGCATGGGGTACACAGAGTATGGCCCACCATGTGATCGGGAAACGGTTTTAAATGCATCTCAGTTTTCGTCCCCTGGTACTCATGTTCGCCATTCCAGACGCTTTACTAACACTCTCCCCACTTGGAGAGTCAGTGCCTTTAACCTCCTGTTTGGCCCAGTTTGCAATTTTTGCGCAACATGAACAGGAATAGGGAGAACCAATGAGAGACTAGCTGTAGGTGTCTGGACGGGCACATTAAACTCTAATTCCCCACCAGGAAGAGGAATTAACCAAAGGCTCAGCGTGCCGTGCCGCAACCAGATTAGGCCCTGAAGCAATCCTGCGGTTTTGCGGCCCGCTCACAAGAAAGCGAGTTGAAGAAAGGAGCTCAGGGGCACTGTAATTCACAAACCTGCAGAGTTATAAATGACAGCTATCGTCCAAAAATATATTGAAGTAACGTTGCGAAGAGGACTTGAAAGCGGGGCAGAACTGCAGGAAACTGATTTCAGGAGGTAGACTGGAATTGCATTTAAAGCATATGAAAAGCGGCAGATCTTCGTCAATGACGCAGTTGGCCAAAAAGGGCGTATGCGTTTTTTCCTGAATATATTCAGGAAAAAACGCATACGCCCTTTTTGGCCAACCAAGCAACTTGCAAAGGAAATCTGCACTACAATGAAGGCTCACCTGCACCCCCACCCCCCCCACCCACCCCCACCCCCAACCCCCACCCCCGGTCAAAAGGGCCATCTGAAAAAAGTGTAAAGTCCAGAAGGCAGGACAGGCCATGGAGAACTGGGAGCCTTGTTATGATGATGGGTGGGATGTAAATTGCCAACAGCCACTCTGGAGAAGTCTATGGTGTTTCCTGAAACATCTCAAAAACAAAGCTACAGAGCCTAGGGCACTTCCTCTCATGGCCCTATAGCTTGGGAAAACTAAAAATCAACAAGACACAGCCAGCCCAAAGTTTAGGGCTGCTGTGTTTACAGAAACCTCGACTACTGTACAACTTAAATATCCCCGAAAGAGAAAAACTGATAAAGAAATTGTGGTACTTATGTACAATAAAATATAACTCAGCCATGAAATCAATGTCATCATGTCCATAGCAGCATAATGAGTGGATTTTCGTACGGTGATTCTAAGTGAAAGAAGTCCCACAGAAAAAGGAACTTGTCATAACACATCACTTATAGAGGGAATGTAAACATGGCTACACATGATCTGAATTACAAGACAGAACAGAGTCTCACATTTAGAAAACAACTTATGCCTGCTTAAGGGGGCAGGTGAGTTGGGGTGATGCATAAAACCAGAGTTTGAAATTAGCTCAGATACGGTTCCATAAGCCAAATATGTAATAAACAAGACCTACTCCTTGCTCAACGAACTGGATTCAACACCCCCTATTCACCACAGAAGAATATATCTGACTAGTAAGAATCTTAAAACCTATGTATTCATATGTCTTCGTAAGGGAATCAAGGGTGTGTAGAGCGGCATAAACGCAGCAGTGAAAATCAGCTAAACCCCATTATTAAAATAAATTTCAAAAACAAAACACAGGGGCTTCCCTGGTGGCGCAGTGGTTGAGAGTCCGCCTGCCAATGCGGGGGACGCGGGTTCGTGCCCCGGTCCGGGAAGATCCCACGTGCCGTGGAGCGGCTGGGCCCGTGAGCCATGGCCGCTGGGCCTGCGCATCCGGAGCCTGTGCTCTGCAACGGGAGAGGCCGCAGCAGTGAGAGGGCCGCGTATCACAAAGAAAAAAAAACACAAAGACAGCAAAAGAGAGAGAAATTCTTACAAAATTCGTTCAGGGGTTGTGATGCAACCTGGATTGACCACATCTACACCCACAGCCAGGTGAGACATAAGGCTGGACACTTGGGACTGAGAGGATTGGTGCGGCTGGGTGAGCGAATGCAGACCCTTTAAAGTAATGCTGCGTGCTACCCATTCCATGGGTCTCAACTCTCCAGGTTTAAGGGAATCTTCCTACAGCTAAAACATACATGGGAAAGCCAGAGGGTGGTCCACCGTGTGATCGGGAAAGGTTTCTAAAATGCACGTCATTTTTCCTCTCCTGGTGCTCGGGTTCACCATTCCAGCCTCTTTACTAACAACCTCGCCACTTGGAGAGTCAGCGCCTTTAACTTCCTATTTCTCACAGTGTGCAAGTTGTGCGGAGAACGAAAGGAAACAGGGGGAGCAAATTAGAGATTTGGTGTAGGTGTCTGGTCGGGCACATTTCACTCTAATTTCCCATCAGGAAGAAGAATTAACCAAAGGCTTAGACTGCCACCCCAGAACAGAATAGGGCCTGAAGCAATCCTGCAGTTTTGTGGCCAGCTCACCGAAAGGGAGTTGAAAAATGGAGCTCA
The DNA here is from genome assembly GCF_949774975.1 of Lagenorhynchus albirostris. Classification (NCBI taxonomy): domain Eukaryota; kingdom Metazoa; phylum Chordata; class Mammalia; order Artiodactyla; family Delphinidae; genus Lagenorhynchus; species Lagenorhynchus albirostris. The sequence goes on from NC_083097.1 coordinate 135,150,738, forward strand.
GGGCCACTGCAGTTCACAAACCTGCAGAGTCATAAACGACAACTATCGGTTAAAAATATATTGAGTTAAGGCAAAGAAGAGGATTCGAAAGCAAGGCAGAATTGCAGGAAACTGATTTCGAGAGGTCGATTGGAGTCGCCTTTAAATGAAAAGCATGCAGAACTTCGACAATGATGCAGTTGGCCAAAAAGTGCGTATGCGTTTTTTCCTGAATATATTCAGGATAAAACACATACGCACTTTTTGGCCAACCAAGCAAGTGGGAAATTCAAATCTGCACTACAAAGAAGTCTCATCCTAACACGTACCCTAACCCTATCCCGCTACCGTACCCTAACCTGTACCTGAGACCCTAACCCTAACCCTTACCCTAAGCTGTACACGAACACTAACCCGTACGCTAACATGTACCCTAACAGGAACACATAGCCATACACTAAACTTTATCCTAACCCTACCCCGTGCCCTAACCCTTTCCCTAAACCATACCATAACCCGTACCCTAATCCTAACCCATCCCCTAACACTAACCTATAACCTAACCCGTACCCTAATCCTAACCCATACACTAACACATACCCTAACCCTAACCCGTTGTCATACCCTAACCTGTAACCTAATCCATACCCATTCCCTAACCCTAACCCTAACCCTTACATTATCCCGTACCATAATCCTAACCTGTACACTAACACTAACCCGTACCCTAACACTTACCCTACTCCTAACCCGTGGTCATACCCTAAACTGTACCCCAATCCATACCCGTTCCCTAACTCTAACCCTAAACCTTACCCTAAACTGTACCCTAATCCTAACCCGTACACTAACACTAAACTGTACCCTAACACGTACCCTAACCCTAACCCTTTGTTGTTCCCTATCCTGTACCCTAAACTGTACCCGTTCCTTAACACTAAACCTAACCCTAACCCTTACCCTAACCTGTACCTAACACTAACCCATACACTAAACCTAACCATAACCCTGAACGTAAACCGTACTCTAATCCTAACCCATACCCTAACACTAACCGATACCCTAACACTAACCCATACCCTAACACTAAACCATAGCCATACCCTAAACTGTACCCTAACACTAACCCGTACCATAACCCTAACCCTAAACCATACTCTAAGCCATACAATAATCCTAACCCGTATCCTAACCCTAAACCCTAATCCTTACCCCTAGCTTAATTTTGTTTTTTTGTATTTAAAAAAGTATTTTCTTGGATTAAAACAAACTAGCAGAACAACAAAATAGGGGGCTTCCCTGGTGGTGCAGTGGTTAGAATCTGCCTGCTAATGCAGGGGACACAGGTTCGAGCCCTGGTCTGGGAGGATCCCACATGCCGTGGAGCAACTAGGCCCATAAGCCACAACCAGTGAGCCCTCGCATCTGGAGCCTGTGCTCCGCAACAAGAGAGGCCGCGATAGTGAGAGGCCCGCGCACCGAGATGAAGAGTGGCCCCCCCACTTGCCACAACTAGAGAAAGCCCTCACACGGAAACTCAGACCCAACACGACAAAAATAAATAAATAAATAATAAACTCCTACCCCCCCTAAAAAAGAACAACAAAATAAAACAGAAAGTAACCTGAGTGTCCTTCAAAAAGCTAAGTCTGAAATAGTTGGTACTTCTTTTCTATGGACTGTTATGTAGCCTATAAAAAGTGTGAGAGCTAAATCTGTTTTTCTACAGTGAGAAGCATGATATTCCAGATGTATAGAACACCTGGATAAAATGAGAAATCTACACATTATGCTGGTCGTTTCAGTACATGGGAAAGGATGGCAAGTGGTAAAATATTATCTTTTCCTTTAATTTTTAAAATTTCACTTGTTACAAAGAACTTCAATTATAATTGTAATTTTAAAAAGTAACAATGGAAATTTAAAAGAAAAAATATATATTGTGTGTTCAGTTACATTTCATAGAATTATGAAATGCTCCACCCTCTGGCCATTACCTGCAAAAGCAGCTTTAAAACCTATGCTAATTGTCACTTCATATGAACAAGTCCTGCAGGGCTGTAAAGGAAACCTGCCCTCATCATGTCTTGAGGGAGGTAAAGGCCAAAGTATTTCAAAATGTGGCACATATTTCAAGAAAACCATTTGAAGAACTAAGCTGTAATAACCGTTTGAAAAATAAAAGGATATGCCTCAAAGCTCAATTTCAAAGCATTATGAGACACATGCAAATCCAACCACACAGAGGTATCAGCTCACACCATTCAGAATAACCATCAGGAAAGAAACTACAAACGATCAATGCTGAAGAGGTTGTGGGAAAATGCATACCCTTAATTTCAAGTGGGACGTAACCTGGTAAGAGCCACTAATGGGAACAGAGTGGAGGTGCCTTTAAAAGGTAAACATTGAGCTACTATATGATCCAGCAGGCCCACTCCTGGGCCTATAACATAAGAAGACATAATTGGAAAGACACAGGCAGGCAAATCTGCACTGCAGCAGTATTACAATAGCCAAGACATGGAAGCAACCAAAAGTCCATCAACAGATGAGTGGACAAAGAGGAGCTGTTACATGTAGAGATGGAATATTAGCTCGGGAGAAAAATGAAACAATGCCATTTGCAGCACCATAGATGAGTCTAGAGGTAATCATGCTACTTGTAGTAAGTGAGAAAGCGAAAGACACCTAACGTATATCACTTATAGGTGTTATCTAAAAATTGATACCGATGAAGATATTTCCACAGAGAAAGGCAATCACAGATTCATTAAACAAACTTATGGTTCCCCAAATCGAAAGGTGTGAGGATTGGATACATTACGACATTGGGGTTAACAGAGATATACAAACACATGTGAAATATATAATCACCAAAGACCTACGGAATACCAAGAGAAGACTACTCAACATTGTGTCATAACCTACCTGGGAAAAGGTTCCGAAGAAGAATAGGTATATGTATATGTGTGAAAGAACCACATCTTGCACACCTAGAACAACAACAAAAAAACATTGTAATCAAAATGTGCTGCGATAAAAAATAAAAATTAAACTAAAAAATATGAACAAGAAATAATGAGACATAAACTGAAAGGAATTTTTCCTGGCACATTCCATTCTAATTTTCAACCTAGAACAGGACTTCCATTAAGGCTCTGTTGCCCTGGTAACCAGATTTGGTAAAGGAGAAATGCTGCCGCCTTGTGGCTCTTTCACACAACAGCAGCTTTAAACCAAGAGGTAATGGTCACTCGAAATTCAAAATATGTGCAGCACTGTAAAGGACACCGGGCCTCAAAAAATGTCCTGGGGTCGTAAATCGACCAGAAAATTCAAAAGACGTCAACATTTCAAGAAGACAATGTCAAGAGGCATATTTTACGCACATTTTGTCTTTGCTTTTTCTTCTCTTTAAAATAAAAGGGAATTGAAACATGCGCAACATCAGCAATGAATAAAGCCATGCAAATCCAATTACAGAAATGTTCACCTCACAGCCGTCAGAATGTTCTTCAGCAAAAAGTCTACAAAGAATAAATGCTGAAGGGGTTTCAGGGAACTGTGTACCCTCTAGCGGATGGGGGGATGTAAACTGGTAACAGCCAGTAGTGAGAACATAATGGAGGTGCGTTTAAGGGTAAAAATTGAGCTACCATGTGATCTGGTAGGTCCTTTGATGCGCCTATCACCTGAGCAGAGCAGAATGGAAAAGACACAGGCTGGCAATCCTGCACTGCAGGAACATTTAACATAGCCAAGACGTGGAAGAAACCAAAATGTCCATCAACAGGAAAATGGACAAAGAGGAAGTGGTCCGTGTAAACAAACGGCATATTGTGGGACTCGAGGGACATTGTTCCAGCTAATGATTAAGAACTCTCCAGACAATAGGGGCTTCTTAGACAATGGGTGAATTTCCAGGATGTCCGGCCCCCTTCTGAGAAGGAGGGAGATAAACAAAATGTAAAAAAGGTATCTGTCAAAGAACCAATCAGGAAGCCTGGGACAGGTTCCCTCTCTGGTCCGAACAGAGGCTAAGAACCTATCATTAAAAATCACAATTGAATCCACACTTTGCATAACAGGAAATTGAGACCTATAAAAATACATGTTCACGCCCCGGGGGGGGGGGTTCCTTCTTCGGCCTCCTGCGTGAGGACCAAGGAACCCCGGTGCACCGGCCTTCAATAAACCTCTTGCGTTTTGCATCGGCTTCCGACTCTTGTTGTTTCCTGGGCGAGTCGAAACTCCTAGGAGACCGCGAAGGTCTAACATTTGGGGTCTCGTCCAGGATTCCACTCGCCCCGGACCACGTGAACATCGGGAGTTGGAGGTACCAGGTAAGCTCGAGCTTGATTGTCTGTTTGTCCCTTGTTCTTTGTGGGCCATTATCGGAGGAAGGCCGTAAGAATCGGCTTATTGTGGAATCTGTATCGGACCTCTGGCTAGGCAGACGTGCTAATAGCCGGCGTCCATGAGCCCTAGCGGACGCCCTGGTGGCTCATCTGGAAGGAGAGGCAAACTCTGTCTCCCCTTCACTCGGTTTCGGCAGTTCCCTTTGTGATAACTGCCATCTGAAGAGGTTTCGGTTTTGAAGCGAGCTCGCGGTGGCCCATACGTATATGTGTTTCGTGGAGTTTTAACTGTTTCTGTATTGTGGTCTATTCTTCTTCTCTGACGGACGACAATGGGACAAACTATGACGACTCCTCTTTCCCTTACCCTAAGCCATTGGACCGAAGTTCGGGCCAGAGCCCATAATTTTTCAGTAGAGGTGAAGAAAGGAAAGTGGCAGACTTTGCGTGCCTCTAAATGGCCAACATTTCAGATAGGATGGCCCCCTGAAGGATCCTTTTTATTAGACAAGATTAGGTTGCTGAAGTCTAAGATATTTAATATAGAACCCCACGGACATCCAGACCAAGTACCATATGTCTCGGTCTGGGAAGATTTAATTCTCTCCCCACCTCCGTGGGTCCGACCCTTTGTTTCCTCAACAGGTACGTCCGCGCACACATCAGCAGCGTCGGAGATATTAGCCCTAAAGAAAAACCCCAACACGGAAAAGCTACCCGGCGCCGCAGATCCACCGAAAGTGATTTATCCTGACCCGCAGTCCGATTTGCTTCTTTTGGATTCCCCACCCCCTTATCCTCCGGCCCCAAATCCCCTACCACCTAAAGGACCCCCAGCTCCACTGCCCTCGGCACCAAGGGGACCATCCATTATGGAAGAAGAAAGGGGTCCCTCAGCGGGCACTAGGAGCCGGAGGGCTATCTCCCCGGACTCCACTGCCCTACCTCTTAGAGAATATGGCCCTCCCAATGGCCAAGGGAATAGACCTCTCCAATATTGGCCCTTTTCCTCTGCAGATCTTTATAATTGGAAAATGCATAACCCAACTTTTTCCGAAAATCCACAGGCCCTTACCGCTTTAATAGAATCTCTTGTTTTCTCCCACCAGCCCACATGGGATGATTGTCAGCAGCTGCTTCAGACTCTCCTAACGACTGAGGAGAGGCAACGGGTTCTTTTAGAAGCCAGAAAAAATGTATTAGGCGCCAATGGGCAACCTACCCAGCTGCCTAACGAGATTGATGCTGGTTTCCCACTCGTCAGGCCAAACTGGGATTTCAATGCCCCGGAAGGTAGGGAGCGCCTGAAAATGTATCGCCAGGCTCTGGTGGCGGGTCTCCATGGAGCGGCCAGACGGCCCACTAATTTGGCTAAGGTAAGGGAAGTCACTCAGGGGCCCCAGGAATCTCCAACTGTGTTCCTGGAACGTTTAATGGAAGCCTTTAGACGCTTTACCCCTTATGATCCAACTTCGGAGGAACATAGGGCTACTATAGCAATGGCTTTCATAGATCAAGCGGCCCCTGATATTAAGAAGAAATTACAGAGGCTAGATGGCTTGCAGGGATTTTCGCTTCAGGAGTTAGTAAAAGAGGCAGATAAAGTATATAACAAAAGAGAAACAGAGGAAGAGAAGGAAGAAAGAAAGCAGAAAGAGCAGGAAGCCCGTGAAATAAGACGGGATAAGAGACAGGAGAGGAATTTAAGTAAGATACTGGCCACTGTGGTTGGAGGAAGAAATATAGGGGATAGAAATAGGCAGGAAGGGCGAACGGCAGACAGAAGGCGGCCATTAGACAAGGACCAATGTGCCTACTGTAAAGAAAAAGGACATTGGGCGAGAGAATGCCCTAAGAAAAAGAATGGAGGAAGGCCAACCAGAAACAAAATCTTAACATTGGAAGAAGAAGACTAGGAAAGTCAGGGCTCGAGCCCTCTCCCCGAGCCCCGGGTAACTCTTAAAGTGGAGGGGGAACCTGTTCAATTTTTGGTAGATACCGGAGCCCAGCACTCCGTCCTTCTCCACTCAAAAGGTCCTATCTCAGCTAAAAGGTCATGGGTACAAGGAGCCACTGGGAATAAACAATATTCATGGACCACACGAAGGACAGTAGATCTTGGGATTGGACGAGTAACCCATTCATTTTTGATTATTCCGGAATGCCCCTATCCTTTGCTGGGAAGAGACTTGCTCTCCAAAGTGGGGGCTCAAATTCACTTCCAACCGGAAGGTCCCACCATAACTGACAGTAAGGGAAGATTACTCCAAATATTGACTATGAGATTGGAAGATGAATATAAATTATATGAAAAACCTTCATCTCCACGAGTTAATGTCACAGACTGGGTAACTCGGTTCCCGCAAGCCTGGACAGAAACCGCCGGTATGGGGATGGCTAAAAATCGGCCCCCAGTACTAGTGGAACTCAAGGCAACTGCCACCCCAATAACGGTTCGTCAATACCCCATGAGTAAGGAAGCCAAAGACGGCATCCGTCCTCACATACAGAGGTTGCTGGAATTGGGTATTCTGGTAAGATGTCAATCCGCGTGGAATACCCCTCTCCTGCCAGTTAAGAAACCGGGAACTAATGATTATCGACCAGTACAAGACCTGCGTGAGGTAAATAAACGAGTGGCGGACCTCCACCCCACAGTACCAAATCCTTATAATCTCTTAAGCACTCTTCCGCCCCAACATGCATGGTATACTGTTTTGGACCTTAAGGATGCTTTTTTCTGCCTAAGACTTTCTCCCCTCAGCCAGCCCTACTTTGCCTTCGAATGGAAGGACCCAGCATCAGGGATATCTGGCCAACTGACATGGACTCGTTTACCTCAGGGATTTAAGAACTCCCCTACCATCTTCGATGAAGCTCTTCATCAGGATTTAGCGTCATATAGAGAATCAAATCCACAGGTAACGCTACTTCAATATGTTGATGACATCTTATTAGCTGCTGAAACCCAGGAAGATTGTATCAAGGGAACTGAAAAACTGTTAACAGAGCTCGGAACCCTGGGATATAGAGCCTCAGCCAAGAAAGCACAAATATGCCAACAACAGGTCAGTTACCTGGGGTACCTGTTAAAAGGGGGACAAAGATGGCTCACGGAGAGCAGAAAGGATACGGTGGCCCAAATTCCGGCTCCCAAAAACGCCAGGCAGGTTAGAGAATTTTGGGGGACGGCCGGATTCTGTAGACTATGGATTCCAGGGTTTGCTGAGCTGGCGGCCCCATTGTACCCCCTAACCAAAAACAGCACTCCTTTCGTTTGGGGCGAAAAGGAACAACGGGCTTTTGACCAAATCAAATGAGCTTTACTTTCAGCTCCAGCCCTAGGACTGCCAGATGTAACCAAACCTTTTCATTTATATGTGGCCGAAAATAAGGGCATTGCAAAAGGAGTATTGACTCAGAAATTGGGTCCCTGGAATCGCCCAGTTGCTTATTTGTCAAAAAAATTGGACCCTGTGGCATCAGGATGGCCCACCTGTTTAAAGATAATCGCTGCAGTAGCCGCCCTGGTCAAAGATGCTGACAAACTAACTTTAGGACAAAATCTAACGATAACAGCTCCTCATGCCCTGGAGAATGTAATCCGTCAACCACCGGGTAGGTGGCTAACTAATACCAGGATGACCCATTACCAAACCCTGTTGCTAAACTCAGATCGCATCAAGTTTGCTCCAGCCACAGGACTCAATCCAGCTACCTTGCTACCTGATCCCGATTTAGAAGGCTCCACCATCATCCATGATTGTCAGGAAGTGTTGGCTGCAGCACACGGTAGTAGACCTGATCTGACGGACCTACCCCTTCCTGAGGCTGATTTTACTTGGTTTACTGATGGGAGCAGTTTCCTGGAAGGAGGTAAGCATCGAGCTGGGGCAGCCGTGGTAGACGGAAAACAAGTCATCTGGGCAGCTGCGCTACCACAAGGGACCTCAGCCCAACGAGCTGAATTAATTGCCATGACAAGGGCATTGGAGATGGCAGAGAATAAAAAGGTAAACATCTACACGGACAGTAGATATGCATTTGCTACCGCTCATATCCACGGTGCCATCTACCAACAGAGAGGGTTGCTAAACTCAAGTGGCAGAAGACGAAATTGTGGCTCTATTGGCTGCACTTATGCTTCCCACTAAAGTTAGCATCATTCACTGCCCTGGACACCAGAAAGACAATACCCCAATAACTAGGGGTAATAATATGGCTGACCAAGTGGCCCAAGAAATAGCATCGGGAGAAGTCATTTTAGGACTGTCAGATAAAGTTCCTGAAAAACCAGGCCGCGACGAGGAAATCATCCCGGCCACAACAAAAGGAACTTTGTCCCCTCAGCAAGCAGAATCCATGTTACAACAGATTCATAGATGGACACATCTGGGGACTAAAAAAATGATATCCCTGTTACATAAAACCGGGTACGGAACCCCTGGATTGACGAAATTAGCTGAACAAATTGTACAGGAATGTGTTCCATGTCAACAGGTAAATGCTCACAAGGGAAAACTTGAAATTGGAAAAAGGCTCAGGGGAGACCGCCCAGGAACTTACTGGGAGGTGGACCTTACCGAAGTACGTCCTGGAAGGTACGGTAATAAATACCTCCTGGTTTTTATAGATACTTTTTCAGGATGGATAGAAGCCTTCCCAACGAAGAAAGAAACAGCTGCTGTGGTAGCCAAAAAGATCCTAGAAGAAATTTTTCCTCGATTTGGGGCGCCAAAGTTAATAGGGTCCGACAATGGTCCGGCCTTTGTCGCCCAGGTAAGTCAGGATGTGGCCAGATATTTGGGGACTGATTGGAAATTACATTGTGCATATAGACCCCAGAGTTCAGGTCAGGTAGAAAGAATGAATAGAACTCTAAAAGAGACCCTAACTAAATTGTCCTTGGAGACTGGCGGTACAGATTGGACGGTGCTCCTTCCTTTAGCCCTGTTTCGGGTTAGGAATACACCTTCCCGATACCATCTTACTCCTTTTGAGGTACTATACGGGGCCCCACCTCCTCTTCTCACCTTAGGAGAAGAAATAAAACCAGACTGTCAAAATAACACTGACTTGTATGCTAGGCTATTGGGACTCCAACTGGTCCAAAAGGAGATATGGTCCCAACTCGCCGAGGCCTACCAACCGGGAACACCGGGAGAAACTCATCTTTTCCAAGTCGGAGACTCCGTATACGTCCGTCGGCATCGAACCCAGACGTTGGAACCTCGATAGAAAGGACCATACACCGTCCTCCTCACCACCCCAACGGCCATAAAAGTGGACGGCATCGCTGCCTGGATTCATGCTTCACACGTGAAAGCTGCACCAGCGACGGCATCATCAGGATGGCGGGCCCAAAGAACCGACAACCCGCTCAAACTCAAGCTTCTACGAACCTAAGACTTATAATTTTGATTTTACTGCCTTTACTGACTATAAGTGATTTTAGCCCTCACCTGCCCCAACGTCTAACTTGGCAGGTAATTTCTCAAACTGGAGATGTAACCTGGTCCATTAGCCATACTGCACCTCCCTGGACCTGGTGGCCAGACCTTTCTCCTGATGTCTGTAAACTGGCCATAGGAGCTCCCTATTGGGATCTAGAGGGTTATTATGATCAGCATAATGCTCCGTCCGAACTTCTAACTAGAGCTGATTACTCTGGAGAGGGTTGTAAAAATCAGGTCCGAAGAAGTTGGCTCAGAACCCTCTCCTTCTATGTATGCCCCGGGTTCCATCGCCCCCGATCCCTGAATTATAAATGTGGGGAAACTGAAAATTTTTATTGCCAAAACTGGGGATGTGAAACCACAGGAGATACTTATTGGAGACCCACCTCAACTTGGGATTTTATTACAGTAACAGCCAACTATACTCATACTTCTTATAGGGGTCCCCAACATGTCGCCCCCGAATGTTCAGGATGGTGCCACCCCCTCAAAATTTCCTTTAGTAATCCTGGAAAAAGAGATAAAGAATGGATAAATGGCCATTCATGGGGCATTAGATTTTACAAGAATGGATATGATTTGGGAATATTGATGACCCTTAAGCTAAAAATTGAGACTCCCGCTCCTGTGTCGATAGGCCCAAACCCTGTACTTGGCCCCCCCCGTTACCCCCAAACCCTGTACTTGGCCCCCCCCTGTTACCCCCAGCCCCTAAAAATAACGGGACCTCTGGGCTGAAAGAGACAACGATTAAGCCCGGAACCCCCCAGGATAGAATGCTTTCTTTGGTGCAGGCAGCTTTTACGGTCCTTAATGCTACAAACCCGGAGGCTACAAAATCATGTTGGCTTTGTTATGCTGCCCCTCCCCCTTATTATGATGCTATAGGATATAGTTCTAATTATACTAATGCCAGCTCCCCGGACCATTGTCGATGGAAACAGGAAGGGAACAGTAAATTAACTCTGTCTTCGGTTTTTGGAAATGGTACTTGTGTAGGAGCACCTCCCCAGTCCCATCGACACCTTTGTCATGATTTTAGCCTCCCTTCAGGCTCGGGATATCTTGTACCTCCCCAAGATGGATGGTGGGCATGTAACACGGGGCTAACCCCTTGTGTTTCTCTAGAAGTTCTCAACACTTCAGCTGATTTTTGTGTACTAGTGCAATTAGTTCCTAGACTTATCTATCATTTGGATTCGTCCTTTCTAGATGAATACGAGGGAAGAAAAAGATGGAAAAGAGAACTTATAACCCTCACGTTGGCCATGCTCCTAGGACTAGGAATAACTGCTGGGATAGGAACAGGAACCACAGCCCTCATACAACAACCCCAGTATTATGCAAGTTTAAGACAGGCTGTAGACATCGACCTTCGAGCATTAGAAAGTTCCATAACTCAACTAAAGGAATCACTCACCTCACTTTCAGAAGTGGTGTTGCAGAATAGAAGAGGCCTAGATTCGCTGTTTCTTAAGGAAGGGGGATTATGCGCCGCTCTAAAAGAAGAATCTTGCTTTTATATTGATCATTCAGGAACCATTACCAAAACCATGGATAAACTAAGGGAACGCTTAGATAAAAGGCAAAGGGAGAGAGAAAACGAAAAAGGATGGTTTCAATCTTGGTTTGATAAATCCCCCTGGTTTACCACCTTAATCTCTACTCTGTTGGGACCTCTTATTGTTTTATTGTTGATTTTAACTTTTGGACCATGTATTCTAAATCGCTTGATAACATTTATTAGAGAACGTATCAGTACTGTACAAGTTCTAATGCTAAGACAACAGTACCAAAGTTTACGAACAGAAGATTGAGATTCCATGATTGGAATCAATAGTCACAAGAAAAAGGGGGAAATGTGGGACTCGAGGGACATTGTTCCAGCTAATGATTAAGAACTCTCCAGACAATAGGGGCTTCTTAGACAATGGGTGAATTTCCAGGATGTCCGGCCCCCTTCTGAGAAGGAGGGAGATAAACAAAATGTAAAAAAGGTATCTGTCAAAGAACCAATCAGGAAGCCTGGGACAGGTTCCCTCTCTGGTCCGAACAGAGGCTAAGAACCTATCATTAAAAATCACAATTGAATCCACACTTTGCATAACAGGAAATTGAGACCTATAAAAATACATGTTCACGCCCTGGGGGGGGGGGGTTCCTTCTTCGGCCTCCTGCGTGAGGACCAAGGAACCCCGGTGCACCGGCCTTCAATAAACCTCTTGTGTTTTGCATCGGCTTCCGACTCTTGTTGTTTCCTGGGCGAGTCGAGACTCCTAGGAGACCGCGAAGGTCTAACAATATTAGCCACGGAAATCTATGAAACAGTGTCGTTTGCACCACCATAGAAGGACCTAGAGATAATCACCCAACTTGAAGTAAGAAAGAAAGTGAAAGACGAGTATCCTGTGACATCACTTATAGGTGTTACCTAAAAATTGATACTCATGAACTTATTTCCAAGAGAAGGAAAAGCATAGATTACGAAAAAAAAAATCATGTTTCACCAAATGGAAAAGTGTAAGGAACGTGTGAATTAGGATATGGGGGTTAACAGACATGTGCTAAGACATATGCAATATATCATCACAAAATACCTATGGAATACCAAGAGAGGTCTAGGCAACACTCTGTAATAACCTACACGGTAAAGAATGCAAAGATAAATGACAGATACATTGATATAATGAACCAGATTCTGTACACCTAGGAGAAACAAAATATTTTTATCCAGTTTGCTCTGATAATTAATAAAAATTAAATTTATAAAACAAACAAGAAGTAAGGAGATATAAGCTCTTGGGGATGTGCTCTGGCACATTCCACTCTAATTTGCAGCCTACTAACACGATTTCCAGGAAGGCTCTGCTGCCCAAAAACCCAGAGTTGGAAATGGAGAAATTCTGCTGCCTTGTGGCCGTTTTCCGCAAGAGCGGCGTTAAGCTCACAGCTAATGGTCTCTTAACATTCACAAGGACTCAGGGCTGCAAAGGACACCTGCCCTAAACAACTGTGCTGAGGTAGGGAGTGGACAATAAAATTCAAAACTGGCAAATTTTTCAAGACGATAGTATGAAGAGGTGAGTTTGACTCACTCTCTTGTTTAAAAAAAGGAAAATCGGTGAAAGCTCAACCTCAGGAATTATTAGACTCATGCAAATCTAATGTACAAAAAGGTTTCAACTCACACCAGTCGACTGACCATCAGCAAAAGGTCTACACACAATAAATTCTGAAGGGGATTTAGAGAACTGTGTACCCTCTAGCTGCGGGTGAGATGTAAAGTGGTAACAGCCAATAATGAGAACAGAAAGGAGCTGCGATTAAAAGTAAAAGTTGAGATACCATTCGATGCAGCAGGCACACCACTGGGCCTCTCACCTGAGAAGACCAGAATCGAGAAGACGTGGGCTGCAAAAGCTGCACTGCAGCCTTATTCACAATAGCCAAGACAGTGAAGCCACCAAAATGTCCATCAACAGATGTATGGATGAAGAAGAAGTGGTCCACGTTCACAAAAGAATATTAGCCATGGAAAACAATGAAACCTTGCTATTTGAGGTGCCATAGATGAGCTTGGACATAATCACAGATCATGAGGTAAGTCAGAAAGCAAAAGACCTATATCCTATGATATCACTTATAGGCGTTATCTAATAACTAACACAAATGAACATATTTCCACAGAGAAAGACACTCACAGACTTGGAAATTAAGTATGCTTATCTAAAGGGAAAGGTGGGCAGAATGGATAAATGAAGATTAGCGTTACCATACGTATACAAATACATATTATAAACATATATCAAAAAGACGGACCATATAGCAAGGGAGGTCTATGGAACACTGTAATATCTTACATGGGAAGAGGATCTGAACATGAATAGACATATATATTGTAAAAATGCACTAGATTGTGTACATCTGGACAAACAATATCTAATCATTACCCCGATTAAATAAATTTTAAAAACCAAGAAAAAGTAATGAGACATAAACTTATGGGCATTCCTCCTGGCACATTCCATTCTAACTTAAAACCTAGGACCACGACTTCCAGAAAGGCTCTGCTGCCCTAGTACCCAGATTTGGGAAAGGACAAATGCTGCCTCCTTGTGGCCGTTTCCCACAACAGCAGCTTTAAACCCAGTGCTAATGGTCACTAAATATTCACCAAACTTGCAGTTCTGTAATGACATCTGCCCTCCAAAGAAATCCTGGGTGGAATATCGACCAAAAATTCAAAAGAGGGCAACCTTCCAAGAAGACAGCTTCAAGAGATATATTGTACTCACACTTTAATTTTAACAGAAAGGGAAAAGGCGTGGAAAATGATGAATTTTAGGAATTTTTAAAGTCATGCAAACCCAAATTACAAAAACCTATCAGGTCACAGCAGTCACATTGGCCATTAGCAAAAATGCTGCAAACTATAAATGCTGAAGGGATTGTGGAGAAGTTCCGTACCCTCGGTTCTAAGGGAGACATGGTAAGAGCCACTAATGAAAACACAATGGAGGTGCTTTGAAAAGGTAAACATTGAGCTACTAGTCAATCAGTCACACCCACTGCTGGGCCTATCACCTGAGAAAATGAGAATCAGAAAGTCACAGGCTGGCAATCTTGCACTCCAGCAATATTTAATATAGCCAACACTTGGAAGCAACGAAAATGTCCATCAACAGAGGAATGCACCAAGAAGTGGCCCATATACACAATGGAATATTACTCCGATAAAAATATAAATTAAATTTAAAAAACAAACAAAAGTAAGGAGACATCAGCTTTTGGGGGTTTATCCGGGCACATTCCACTCTAATTTATAACTGAGGAAGACCACTGGCCGGAAGCTCTGTTTCCCTAGTACCAGCATGGGGAACAAAGAAAGGCTGCCGCAATTTGGCCATTACCTGCAAAAGCAGCTTTAAAGCCTGTGCTAATGGTCACTTCATGTGAAGAAGTACTGCAGGGCTGTAAATGAAACCTGCCCTCAAAATGTTTTGAGGGAGGTAAGGGCCAATAAATTTCAAAATGTAACACAAACTTTAAGAAAACATTTTGAAGAGCTAAGCTGTAATCACAGTTTGAAAAATAAAAAGGACATGTCTTAAAGCTCAATTTCAAAGGATTATGAGTCATATGCAAATTCAACCACAAAGAGGTATCAGCTCACACCAGTCAGAATATCCATCAGCAAGAAAACTACAAACAATAAATGCTGAAGCCATAAAAAGAAACGAAATTGAGCTATTTGTAATGAGGTGGATAGACCTAGAGTCTGTCATACAGAGTGAAGTAAGTCAGAAAGAGAGAGACAAATACCGTATGCTAACACATATACATGGAATTTAAGGGAAAAAAAATGTCATGAAGAACCTAGGGGTAAAACAGGAATAAAGACACAGACCTACTAGAGAATGGACTTGAGGATATGGGGAGGGGGAAGGGTAAGCTGTGACAAAGGGAGAGAGAGGCATGGACATATATACACTACCAAACGTAAGGTAGATAGCTAGTGGGAAGCAGCAGCATAGCACAGGGAGATCAGCTCGGTGTTTTGTGACCGCCTGAGGGGTGGGATAGGAAGGGTGGGAGGGAGGGAGACGCAACAGGGAAATGATATGGGAACATATGTATATGTATAACTGATTCATTTTGTTGTAGAGCACAAGCTAGCACACCATTGTAAAGCAATTATACTCCAATAAAGATGTTAAAAATAAATAAATAAATAAATGCTGAAGGTGTTGTGGAGAAATGCATACCCTCAACTTTAAGTGGGATGTAACCTGGAAAGAACCACTAATGAGCACAGAATCGTGGTGCATTTAAACGGTAAACCCTGAGATACTATATGATACAGGAGGCCCACTCCTGGACCTATAACATAAGAAGACAGAATTGGAAAGACACAGGCAGGCAAATGTGCAGTGCAGCAGTATTACAATAGCCAAGACATGGAGGCAACCAAAAACTCCATCAAGAGGTGAGTGGATAAAGAAGAACTGGTACATGTACAGATGGAATATTAGCTAGGGAAAAAAATGAAACAATGCCATTTGCAGCACCGTAGATGATTCTAGAGGTAATCAGGCAAATTGTACTAAGTCAGACAGCAAAAGACACATATCCTATAATATCACTTATAGGTGTTAGCTAAAAATTGATACCAATGAAGGTATTTCCATAGAGAAAGGCAATCACAGATTCATTAAACAAAGTTATGGTTCACCAAATGGAAAGGTGTGAGGACTGGATACATTAGGATATTGGGGTTAACATAGATATAGAAACACATGTGAAATATATAATCACCAAAGACCTACGGAATACCAAGAGAAGACTACTCAACATTGTGTCATAACCTACATGAGAAAACGATCTGAAGAAGTATAGATACATGTATATGTGTAAAAGAACAACATCTTACACACCTAGAACAAACAAAACATTTTAATCAAATTTGCTCTGATAAAAAATTAAAATTAAAAAAAGAACAAGGAAAAAAAAGAGAGAAAAAAAGGGAAAAAAAAGAACAAGAAGTAATGAGACATACCCTTAAGGGGCTTTTTGCTGGCACATTGCATTCTAATTTACAACCAGAACACGACTTCCATTAAAGCTCCGTCATCACTAATAAAGCAGCTTTATAAGCAATGTTGCTTAAAGAATTAAAGCTTAAAGAATTAAAGCTTAAAAGAATTCTCACTAATTATTGACAGTAACAAGAAAACAAACAAAAGTAAAAATCTCACGGCAAAAAGTATACATAGAGTAAGGGTAGTAGATCAAACACTTATTAAACTTCTGTAAAGAATAAAAGACAACAGTAGTATTTTTTTTAAAAGAGCGGGCCCAAATAAATCAGAAATGAAAGAGATGATGTTACAAGAGCCATCACAGAAATACAAAGTATCCTAAGATACACACAGGGTAACTCAGGGCTCAGACTGGACAGAGCCCACTCTCCACTCCCCTGTACATGACTTACAGGAGTCTCAGGAACTGAGGAGTGGGTCCCTGAGGAGGGGCACAAGATAGAAGATGTTAGGCATTAACATGACTGCATTCATCTTAAACATGCCTGAACTACATTCACACGAGATGATTTTGTCCTGTATGTACATCAGCACCTCTAGTCGGAACTGCAGATCTTTGGCTTCACCACCTCTATGACAGCATTAGCTTCACCTGCTGTGGACTGTACCCTATAGGATTTCTAGAACCACAAAACATCGAAGCTTCACAGGACCCAGAGTCTGTGCGACTCCACTCCGCGTCTCAGAGTCTCAACTGCACTCAGAGACTCAGAGTCTCAACAGAGACTCCACTCTTGGAGGACACACACAAAGTAGTGTGCACATCAGGACTCGGGGAAGGAGCAGTCACCCCGTAGGTGAATGATCCTACCTAGCTGCTATTTTTAGAGGGTCTCCTGCAGAGGCGGGGTATGGCTGTGGCTCACCATGGGGACAACGCCACTGGCAGCAGAAGTTCTGGGAAATACTCCTTGGCGTGAACTCTCCCAGAGTCCACCATTAGCCCCACCAAGAGCAAGGTAGGCTCCAGTGCTGGGTCGCCTCAGTCCAAACAACCAACAGGGAGGGAACCCAGCCCCATGCATCAGCAGACAAGCGGATTAAACTTTTTATTAAACTTTTATTTAATCCACAGACAAGCAGATTAAAGCTCTGCCCACCAGAGCAGCACCCAGCTCTACCCACCACCACTCCCTCCCATAAGGAAGCTTGCACAAGCCTCTCAGATAGACTCAATCACTGGAGAGCAGACAGCAGAAGCAAGAAGAACTATAATTCTGCAGCCTGTGGAAGGAAAACCACATTCACAGAAAGAGAAAATGAAAAGGCAGAGGACTTTATACCAGATCAAGGAACAAGATAAATCCTCAGAAAAACAACGAAATGAGGTGGGGATAGGCAACCTTCCAGTAAAAGAATTCGGAATAATGATAATGAAGATGATCCAAGACCTTAGAAAAATAATGGAGGCAAAGATTGAGAAGATGCAAGAAATGCTTAACAAAAACCTAGAACAATTAAGGAACAGACACCTAAAAGAATTAAAGAACAAACAAACAGAGATGAACAATACAATAACTGAAATGAAAAATACACTAGAAGGAATCAGTAGCAGAATAACTGTGGCAGAAGAACGGATAAGTGACCTGGAAGACAGAAAGGTGGAAATCACTGCCATGGAACAGAATAAAGAAAAAGAATGAAAATAAATGAAGACACCCTAAGAGACTTCTGGGACAACATTAAATGCAACAACATTCGCATTATAGGGGTCCCAGATGGAGAACAGAGAGAGAAAGAACTCGAGAAAATATTTGAAGAGATTATAGTTGAAAATTTCCCTAGCATGGGAAAAGAAATAGCCACCAAACTCCATGAAGCGCAGAGAGTCCCAGGCAGGATAAACCTGGGAGAAAAATGCCGAGACACACGGTAATCCAACTGACAAAAATTAAAGACAAAGAAAAATTACTGAAAGCAACAAGGGGAAAATGACAAATAACATACAACGGAACTCCCATAAGGTTAACAGCTGATTTCTCAGCAGAAAATCTACAAGCCAGAAGGGAGTGGCGTGATAAATTTAACGTGATGAAAGGGAAGAACCTACCACCAAGAGTACTCCACCCAGCAAGTATCTCATTCAGATTTGATGGAGAAATCAAAAGCTTTACAGACAAGCAAAAGCTAAGAGAATTCAGCACCACGAAACCAGCTCTACGACAAATGCTAAAGGAACGTCTCTAAGTGGGAAACACAAGAGAAGAAAAGGACCCACCAGGACAAACCCATAACCATTAAGAAAATAATAATAGGAACATACATATCGATAATTACCTTAAACGTGAATGGATTAAATGCTCCAACCAAATGACACAGGCTCACTGAATGGATACAAAAACAAGACCCATCTATATGCTGTCTACAAGAGACCCATTTCAGACCTAGGGACACATACAGACTGAAAGTGAGGGGATGGAAAAATATATTCCATGCAAATGATAATCAAAAGAAAGCTGGAGTAGCAATACTCATATCAGATAAAATAGATTTTAAAATAAAGAATGTTACAAGAGACAAGGAAGGACAGTACATAATGATCAAGGGATCAATCCAAGAAGATATAACAATTATAAATATATATGTACCCAACATAGGAACACCTCAATATATAAGGCAACTGCTAACAGCTATAAAAGAGGAAATCAACAGTAACACAATAATAGCAAGGGACTTTAACACCTCACTTACACCAATGGAGATCATCCAGATAGAAAATTAATAAGGAAACACAAGATTTAAATGACACAATAGACCAGATAGATTTAATGGATATTTATAGGACATTCCAACCAAAAACAGCAGATTACACATTCTTCTCAATGGCACACGGAACATTCTCCGGGATAGATCACATCTTGGGTCACAAATAAAGCCTCAGTAAATTTAAGAAAACTGAAATCATATCAAGCAGCTGTTCTGACCACAATGGTATGAGATTAGAAATGAATTACAGGGAAAATAACGTAAAAAACACATGGAGGCTAAACAATACATTTCTAAATAACCAAGAGATCACTGAAGGAATAAAAGAGGAAATCAAAAACTACCTAGAGACAAATGACAACAAAAACACGATGATCCAAAACCTATGGGATGCAGCAAAAACAGTTCTCATAGGGAAGTTTATAGCAATAAAAGCCTACCTCAAGAAACCAGAAAAATCTCAAATAAACAATCTAACCTTACACCTAAAGGAACTAGAGAAAGAAGAACAAAACCCAAAGTTAATAGAAGGAAAGAAATCATAAAGATCAGAGCAGAAATAAATGAAATAAAAACAATAGCAAAGATCAATAAAACTAAAAGCTGGTTCTTTGAGAAGATAAACAAAAATGATAAACCTTTAGCCAGACTCAAGGAAAAGAGGGAGAGGACTCAAATCAATAAAATTAGAAATGAAAAAGGAGAAGTTGTAACAGACACCACAGAAATACAAAGCATCCTAAGAGACCTCTACAAGCAACTCTATGCCAATAAAATGGACAACCTGGAAGAAATGGACAAATTCTTAGAAAGGTATAACCTTCCAAGACTGAACCGGGAAGAAATAGAAAATATGAACAGACCAATCACAAGTAATGAAATTCAAACTGTGATTAAAAATCTTCCAACAAACAAAAGTCCAGAACCAGATGGCATCAGAGGTGAATTCTATCAAACATTTAGACAAGAGCTAACACCCAATCTTCTCAAACTCTTCAGAAATTTTCAGGGGAAGGAACACTCCCAAACTCATTATATGAGGCCACCATCACCCTGATACCAACACCAGACAAAGATACTACAGAAAAAGAAAACAAGAGACCAATATCACTGATTAATATAGATGTAAAAATCCTCAACAAAATACTAGGAAACAGAATTGAACAACACATTAAAAGGATCATGCACCATGATCAGGTGGGGTTTATCCCAGGGATGCAAGAATTCTTCAATATACACAAACCAATCAATGTGATACACCATATTAACAAATTGTAGAATAAAAATATGATCATCCCAATAGATGCAGGAAAAGCTTTCGACAAAATTCAACACCCATTTATGATTAAAAGTCTCCAAAACGTGGGCATAGAGGGAATCTACCTCAACATAATAAAGGCAGTATATGACAAACCCACAGCAAACATCATTCTCAATAGTGAAAAACTAAAAGCATTTCCTCTAAGATCAGGAAGAAGACAAGGATGTCCACTCTCACCACTATTACTCAACATAGTTTTGGAAGTCCTAGAGACAGTAATCAGAGAAGGAAAAGAAATAAAAGGAATACAAATTGGAAAAGAAGAAGTAAAATTGTCACTGTTTGCAAATGACACGATACTACACATAGTGAATCCTAAAGATGCCACCAGAAAACTACTAGAGCTAAGCAATGAATTTGGTACAGTTGCAGGATAAAAAATTAATGCACAGAAATCTCTTGCATTCCTATACACTAACAATGAAAGATCAGAAAGAGAAATTAAGGAAACAATCCCATTCACCATTGCAACAAAAAGAATAAAATACGTAGGGATGAACCTACCTAAGGAGGTAAAAGACCTCTACTCAGAAAACTATAAGACACTGCTGAAAGAAATCAAAGATGATATAAACAGATGGACGTAAAAACCATGTTCTTGGATTAGAAGAATCAATATTGTGAAAATGATTATAGTACCCAAAGCAAGCTACAGATTCAATGCAATCCTTATCAAATTACCAGTGGCTTTTTCTACAGAACTAGAACAAAAAAATCTTAAAATTTGTATGGAGACAAAAAAGACCCCGAATAGCCAAAGCAGTCTTGAGGGAAATTAAAAGAGCTGGAGGAATCAGACTTCCTGACTTCAGACTATACTACAAAGCTACAGTAATCAAGACTATATGGTACTGGCACAAAAACAGAAATATAGATCAATTGAACAAGATAGAAAGTCCAGAGATAAACCTACGTATCTATGGCTAACTCATCTATGACAAGGGAGGCAAAGATATACAATGGAGAAAAGACAGTCTCTTCAGTAAGTAGTGCTGGGAAAACTGGACAACTACACGTAAAAGAATAAAATTAGAACACTCCATAACACCATACACAAAAATAAACTCAAAATGGATTAGAGATCTAAATTTTAGACGAGACACTATAAAACTCCTAGAGGAAAACATAGGCAGAACACTCTATGACATAAATCACAGCAAGATCCTTTTTGACCCACCTCCTAGAGAAGTGGAAATAAAAACAAACAAATGGGACCTAATGAAACTTCAAAGCTTTTGCACAGCAAAGGAAAACATAAACAAGACCAAAAGACAACACTCACAATGGGAGAAAATGTTTTCAAATGAAGCAAATGACAAAGGATTAATCTCCAAAATTTACAAGCAGCTCGTGTAGCTCAATATCACAAAAACAAACAACCCAGTGCAAAAATGGGCAGAAGACCTAAATAGACATTTCTCCAAAGAAGATATACAGATTGCCAACAAACACATGAAAGGATGCTGAACATCACTAATCATTAGAGAAATGCAAATCAAAACTACATTGAGGTATCACCTCCCAGCAGTCAGAATGGCCATCATCAAAAAATCTACAAACAATAAATGCTGGAGAGGCATTTACTGGAGAAAAGGGAACGCTCTTGTACTGTTGCTGGGAATGTAAATTGGTATAGCCACTAGGGATAACAGTATAGAGGTTCCTTAAAAAACTAAAACTAGAAGTACCATACGACCCAGCAATCCAACTACTGGGCATTTACCCTGAGAAAACCATAATTCAAAAAGAGTTATATACAACAATATTCATTGCAGCTCTACTTACAATAGCCAGGACATGGAAGCAACCTAAGTGTCCATTGACAGATGAATGCATAAAGAAGATGTGGCACATATATACAATGGAATATTACTCAGCCATAAAAAGAAACAAAACTGAGTTATTGGTAGTGAGGTGGATGGACTTAGAGTCTGTCCTACACAGTGAAGTAAGTCAGAAAGAGAAAAATAAATACCATATGCTAACAGAAATATATGGAATCTAAAGGAAAAAAAGTTTATGAAGAACCTAGGGGCAGGACAGGATTAAGGACACAGACATAGAGAAAGGACTTGAGGACACGGGGAGGGGGAAGGGTAAGCTGGGACGAAGTGAGAGAGTGCCATGGACATATATACACTACCAAATGTAACATCGATAGCTACTGAGAAGCAACTACATAGCAAAGGGAGATCAGCTCGGTGCTTGTGACCACCTAAAGGGGTGGGAGATGGAGGGTGGGAGGGAGATGCAAGAGGGAGGGGATATGGTGATATATGGATATGTATAATTGATTCACTTTGTTATACAGCAGAAACTAACACTCCATTGTAAAGCAATTATACTCCAATAAAGGTGTAAAAGGAAAAAAAGAAAGAAAGAAAGCCCAGAGATAAACCTACACACCTATGGTCAACTAATCTATGACAAAGTAGGCAAGACTATACAATGGAGAAAAGACTGTCTTCAATCAGTGATGCTGGGAAAAATGGACAGCTACATGTAAAAGAATGAAATTAGAACACCCCCTAACACCACACAGAAAAATAAATTCAAAATGGATTAGAGACCTTAATGTAAGACCAGACAGTATAAAACTCTTAGAGGAAAACATAGGAAGAATACTCTAACTTAAACCACAGCAAGATCTTTTTTGATCCACCTCCTAGAGTAATGCCATAAAAAAGAAAACTAAACAAATGGGACCTAATGAAACATAAAAGCTTTTGCAAAGCAATGGAAACTACAAACAAGACGAAAAGACAACCCTCAGAATGGGAGAAAATATTTGCAAACGAATCAATGGACAAAGGATTAATCTCCAATATATATAAACAGCTCATGCAGCTTAATATTAAAAAAACAAACAACCCAATACAAAAATAGGCAGAACA
This sequence comes from Lagenorhynchus albirostris, assembly GCF_949774975.1. Lineage (NCBI taxonomy): Eukaryota > Metazoa > Chordata > Mammalia > Artiodactyla > Delphinidae > Lagenorhynchus > Lagenorhynchus albirostris. The sequence continues at coordinate 135,174,054 of NC_083097.1, forward strand.
TCTAAATAGACATTTCTTCCAAGAAGACATAGAGATGGCCAAGACGCACATGAAAAGCTGCTCAACATCATTAATTATTAGAGAAATGCAAATCAAAACTGCAATGAGGTATCACCTCACACCAGTTAGAATGTGCATCATCAGAAAATGTACAAACAACAAATGCTGGAGAGGATGTGGAGAAAAGGAACCCTCTTGCACTGTTGGTGGGAATGTAAATTGATACAGCCACTATGGAGAACAGTATGGAGGTTCCTTAAAAAACTAAAAATAGAATTACCATATGATCCAGCAATCCCGCTACTGGGCATATACCCAGACAAAACCATAAATCAAAAAGACACATTCACCACAATGTTCATTGCAGCACTATTTACAATAGCCAGGTAATGGAAGCAACCTAAATGCCCACAGACAGACGAATGCATAAAGATGTGGTACATATATAAAATGGAATATTACTCAGCCATAAAAAGGAATGAAATTGGGTCATTTGCAGAGACGTCGATGGATCTAGAGACTGTCATACAGAGTGAAGTAAGTCAGAAAGAGAAAAACAAATCTTGTATATTCATGCATATATGTGGAACCTAGAAACATGGTACAGATGAACCGGTTTGCAGGGCAGAAATAGAGACACAGATGTAGAGAACAAATGTATGGACACCAAGAGGGGAAAGCCGTGGGGGGGCGGCGGTGGGAGGAGTTGGGAGATTGGGATTGACATGTATACACTTATATGTATAAAATAGATAACCAATAAGAACCTGCTGTATAAAAAATAAATAAAATGAAAAATAAAATTTTTTAAAAAACGGAAAAAAGTTATTCCCTTCACATACATGTATTTATATGAAGGAATTATTTCCATGCTTATATCTATAAGTACAAAAAAGAGGAATAAAATCTACCTTGAACCAAAAAAGAAAAAGAAAAGAACCCACCAGTTACACAGAGGAAAACCGTATCAGGGCACTTGCTCCAGTGGTAAACAATTCTCAAGCTGGTCAGTGGTGGGGAATCGTCTCCCATGCAGCCAGCAGCCCCCACGCAACAAGCGTCCTCATTGCAAAGCTGGGGGACCGTGCCGAGGCATCTGTGAGTAAACGTGAGCTGAGCCCCAGGCCAGCTGCTGCTGAACTGTTCCCACCCTTCCCAGGTAAAACACCTCAGTATGTACAAGGACTTGAAAGCCTACAGGAAGGGCCATGGAGCCACACGAGTGACAGCATGCCGGCCGACTTGGTGCCTGCAGGCCAGCCAGGATGGTCCTGGCCCTGGGTGCTCTTCTGGAAGCTTTCCATTTCCCTGCCTGAGATACCCCTCCTGTCCCGGCCCCCACTGCTTTTTTCCTGCCTCACCTCTGCCCAGGGAGAAATTCCAGCGGCAGTTACGGGTGACACATCCTCTTCTTTAGCAGGTGGCAGCCTGGCAACTGCTGCAGAAAGTCCAGCAGAGCCCCACTCACACTGGGCCACCCACAAAGCCGTGGCCTCTCACTCCCTCCCACCAGCCCAGCCCCGAGACTGCTGACAGGGCAGAGAAAATGGCGTCAGGCACAGCTGCAGGGGCTCTTGCTGCCTGGAGCGGTGTTTCTATTGATCTCAACCCAGGCACACCTGGGGAGGGCTGGCCCGCACGTTCAGGCTGCCCAGGTCAGCCAATCATCACCGCTCAGGGGCTCACAGTTGCAGAAAATGGAACTTGCCGAACCGGCCAGGTCCAAGGAATAGGTGTGGGCTCCTGAGAGTCAGGATAGACAAGGGGCTGCAGCTCTGGCTTGTTTTCTAATCATTTTATCTGGCCCATGAGTGGGAGACAACTTCAAGAAAACCCTCTCCTAATGAGAGGAACCCAGCAGTCAGGGAGAGGAGGGCTGGGTGGTGGGTGGAGACAGAGGCCTGGTGCCCCGGCTGCAGTGGAAGTCTCTGGAAGACCAGGTGGAGGGAGGCCGCACAGAGTGATGCTCCGGGTCACCGACGTGTCCCGGAGCTGCTGTTTGTTAGTTCAGGTCCTGCCCTGAGGTGCTCTGTGTCAACGCTGACCGACAGGTGGGCTGGGGGTGCTCTGCAATGAGGGCTACGTGCACGGTTCCTGTGTGTCCAGCCCTGACAGGGTACCTGCCCAGGGGAGCTCCGTATCCTTGGAGGGGCCGGACCACGAGAACCCCGTGGGCTGCTGGGTGCCGGCCCAGGTGAGCTCCATATCCTGGGAGGGGCCTGACCACGAGGGCCCCGGGGGCTGCTGGGTACCTGCTCAGGTGAGCTCCATATCCTGGGAAGGGCCTGACCACGAGATCCCTGTGTGCTGGGGGGGGGGGGGGCGTGTGTATGAGCGTCCTCTCTGTGCAGCCGGCACAGAGTTGCTTAGCAACTTCACTGTGGGCAGTGCTGGGATGAAATGAGAACCGAGAGATGCCACGGGCCCCCTGAACTCCTGTCCACCTAGAGTGATGAGGTCAGTAGGCAGGTGCTGGCCACTGTGCTGCATGAGGGAGGCCCCACGGGTACCTCTTGTGTCTTCCACCTGACACCACGGAGGCTTCCCCAGGACAGAACAGACAGCCTGTCTGGGGCAGGTGGGAGCTCCTAGTGACGCTGCAGGGGACATGAGAGGGACGGACCAGGCAGGAGGAGGTGGGAGCCCAGGCAGAGCCATGGGGCTCGGGGCCGAGGTGGCCTTTCTGGGTCTGAGCTGAGAGTGGATGTGCAGGTGGTGAGTGTGATCCAGGAAAGCTGCCCTGGTGACGTGAGGCTGATCGTGCTTCAGTGACAAGCTTCCGGGTGATCCCAGAACAGGATAGTGAGATGGATCCTGTTAGAAGAAGGTAAGTGAATCCCCCCAAGAGGAGGCTCTGTGAGCTGGTCCCGGGAGGGGGTGAAGGGAACAGGCGTGGAACCTGCGGGGAGTGGGCAGTCCCCCTGGGCGGGCGGCGGGTGCAGACCCCACTCCGTGTCCCACAGCTGTGCTTCCGGCTAGATTACTTGTCTTCTCGGAGCCTCAGCTTCCTGGTCTGCTCATGGGGTGATGGTAGCATGGACTGACTAGTAATTTGCTCAGAACAGGGTAGGAACGGGTCTAGTGGAAATTCCACAGAACACCGTCAGTATGGGAATCGCAGGCCCTGTTTCCCGCAGGTCTGTCTTCAGGATCAGAAGAGCAAAGCCGAGCAGATTTGCAGCAGAGCCTGGGGACGGGCTCCGTTTGGTGGGTCCCCCTGTTTCCTGAGTCTCGGAAGGAGCAGCTCCAGCGGGCAGTGGCAGCTTCATCCCACACCTGGGAGCATCCAGACCTCAAGGCCCTGCAGCCCCGAGCCCTGTGTCTGGGCCCCCGGGAGGCAGACAGGACAGGCCGGCAGCCTCCTTGCCCTCTTCCTGCCCAGAACATTCGGGGTCCAGGCCGTCATTAGGAAGAAGCAGGGATGGGGGTGTCCCATGTGGGAACAGGACAGGGAGCGGCTTGTGCACGTGGACGTCCACACCAGGAATGTGGGTCGGTGGGCGGCGGGCACAGGGAGGGGCAGGCGGTGGGCCTGCGGAAGCAGGGCGGGGCCGGGGGTCCTGCGGCGGGGGGGTGCGAGCTTCGCCTGTGCCGGGCCTCAGACTCCACGGGGCTTCCCTCCCGTGGTGACTGGGCAGGAGGGGCCGAGCAGCGTTGGTGGAGGGACCCCTCGCGTCCCCAGGCCCTGGCAGCATCAGCCCTCCAGGCTCTGCGTCAGGGAGCCTGAGGGGCGCAGGCCCAGCTGTGCCCGCAGGGAGGCCTGGAGGGGTCGGGCGGGAAGCACGGGTGTGGTCTCGCCTATGTGGAAGCTCCCGAGCCAGTGTCCAGTGGGAGCCCTCACCTCGCACGTGGGTTTCAAGTCCACGGCTCAGATCACCTTCTAGCCGCTTGGTTTGTTTTCTAGACACAAAGTCCTAATATCTCCTATGTCCCCTGCCCGTGAAAAGGCACGTCTGATCTGGCACCAGGTGCTGCCTCTGGTCCCGCCTGACTTTCCGCCCAGCAGCCAGTGTCACCACGTCACGACTGTCAGGGGTGTCAGCCGTGAGGGGACGAGAGCACACGGTGCAGGCCCATGAGGGGCCGTGCCGTCCACGGAGCTGGTGCTGTGGCTCTAGGTGTTCCCTCCCCACCCCGCAGGCAGAGACCACCGTCCCCTTACAGACTGTTACCAAGTGAAGTCATGTGGACCCTACTCGGGCCCCAGCCTGCGAGGCGCTTTGCCCCAGCGGGGAAGGTTTCCTTTTTCCATGTGGGTTCAAGTAGGCAAATAACAGAACCAAAGCCGAGACCAACACAGCACAGGCTCCATTCAGTGGCCAAACGGTGGAGAAGCGGGAACCGAGCTCACAGATCACCTTCTTGCCCTCCTGGAGAGAGTGGTTTAATTTTAAAGAGTAAAGACAAAGGGAGGAGTAGTGAGGCTAGTGGTGGGATGAAGAGGCCTTCTGGGGAAGGGGCGGGGCTTCTTCCAAGGGACTGGGGTACCACCTCCTTTTACCCGTTTCTGGTCCTTCATGTCCAGTCATGGCCGCCGGTGGGTGTGTCACTTAATATGCCGATATAGTAAACTCAACACGTGATGAGACTCAGGGTCGGTTGGAGGTCACACTCGTTGCCATCCTGGTCCCAGCTGGTTCCATCTGTTTGTTTCTGGCTTCCTTTCTTACCTCTGGACCCCTTCACTTAAATACTTAGGGGAACTCCTGCTGAAGGTGGGGGTGCAGGACAGCCCTGTGAAAGGTGGGTGCACGGGGCTTGAGCAGGGCCTGGAGCAGCTCTGACAACAAGAGGAGGCTGAGACAGGCGGTCAGTCTGAGGCCCGCACTGGGGCCTGTGGTCGGCATGTGGAGGGGGTCAGCCGGGGCACGTGTCAGGGAAGGTTCTCGGTGTTTACACAGAAGATGTGAACGTGGGCCCAGATGCACAGCTGCCTGCAGATGCTGCTACAGAAACCCCTGATTCTTTCCTCAGAAAACTGGTGGGCGGTCATTCAGGCAACAGGGCAAACTGCTTGCTCTGGAGGCTCTTGTGGGGAAGTGGGGGGGTAGCAACAGGGGCTCAGCCTGCATAACCCCAGAAGCCCTCGCAGGACAGCTCCAGAACCGCTTCTGGAATGGCAAGGAGAAGTGGGTCTTCCACCTACTAGACGTGGAGGAGAGGGCTGGGGTCTGCAGGGCCACCCTCACCTTCAGGTATCGGCTGGGAGGCTCACAGGACCCAGCACATGCTTGTGACTTGTGTCCTCACAGCTGAGATGGGTCACAGCACGCAGTAGGGATGCCCAGGAGGGAGGGCCCCTGCTCCGGTCCCCTCGTGACCCTTCATGCTCCCTCCTTCCCTCGAGGGTCTCTAGGGTGTCTCTTCCCCCAGCAACAAGGGCAGAACCATTACAGTTACCCCCACCCCCGTCCCCCCAGGGAAGCTCATTAGAGGCTTGGTACCCAGCTGGGGGCTGGTCACGTGGTGTGCTCTGCCCTCACCCTCCAAAATGCCGGTGCCCAGAAGGGGAGCCGGGGTTCAGCATGAGCCACATGGTTTGTGCACACAGCACAGGCGCAGGGGGCTGCCCCTAACGGGAGGCAGGAGGGTTTAGATCAGGCCAGGGAGCTGCTCACCAGCTGCATTAGCTTCCCAGGGCAGCTGTTGACAAACGACCACAAACGGAGGCTCAGAGCAACAGAAACCTGTCCTCTCTCAGTCCCGGAGACCAGACGTCTGAGGTCAAGGTGTCCCAGGCCCGCGCTCCCTCCGGAGGCTCCAGGGGAGGGTCCTTCCCGCCTCTTCCAGCTTCTGGGGGCTCCAGGCATCCCTGGGCTTGTGGCCTCATCCCTCCTGTCTCTGCCTCCATCTTCACATGGTGTCTCCTGTGTGTCTGTGTCTCTCCTCTAGTCTCTCAGAAGGACACTGTCACTGATTCAGGGCCACCCGGATCCACGATGACCTCATCTCCAGATCCATAACTAATTATACCTGCAGAGACCCTACTTCCAAATAAGGTTCTTTTCTCAGATTCTGGGAGCCATGACGTGGACATAACTTTTGGGGGGACCTCCCCATTCAACCCACCATAGCACCCAGTTCCCAGATGCCAGCCGACCTTCCTCAGGACAGCATCAGGATGGTGATGTTCTGTCTTTCTGCATGGAGTTGTCTCTTGTTTCTTGTGGTAACAGTGAGGTTGGGTGGGGGGCACTTCTGGCTGACCTCCCGGTCATTCCAGGGACCACGCTGACGTGTCCTTCCTGGGAGGGTGCGAGCACGGCCAGGGCTCCCTGGGAATACTCCACACAGACCGCTCGGTGGTCAGACACCTGCATGGGCTGGACCGGTCCCTGGCACCTTCTACCACATCCACAGCCTGGTGGACTCTGTGCGGGCCTATGACCAGGAGGTGTGGACCGGCAGGATCGGTGGGAGCCCTCCTGCCTGCCACATGGCCTCCAGCCCACCACAGACCCTCCAGTCCTGCCATGGACATCACCATCGCATTAACCCCCAAGAGGCCTTCTGGGAGGGGTGAGAACTTGGCCATGAAGAAGACAGGGCAGGCCCTAACTGCAGCAGGTGTAGGCAAGTACTTGAGGTGCTTGGGTATTTGTCTCCCAAATGCCCAGAATATGGGTGTCTGAGCCATGAGGGTTCTGACTTGAGGGGTCCACCTCCACCTGGGCTCACCTGGGGGGTCGCTGCAGGGAGAGCGTGTCCTTGGGTGATTTTCCAACTCTCCCCACCCCCAGCTTCCCCCTCTGGGCCCCCCTGGCCCCATTAATGGTCTTTAAATAGTGTCTCTCACCCATCAGGCCTGCGTGGCAGATTTTAATATTGTGTGGGAGTCCAGTGACCAGCGTCCATGTGTCCTGTGTGTCTTGGGAGGGGAGGGAGCCTTGCTCTCACATTCCTGCCCCAGTGCACCTGGGGTCGGGGGCAGCAGACCCAGGCTTTGCTCTGGCAGAAGCTCCCTTTCTGTGAACAAGTCTTCCCCGACTCCTGTTATCCTCAATGGAGACTCAGGAGGCCACAGCATCGGGGCACCTCAGGCACCAGGACCCCACCCTAGGGAATCTCTCAAGAGCAGGGACCAGGCCTGGAGGTGGAGGGGAGGAGGGAGCCGGCCGCTTCAGGATCCCCGGGGCTAGGAAGCCTCCTACTCAGGAGGGCCTTGGACTCAGCTTAACTACCACCCAGGGTCTCCTACTCCTCCCCTGGTAGGGGGGCCCTTCAGATTCCAGGGCCCCAAGATCCTCCCCACTGACTTCTGACCCCAACTGCAGAGCTGGGGACCCAGAGACACCCTCCCCGGCTTATTTTTTCTTGGAGGCTCCCAGAATTCCCTGAAGCTGTTATACCCAGGGTATATTATGGTGAAGGATGCAAGTTAAAATCAGCGAGGACAGGGGGACGAGCAGGGTCCAGCCTCCTCGGCTGTGGCAGCCCAGGGAAGCCCACCTGAGTCCTGAAGTGCAGGGTTTATTGGGGTCTGTCACGTCAATGTGGGACCACCATGTGCCTGACCTTAGCCTCCAGCCCCCGGGGGGGACTCAGGAAGTCCCACCGTGCATCACGCCGTCAGCACAGACCAGCCTGGAGCGAGGCCCACGGAGCACGGACACTCCCGCCAGACTCAAGGTGACCTCTGGAGCCAGGACAGAGGCCCGGCCTCTCTGTGGGCAGGTGAACCCACACCGCACAGGCCCTGGTGCAGTGCCCGTTCCGTGGGGTCAGCTGGGTGCACGCAGGTCAGCCAGTGTCTGTGTGTCTCAGCCTCTAACCACAGACCACACTGTCCTGCTCTGCTCACAAAAGCGAGGCCAATGTTCCCACAGGGGTGGGAACAAAGCCGGGTCATGGTCCGGCTGGGTGAGAAAGGGTCCAAGGAGCGAGAACCCGGCTGCCCTTGCCTGGTGAGCTGAGAGCTGACGTCCACCCTGTGGGCAGCCCCTCTCCCCACGTCCCGAGGTAAGGCTGCCTTTCCTGCACCCTGGGCAGTGTCATGCCTGTGTATACAGCAGGATGCACAGCAATGCACGCAGCAGGCCTGATGCCTGCCCTTGCCATGTACCTGGGGGCTTGGTAAGGGTGGAACATCCCGACAGGACACGGGCCGACCCCGGGGAGGATGTAGGGGTGAAGCGTTTGGGAGACTCTGGAGGGGATCCTCACCTGTCTGCACAGGTGGACTGAGGACACAGACCAAGGGTGGGCAGGCGGGGAGCCCAGGAAGGGTCCTGGGTCATCCCTGAGGCTGGAGGAGGGGTGTGGAGCTGGCGGTGACAGCTGTGGGGACGAGGGGCTGATCACAGGACAATGCGGAGACAGAGCATCCGAGGCAGCGGGGAAGGTGAAGACTGTGCCCGATGGCAGGACGGAGAGACCAGCAGGCGACGCTGCAGGCGCGGGTAGCAGGGCTGCTCCCTGCAGGGCAGCGCCAGAGCCCCGCAACGCTGGAAACCACGCAGTGTCCAGACAGAACCCCAGAGGATGGGGGCCCGGATGGGCGGGAAGAGTTTGGAAAAGTCACCTTATCTCCACATGTCCTGGGGGAGGGGTCCCTGCTCCAGCCTCGTTCCTTAGAGTCTCCCCACCTGCGGAAGTCAACACACTCAACAGCCGGTCGTGCACGGTGTGGAATTTGTCCGGAGGATGAAGGGGAAGCGAGGGAAAGAATGAGAAGCAAGCTCTACGTGTTTGGACAGCACATACCAGTCTAATTTCCAATCAGGAAGAGGAATTTCCCAAAGGCTCAGGCTGCCCCTGTAACCAGAATGGGGCTTAAAGCGATCCTGCCACTTTGTGGCCGGTTCCAGAAACAAGTTGAAGACAGTTTCTCAGGGGCACTGCAATCCACAACGCCTGCAGTGTTGTAAATGACAACTATGGTGGAAAAATATCTTGGGGTAAGTAATTGAAAAGGACTTGAAAACAAGGCAGAATTGCAGGAACCGGATTGCAAGACGTAGATTGGACTCGTCGTTAAATCACATGAAAGCTGCTCAACATTGCCTACGGTTCAGTTGGCCAAAAAGGGCGTACAGGTGTAAATCCATATGCCCTGTGCCAACCAAACATGCGGGAAAAACAAATCAACACTACAGAGATGCATCGCTTTGCCCCAGTCAGAATGGCCACCCTCACAAAGTGTAAAAACCAGAAATGGAGGAGAGGACGTGGAGAAAAGGGAACCCTGCTGCACTGATGGTGGGAATGTCAACTGCTAACAGCCACGCTGGAGATGGGTATGATGTTTCCTAAAAATTCTAAAAAACAGAGCTATAGGGACTTCCCTGGTGGCGCAGTGGTTAAGAATCCAACTGCCAATGCAGAGGACACGGGTTCGAGCCCTGGTGCGGAAAGATAACACATGCCGCGGAGCAACTAAGCCCGTGCGCCACAACTACTGAGCCTGTGCTCTAGAGCCCATGAGCCACAACTACTGAGTCCATGTGCCACAAGTACTGAAGTCCAACGCCTAGAGCCTGTGCTCAGCAAGAAGAGAAGCCAGTGCAATGAGAAGCCCACGCACTTCAACGAAGAGTAGCCCCAACTTGCTGCAACTAGAGAAAGCCCACAGGCAATAACAAAGACCCAACACAGGCAAAAAAAATGAATTAATTTAAAAAAATAGAGCTAGAGAGCATACGGCACTTCCACGCCTGGGTGTATATCTCGGGATAGCCATAAGTCCATAGGACACAGGCACTTCAACTATTAGTGCAGCCCTTTTGCAGGAGCCTCGACTTGGAAACAATGTAAATGTCCTTGGAAGGAAAAAATGGATAAAGAAGATGTGGTACTTCTGTACAATGGAATATTACTCAGCCATGAAATCAAGGAAATAAGGCCAGTTGCAGCAACTCAGGTGGACTTAGGTACAATCATTCTAAGTGACATAAGTCAGACACAAAAAGACACTTAGCATAAGATATCACTTATAGGTGGAATCTAAAAATGGCTACACATGAACTAAATTACAAAACAAACAGAGTCACACATTTAGAAAACAAACTTATGGCTGCTAAAGGGGAAAGGTGGGGTGGGGTGAGGCATAAACCAGAGGGTTGAAATTAGCACAGATACCATTCCAAAGACCAAATAGGTAATCGACAAGACCTCCTCTATAGCTCAAGGAACTGGACTGGGCACACTCTAGTCACCAGAAAAGAATATGTACGACTGGTAAGAATGTGAAAAAGAATTTATGGATGTCTCTCTGTAAGTGAATCAAGTGGCTGTGCAGCAGCAAGAAAGACAGCATGGAAAATCAGCTACACCTCATTATAAAAATAAATTACAAAAAAAACCAAAACCACAGGGAGAAACTTACAAAATTCGTTCAGGGGCTGTGATGAAACTTGCATTGACCCCATCTAGATCCACAGCTAAACGGGACAAGAGCAGAGGGCTCAGTCTCTGTCTCTAGGTTTACAGTCTAATGCTAGCTCAAGTCATTGTACCTCTGTTCATACACTGCTGATTATTTTCAACAAATCACAAAGATATCAGCGTTTTATATTGACTATTTGGTGCTTGGGCTGGAGTAGCAGGAAGCACCTGCTGCTATTAATCCAGGCTGAGCTATGCTAACCTGGAGCGCTACTTGGAGATGCCCAAATCTTTAACATAGTCATAACAGTCCCTTCACTTGTAATAATATTCTCTACAGTTGTACCCATTATGATTGCAGGGTTTGAAAACTGACTTGGGCCACTAATAACTGGGGCACCTGAGGAAACATTTCCCCAAATAAAGCATATAAACTTTTGACTACTTCCCCCATCATTCTTACTCCTACTCATATCACCTATAGAAGCTGGTTCTGGCACAGGTGGAACCATGTATTCAGCTCTAGCCTGCAATCTGGCCCACACAGGAGCCTCTGTCGACCTAACCATTTCCTCCTTACATTTAGCAGGTGTCTCTTCAATTCTTCGTGCTATTTCTTGTATTACTATAGTCTTTAATCCAAAACCAGCAGTCATATCCCAATACCAAACACCATTATTTTTCCCCATTATTTGTTTAATCTTCCCCAACTATAGCCATATTACTATAATTACCACTCTCAGTCCGAGCAGCCAGAATTGCCATACTGTTAAGAGATAGAAATCTCAACAGTACCTTCTTTGACCCTGCAGGAGGAGACCGAATCCTATACCAACACCTATTCTGATTCTTTGGTCACCCTGAAGTGTGTATTCATGGCCTACCAGGGTTTGTTATAATTTCACATATTGTTACATACTATTTAGGACAAAAACTGCCTTTCATCTATTTGAGAATATTACGAGTCATGTCCACCGGCTTTTTAAGATTTCTCTTGTGGGCCCATCTTATATTTACCATAAGGATAGCTGTCGACTCAGTAGCATACTGTGCATCAGCTACCATAATTACTTCTATCCCTACAGGAGTAAAGGTATCTAGCCAATTAGCAACTCTTCTTTTAAATTTTTTTTTTTTTTTTTTGCGGTACGCGGGCCTCTCACTGCTGCGGCCTCTTCCGTTGCAGAGCACAGGCTCCGGACGCGCAGGCCCAGCGGCCACAGCCCATGAGCCCAGCTGCTCCGCGGCATGTGGGATCCACCCAGACCGGGGCACGAACCCGCGCCCCCCGCATCGGCAGGCAGACTCTCAACCACTGCGCCACCGGGGAAGCCCTAATTTTTTTTTTTTTTTTTTGGCTGCGTTGGGTCTTCGTTAATACACGCCGGCTTTCTCTGGTTGCGGTGAGCGGGAGCTACTCTCCGTCGCTGTGTGCGGGCTTCTCATGGCAGTGGCTTCTCTTGCTGCAGAGCACAGGCTCTAGGCGCGTGGGCTTCAGTAGTTGTGGCTCACGGGCTCTAGAGCGCAGGCTCAGTAGTTGCGGCGCACGGGCTTTTTGCTCTGCAGCATGTGGGATCTTCCTGGACCGGGGATCGAACCCGTGTCCCATGCATTGGCAGGCCTATTCTTAACCACTTCGTCACCAGGGAAGTCCCTGATCAGCAACTCTTCACGGAGGTAATATTATATGAGCTCCCACTCTATTATGAGTTTTAGGCTTTATTTTCCTTTTTACAGTAGGTGGTTTGACAGGAATCATCTTAGCCAACTCATCCCCAGACATTGTCCTCCAGGATATATACTATGTAGTAGCACACTTCCATGACATAGTGTCCATGGGAGCAGTCTTCACTATTATACGAGGCTTTCTACACTGATTCCCACTATTCTCAGGTTATACACTTAGCTCAGCGTGAGTAAACAGTCACGTCACAGGTATATTTGTCGTAGTAAATATGACTTCCTGCAGCACTTTCTTGGCCTCTCAGGGATGTCACTACGTTAGTCTGAGTACCCTGAGGCACACATAGCATGAAATATTTTGTCTTTAGGCTCATTCATCTCAGTAGCAGCAGTAATGCTAATAATCTTCATACTTTGAAAAGCATTTGCATCCAAACGAGAAGTCTCAGCAGTGGAAACTGCTACTCCTAACCTAGAATGGTTACACGGATGCCCTCCACCATATCCTATGTTTGAAGATCCTACCTATGTAAATATAAAATAAGGAAGGACTCAAGTCCTTTTCAACCAGTTTCAAACCAACACCATAACAATTATGTCTTTCTCAATAAATGAGATAAAAGTTAAAAGTGATGTAACTTTGTCAAAGTTAAATCATAGGCTAAGTTACTGTATATCAAAAGATATATCAATTTCTTCTAGGCTCTCAAGATGCAACATCACTTGCATTACATGTTCATAATCACACATTAATAGTTATTTTTAAAATAAGTTCTCTAGTCCTCTATATTATTTCACTAATATTGACAACTAAACTACCTCATATACATACAATAGATGCACAGGTAGAGAAAATGTGAACAATTTACCAGCCATTATTGTAATCTTAATTGCCCTATCATCATTGTGAATCCTTTACAAGATACATGAAATCAATAACTCTTCCCAAACCATACAAACTATGGGTCAGTAATGATACTGACGCTACAAATACACAGATTATGAAGATTTAAATGTTGACTCCTCTGTAATCCCCACATCAGAGCTAAAACCAGGAGAATAATGACTAATGGAAGTCAACAACCCAGCAGTATAGAGATAGTCATTGAATATTAGTTTCATCTGAAAATGTTTTACACTCCTGAGCTGTTCTTTCTCAGGCCTAAAAAAAGCTGCTATCCCAGGATGCCTAAATTAAAGAATCCTAATACCGACAGGACCAGGCCTACGTTGTGCACAAGAGAGCTTGTTTTCCTGAGTTCAAAGACAGGACTGAGGGATATGGCTGAGATATGGGGTGAATCTGGAGCCCATGGGGATGCACTGTCCAAGCTCCAGGATAGGAATGGGGCCTCTGGAGTCCCAGGCCACCCACTGCGCCCTCCCGAGCAGGATCTTGGCAACATTCCCTGTCAGTGATGAGGCAGCCCTAGCACTTGTCATGCCCCAGTGCTGTGTCCTTTGTTGGTCCCATGCTCTTGGGACCACATCCACACTCTGCAGGTCCATGCTGCAGGGTCCTTTGTGCCTCAGGAGCAGAGACCACACAGCAAGCAGTTCCCTCCCCCACCAGCAGGAGGAGGGGAGGACAGCAGGGGCACCAGGGGAATCTCACTCAGACAACAACACCCCAGGGGTGCCAGTGGGGCCAGTGATGATGCAGATGAGGCCCAGGCCAAGAGGTGGAACCAGAGGACCCAAAAGGCAGCTGGTCAGGTCCTGGCTCATCTGTACCCCGGACACCTTTGTCCCTCATACACCCCCTTCCTCATACACCCTCTCCTTAAATGCAGATTCTTCAGATGCAAACAGGCAGATCTTCAGACTGAAAGTCAGCTCTTCCAAAGTGACCCGTCAGCAAACACTGCAGGATTCCACTCCAGTGGGTGCCCTGGAGTCGACAACTCAGGGACTGAAGTGGATATCGGTGCCAGGGGCAGTGGGAGGGGAAGGGGAGTGAGACTTTCATGGTTGTGGAAGTTTGGTTTTGCAAGATGAAAAGTCCTAGGAATGGTGGTGATGGCTCCACGAGAAAGTGAATAGATCTGATGCCTCAGAAACATGCACTTTAAATGGTGACGATGGTAAAGGGAATGTGACATGTTTTATTTCACTTAAAATAAATTCTTAAAATAATGTCTTGTGAATTGAGATTCCATTTCGACTCCCCTTCATCACAAATGTCGGAGGCCCAGACACAGTCGCCTACCTTAGGGGCCATCACGGTACCCTCACAGAGCACGTGGGAGACCATTCTTAGGGAGGGCTAGTCTGTGCTCACCTGACCTCTGTCCAGGGGGACCCAGGCAGTGGAGACCCCCGTAGATTAGACATATGATATGCTATGATATTAATATGATACCACCAAGTGTTGTTACTCAAAAGAACACAGAGCAGCAACCCACTCAAACATGCCTGACCTCATATGAATGTGAGAAGATTAAGAGAAGAAAAGGAACCACAGGTTAATCAGGGCAACACACTTAATGCAGAGGTTGGAAATCTCAAAGAGGACAAGACACACTGCAGGCAAAGAGCACATATGCAGTCTCCCCGTACATGTGATCCTGACCCATGCAGATGTGGTGAGACCCACACAGTCCCTGCACCCTTTACCTGGGGTCGCACATCCACACTCATCATGATAACCCCACCTCCCCAGACCCTGCACCTAAAGTCACACATTCTCTCTCAACAGGTGACCCATCGTACCCAGACCCCTCCACCTGAGTCACATGTCCACAGTCCCAGGGTGAACCGCCCTCCCCAGACTCCCCCAACTGGGGTCACATGTGCACAGCCTCCAGGGTGACCTCACCTCCCCAGACCCTGCACCTGGGGGACATGTCCCCTTGGTCAAGACACCACGGCTCTGCTGGTGGCTCCCCTAATGTGGAAACAGGCTGTGTTCCTGGGACCTCCTGGGATGGGAAAAAGTGGCAGGTGGGTCTCCTCTCCCCACACTTGTCCCAGAGAAGTCCTCCTCTTTTCCCTTTGGTTCTATTGATTTTACCTCTTTTTAAAGCTTTCATGCTAGAGGTGAACACACTTCCTTGGTTCTGGCAGGCTCAGTCCCTTCTTGTCTCACTTACTTGTTGAGAAAACTCACAGGACAGCAGGGCTGAAAGCCGAGGGGCAGCTCTGGACACTGCTGAGTAGGGACGGGAGACTGGAAGGAGAGCTCAGCAGCAGCCTCAGCTGTTACCCATCGGCCTTTTGCCCTGTCTGCCCTGCAATCAATTCATCAGCTAAACCTGCCTCCCTACGCACCATGCACGTGCTGGTGAATTGGAATTATTGCCAGGTAGCCCTCCTGCGGATTCTCCACGAGCCCCAGGGAAGGTGAACCTTGCAGGGATTAAGACTGAGCCCCCGACCATAGCACTGACCCTTGGGAGGACCAGGTAACCCCACTCAGAAGAGAGGCTGTTACTTAGACAAGCCCACCTCAGCTCCAGACCCCAGACATCTAAGCACTGACCTTCAGATGCAGGCACGGAGCTTCCCAGTACTGAGGCCAGGCCGGGTCTCTACCCAGGTTCCCATAGTCCTAGCGTACACAGAACATGGTCAGGTCTAAATCTTATTATAGACAACACGTGGTCAGCTCTAAGCATAATCAGTAGACAGGACAGGCAGAGGTCTAAATCTACTGTGTAGACAGAACTTGATCATGTTTAAACTAGCTTAGGGCTGATCTCATAGGAGGTACAGATCACACACATGGGTCTCTCACCTTTGGACACCCACATCAGGAAACTGAACAAAATCTTTGTCATTAAACATTTCAACAGGCAAAACAGAAATGTTACCAATTTCTCTGGCCACCTGATGGTCCGGATCCACGGGTGAGCCACGAACTTCTTAGAGTGCAGCCCAGTCTGCTGCCAGGACAGACAAGAAGTGGCCTGATTCCAACCTCCCAGGCTTCCAGAAGGAGGCGGCCGCACTGGAAGCCCAGGCAGGACACTCCTGCATGGTCCGGGCCGGGAGATCCGGTCTGTCCATTCCGCTGGCCGATTCCGGGCGGGGCGCTCAGGGCCGCTGAGAGCCCTGCACTCAGGTCCTGCTTCCCTGCAGCGTGTGCCTGTGTGTGTGCGTGTGCGTGTTTGTGTGTGTAGAGGGGGCGGTGGCTGACGGCTCCCATGGCTCCCGTCCCGGGCACCGCGCTGTCTTCGAGGGGAGGCACGGGGAGAGGTAGAGGCACAGAAGCCGTTGGAGAGGAGAACCCACCACGGAACTCCTTGCACACTGGCTTGCCCCACCCGCGGACCCGCCTGCCCATCGTGGGCCACACGTCATCCCCCAGCCCCCACCACCGAGGGCAGGGCACCTGCTCTTTCAACAGCACAAGGTCTCACATGAAGGAGACCCAGTGGGGACTGTCACGCCCCCACTCCTGATGCTGAGTTTGGGAGAATGAACCCCCTTGACTGGGCGATGGGACTCTGAGGAAAGAGGTGGCAGCCCCATCCAAGTCGGGGCCTGGCTGAGAGATGGGAACACAGGAGCCAAGTGCAGAGCCTGGAGGCCAGGCCAACAGGAGGGGCACCCCCAGCCTTGGCCGGGCTCTCCAACTGTGACATTGTAGCTTTAGGGGACCTGGGGCAGGTGACTGAATGTAATGGGGATCTAAACTGGACCCTGAATGTGGCTTAAAGAAGGTGTGAAGGATGTTACTGAGACAGTGACAGTCATTGGAAAACAGACTCTGTGTCAGGACATCCTGCTCCATCCATTTAAATCCCTGAGACCTGTGACCTTTACGTGGCTACGCAGGATTGTTAGAGCAGCTGCGTGTGGATATATCTGGGGCACAATTCAGTCTGCAACCAATTTACAAGTGGTTCCAGCAAACACAGAGTTGTGCGCACAGGCAAGCACAGCACACACACAAACATATGCAGGTGCACAGCACAAATATATTCACACACTAGCATATGAACACACATGTACGCATATGCCCATGCACACATTAACGTGTGCAAGTGCACATACCTATGCACAGCACATGTATGCAAACAGGCGCATGCACATGCATAGCACACACACAGGGAATAAAGTGAATACCGTAAAGCATTAATTCCTGAACACAAGTGAAGCTGACATGTATTATTCCCTTTTTCTTAGCTTTGATGTTTTTCACAATAAAAAGTTTAAGAAAAAAGTTAGTGGCAAATGACTTTTGATTCATAGGACTTTCTGACGTTATTCCACAAATATTAGGACATGAGAAATGAACATAGATATTACATGTGTCCATTAACGGACGAATGGAGAAGCAAAACATGGTCCATCCATAAAAGGGAATGTTATTCAGCCAAAAGAGGAAGGCAACTCTGACGCAGGCTGCAGCAGGGATGACATTTGAGTGCATTATGCTCAGTGATGTAAGCGAGACACAAAAAAACAAACAGTGCTTGATCCACTCATACAAGGCCCCCAGAGCAGTCAGAACCATAGTGACAGAAAGTAGGATGGTGGGTGCCAGGGGCTGAGGGAGGGACAATGGGGGCTGAGTGTTTAATGGGGACTGTTCTTAGTTTTGCAAGATGAAAAAGTTCTGGAGGAGGATGGTGGTCAGGTTTGCACAACAGTGTGAATTACTTCTTGACCCTGAAATGTGCACTTAAAAATGGTTAAGATAGTAAAGTTTATGCTTTGTGTATTTGACCACAATTTTTTTAACTTTTTAAAAAACAACAGGAAGTAGTCCATGAATACCACAAGATGCACAACTTCACTAACAACCGAGGGGTTAAAACCATAAGAAAACGACTGTGCACACATCTACCAGAATGGCAGACATGAAGACACAGTATCAAATCTCAGCAGCATGTGGAGCAATGGAAAGCCTGGTGCGCAGCGGGCAGTGCAACCACTTCTGAAACAATCGGGCCTCAGAGAGCGCACTCCATGCACACAGACCCACAGTGTTCCTCCCAGCTGAACACAAACCCCCCAGCCCTGCACCAGGACACACGGACATGGACTCCAAAGCCACAGGAGCCAAACTCGAAAGCACCTGGAGGCCATCACAAGCGGATGCAGAAATGAACCATGCACGCTGCTATGAAGGAATATTCCACAGCAATGGAGTACGTTTTGTTTAAAGGTAGTAAAACTATAAAAGTTATTTAAAAAAAAAACTGTATTCACAAGATGAAAGAATCTCATGGGCACAATGCTGAGCCATCAAGAGCAACAAAGCAGCAAGCACGGTCCACCCACTTACGGACTTTGGAACTAGGCAAAGCTGGGCTGCGTTATTTAGGGATGCGTGCCTGGGCGTAAACTATGAGGACAAGTCACTGACACAACATCGGGAGGGCAGGGAGGAGGCTGCGACGAGGGAAGGGCACTCCTGGGTGTCCACTCATCAGGTTCTGTTTCTTGATGTTTATGATTATACTTTACATGTATATAACCTAATCCTTAATATGTATTTACAGCTTATCATTTTGGTTTATTAAAAAAGGGGTCTCCCCAACAAAGTAGAAGGAGACCTGCTTCTCCCAGGGAAGAAAAGGAATAGTTTCTACCAGTGAAATCTCGATACCATGGCTGTTTCAACCATCAAGCCTGACAGCAACTCCCGTGAGAAGGGCACCAGGGCCACGACACGCAGAAGGAGGCTCTGGGGCCTCAATCCTGGGTCACTGCCTCTGAGGAGCCCACGGCACCTGGTCAAAGTTCTCAGTCATTCTGTGCACGACCCTTTTGCCTCGGTTGCTCTGGAACAGCTCGGCCGGCACCATCGCTGGGAGAGAAAGAAGAAACATGCAGAAGAGGGAACCGAATTTCCAGCTGACCCACGTCCTTCTACAGAGACGATGCCACACTCTCTAAGAGAGGACAGCAAGGCCACGGAATCCAGCCTCTCTGCCTGAGGTCTGGCCACACTAGCGCCCCACGCTTCTGATGCCACAGGGAGAATTTCACAAGGTGCCCTCAGACCACCTCGTTTGACACACGGGGCTTTCAGACACGCAGGTCCTGTCCGACCCCGCACCTCTGCTGTCACATTCTGGAGGTGGGCCTGGAAGCCTCCAGGTTTTCGCTTTTGGTAACAGCTTTATTGAGACTGAATTTCTATACCACACAGTTAACCCATTTTAAGTATTAAGCTCAGTGGTGTTCTGCATATTCACAGAGTTGTGCACCCACCAGCACAATCCATTTGACAACATTTCCATCATCTCCCCAAACCCCCACTCTTTAGAGGTCACCCCTCATTTCCCACAGCCCCAGCATCCCCGGTCCACGTTCTGTCTCTGTGGGCTTGCCTGTTCTGGATGTCTCATGTACGTGGAATCCACTAATTGTCTTTTTCTGTTTGGCCTCTCTCACTGAGCGTCATGTTTTCGAGGTTCATCCTCATCATAGCCTCTGTCAGTGCTTCACTCCTTTTCCATGGCTGAGTCACCCTTAGTCTCTCTGCTTTTAACTCTATAATTAATTGTGTCGTCCTGCCTGCACCACACAGGGCTGATGAGGATTTCACCTTCCGTCATTCTTGGGCTGTAAGCTGAACTTTGAATCAACACCAAGGGATCTTGTGCAGAGGCTGAAAGCCCAGCCCCACACGGTGCACAGTCGCCGTGTGTGACCAGAGCCCAGGAGGAAGGGTGAGATGGGCCTGCCTGTTTACGGGACCAGCGTCCTACGGTCTCATGGGAAACCAACTCGCTCGTCAGCGTCTCATGAGAGCTGCTCCCCACCGTGCCAAGCGGGCAAGACAGATTGGTCAGGGACCACGGTGCTGCCTTCAGTTCAGGCCCACTCATACTAACTGTCTAGTTGGAAAGTGCTGAGGCTCCAGTGGAGGGTCCTTCCTGCTTCTTCCAGCTTCTTGGGGCCCCAGGCATCCCTGGGCTTATGGCTGCATCCCTCCCATCTCCACCTTCATCTTCATGGGGCTTCCCCTCTGTGTCTGTGTCTCCACTCATCATATAAGGACGCAGTTACACAGGATTGGGACCACCCTAAGGCCCCTGTCTCACCTAGTTACCCGACCAGGCCCTACTTCCAAATGAGGTCATGTCCTGAGGCTCTGGGGTCAGGACATGGATGTCTCTTTCCCTGGGGGCACACAATCCCCCTTCAGTCTGAGGTAACAGTAATGTTGCCCAGGAAACAAGCCAGCCCCTTACCTAAGCCAGCCCCTCGAAGAGGTCTGAGCCTGCCTGGTTTCTTGGAAACTGACTGGGCAGGAGAGTGTGGCTCAGGACCCCAGTGTGAAGGACACCAGGAAGCACCGGTGTGAGGCTCCCCTTCGCAGCTGCAGCACTGGAACCAGCTGATGAGGTCCAGCAGGGCAACCCCGAGCTCCTTAGAGGACTCGACCCAGGTGGAGTGGGGGCGACAGGCAGCAGTGAGTGGGTGTGTGATGAAGTATATGTGACGGGCCTGCAGTGAGCAGGTGAGCACATCTGTGTGTATGACATCAGGCACACGTGATGGGTCAGCAGTGAGCACACATGTCTGAGATCAGGTGAGGTAAACACTCACGTGATCAGGTTCATGTGGCGTCTTAGCAGGCAGGGCACCACAGGGCTGCAGTACTGCCATGGGCTCGAGCCACTGACCCTGCCTGGTGTGGAGCATCCCTCCCCCACCACGTGCCCCAGCAGCTCCCACGTCCACAACCGCGCAGTGGCTGCACCTGTGCAGAGTACTTCCCCTGGGCAAGTACTTCTTGAAAAGGGTCACCTCCGTGGTGACGGCGACCTTCCTCTTCTGCTGCTTCAGCGGGGGCCGCCCCTGACAGTGGCAGTTTGCACCAAGGCATCCAGGCCACAGAGGGCTGGTCCCTGCACCTGAGACCAAAGAGAAGGACTTGAGGGGCTGCGCTTTCTCCCACCAGGAGCCCCATATCCAGGGGGGCCAGTAGGGGCATGTCAGACACACAGGGCCAGACATTCTAGTTCATCTTCCCCCAAGCCATGTGGGACCTCAGACCACGTAGGACAAGGCGCGTGTCGAGGACCATGTCACCACTGTCGCTTGGCCAATTCAGTTTGCACTCCTGTGAAATGCTGCTCATGACCGGCTTTTCTCTACGTGAAAGCTGAAAAGAACGGCTTGTATTTAAAAAGTGACACATTTGTGTGAATTTGACGAAGGGGTAGTGCAACCAAGCACATAGCTATTTAAAAAGTGACCCATTTGTGTGAATTTGATGAAGGGGTACGTGCAACCAAGCACACAGCTTGGTAGGAGGTTACTGCTATTCAGGAGGGACCAATACCCTAATGGTTTTAGTGCTTTTCTAAATGTGGGAAGAGGCAAGAATCTAGGTTCATACAAATTTTCTCCTGAAAATGTGGAACTCTCTGAGGGCCACTTCTGGCCCAGAGTACAAAGTGTCTCATCTTGATCTTAGCCCTGAATTCCTTTCAGGGTGTCCTGTAAGTCAGCGATTGTGGTGGTTGAGGACTTAATTCTTGTACAACTGAATGGTGGGCAACTTTCCTTATGTTACAATCCCCCCTCTTTTGGTCGTAATTTTGACCAAGGTTTAGGAGGCATTTCATGACCAATTTATCCCACGGCACCTGGAATACTCATTCCCAGTTCAGGTGAGGATTTCATTGATAGGCCACTCAATGTGCTGTTACTGGACTAGGCCCTGTTAACAGTAGCCCAAAGCCACTGGGTTACCTGTCCTACAAGTCTGTTATGGTCCAGGAAACGGTTCCCTCTTGTAGCGTCTTCCCATATCTAGAGTTATACTAGTAAAATCACTGATCTTATAGAACTATGTATTTGACAATTGTTTTAGACACTGTCCTGTGCCTGCCCGCCCTTCCTGGGAAGGACCTGCTCATGATTTTCTGAGCTGCGCATCTGACTCTGTTCTACTTTACACACAAGTTATTTCTATATGGCTTTAAGATAGGCTGAATTTTGCAGGAATAGAACAACGACGTGATTCTAGGAAAGCTTGTTCACACAGTTATTCAGAACTTTACCAAGAATTCTCTGACAGTTTGGAAAGTCAAATCTCCTGGTAAAGTGGCTCAGAGTTTCTGAATCGCCAGTTAATGCACCAGGATTGCTGTCACCACAGTAATTCGAATTCTATACAACAATGCCTATTTGTCCTCATTTAAAAACATTAAATATAAAGTTTGAATCGAGTTGAATGTTACCTGCCTTTTCTTAAATCTAAATTGAAGAAAAATTTAAGCAAACATCTAATTACTTAGTGTAGTTGAAGCCAAGCATTCACCTATTAAATTATGTATTATTTCATTAAAATGTATTTGTCTTTAATTCTCCTCTCTATTGTAACTGTAGCTGCATATACACATATACATAATTATACTTAAATTGTATGTGTAGAGAGATTATCTTATCTCTGCTTCTGATTTCAGAAAGTGAGGGGAACGTTACAAAGTACTTGGTATAAAAGGGGTGTGTCTGATGGGCTGACAGAACACCCATGACATAGCATTTCATTCCCTCTAAGGTACTAGAATCCAAAAGACAGACAATAGAAAGGAGAGAACTTGGAACCTTCAAACAGCGCTAGTGGGAATGTGAAATGGTGCCACCATTTTGGAAGACAGTCTGGCAGTTCCTCAAAATGTCAAACATGGAGTCACTACAAGACCCAGCAATTCCACTCCTACGTATAAATCCAAGAGAAAGGAAAACACACGTCCACACAAACACTTGTACATGCATGTTTATAGCAGCATGATTCACAACAGCCAAAATGTGGAAACCACCCAAATGACCATCAACAGGGAAACAGAGAACAGATAAACGCAATGTGCTCCATCCACACAATAGAATATTACTCAGCCATGAAAAGGAGTGAAGCACTGACACTCGCTACAGTGCTGACAAACCTCGAGAACACAATGCTCAGTGACAGAAGCCAGACACAGAAGGACACTGTCTTAGTCGGCTTGGGCTGCCATAGCAAACTACCAGGCTGGGGGCTTCAACAACAGAAATGTATTTCCTACAGTTCTGGAGGACAGAAGTCTGAGATCAGGGTGCCACTACAGTCAGGTTCTGGTGAGGCTCTCTTCTTGGTTGTATGTG
Source organism: Lagenorhynchus albirostris (assembly GCF_949774975.1). Lineage (NCBI taxonomy): Eukaryota > Metazoa > Chordata > Mammalia > Artiodactyla > Delphinidae > Lagenorhynchus > Lagenorhynchus albirostris. Next base: position 135,197,118 of record NC_083097.1, read on the forward strand.
GCATCTTCTCCCTGTGTCCTCACATGGAGGAGATGTGAGGGAGCTCTCTGACGTCTCTTTTATAAGGACACTAATCCCATAATAGGGGCTCCACGCTCATGACCTAATCACTTCCCAAAGGCACCACCTCCTAATACCATCACCTTGGGGTAAGGATTTCAACAAGTGAATTTTGGAGGGACACAAACATTCAGCCAAGAACAGGCAAATTTATATCAAATGTCCAGAACAGGCAAATCCACAGAGACAGGAAGTGGGTTAGTGCCAAGGGCTAAGGGAGGGGGAAGGGGGTCTCCTTTTGGGGGGATGAGAATGTTTTAGAACCAGAGGGAGGTGGTGCTGGCACAACATTGTGAATGTGATAAATACCACTGAGTTGTTCAATTTAATGGTAAATGGTGAATTTTATGTTACACATATTTTAATCACAACTAAAAAAATAAGTATTCATCACATCAACAACTTGACACCTCAGGGAATTTCCATTTCTGCCAAGAGACCCTGTCTGCTTGCCCAGGTGATTCCTGGGACCCCTGGTGACCTCGTGGGGGCTGTGGAGTGTAAATGAGGGCATGAACAACCCCTCACTGGGACGATCCAGAAGCAGACCCAGGGCTCGTCCCCAACAGCACAGGACAGAATCCATTTGGATTTATCATCGCACTGTGAACAGCCCCATGGGGCTGCTGGCCGTGCACTGCCTGACTGCAGCCCTGGACACCGGGGCCGTGGCCCGATCCCCCTCGCCCCAAGGTTGGGACCTTCCGGGTGAAGCAAACAGCGCTTCAGTCAGTCCTCGGGAGCTGCAGGAGCACGGGCCCAGCCACAGAGTAAGGCCGGAGCACTTCCAGCTACCTGAACACCCACATGTTAGAAACAGGATTTTCCCGTAACGCACGGGGGACTTGAAAGTGTGTTTTCTCAGGTAAACTGATAACACACCCCCTCCATGTGTGGATGCCACCCTTATGGAGGCAGAATTGAACCCTTACCCCTCCCCCACCAGAACTGACCTCCAAGGCCTACTGGGGGTCCTCCCCAAACCCTGAGGATGTGTCCTGCCTGAGGCTCCTGACACAATATACTCCCACTCAGGCCAGCCTGCAGAGGTCACACAGAGGTCAGGCTCCAAAGCAGCAGGATGTGACCCTGGACACAGGCATGTCCACACTACACAGAGGGGTCCCTACGAACAAGTGTCAGGTCACTTCTGAGGGCCACACCCTGTCCCACTCGAGGTGCAAGGCCCCTGCTGGCCCACGTCCCTTTCTCTGGGGCACCTGTGGGACTCAAGCCTGCACCTTCCCCAGCCCTGCCTCCCCACCATGTAAGGCTGTCAGCATAACTGATGCTATATGGGCTCGTCCTTCCGCTGACCTTACCAAGGACTGTACTGTGTGGTCAATCACTTCTCTGTCCTCAAGGCTTTTCTAGTGAATAGAGGCTGTTTAGTAATTATCAGGACCAGGTGGCCTCTATGCTTTGTTAGTCCCCAAACAAGGAAGACCTTTGCTAACGTGTTCCCGGCGCCCATGAGGCCAGTTACCCATTCATGAACCTTGACTTAGGAAGCACCCCCTGCTTCCAAGCACCCCCCACCCACAAGTTAACCATAACTTTTCCCGGTGGCCCCTTGGCCATGCAGAGCGCAGCGGCACATGCTTCCGATCGTTGTCCACCACATCCCAATCCCACCCTGTGAGTAAACTACCCAATAATAAACTGATCCATTAATTACCTGGAGCTTCCTGCCTCGGTTTTCGGTCTCACGATGCCCTGTCAGTTCGGTGGGCACTTCTCGTTCCCTCCATCCTCTAACACCTCAGCTAGTACTGTGGGTTCAGTAGTGTTCCCCCCCCCAAATTTATATCCATTCTGACCCCAGAATCAGGCCTTATTTCTGGAACAGGGTCTCTGCAGATGTGGTTAAGATGAGGTCATACTGGATTAGGAAGAGCCCTAAATCCAACAGGTGGTGTCCTTATAAGAAGAGGGAAATCTGGACACAGACACAGAGGAGAAGCCACATGACGATAGAGGCAGAGGTGGGGGTGATGCAGCCCCAAGTCCAGGGGCGCCAAGGATTTCTGGAAACCAGAGAAGCCGGCAGAGGCCAGGGCAGATTCCCTGAAGTTCCAGCAGGAACCAACCACACCTTCAGTTTGTATTTCCAGCGTCCAGAGCTGCGAGAGAAAAATCTCTGCTGTTGTGACTCCCGCAGCTTGTGACATGTTGTCACGGCCGCCCGAGGATCCCCACACCAGCCAGATGATGAGACACGAGGCATCTGAGGAAAGAGCCCCTCGATATCTGGATAAGCATCTCTACACACACCTGGGTCCTGAAGATGGAGGACACGCAGCTGCCTCCCCACCTGAGCTGTGCCTCATGCTGGCCTTGCTTTCCAGCTCACTCCTGTAGTATGTCCAGTGGATGACCAGCCTCTGTTGATGCTGGCGCCCCACCGCTGTCCTGCGACCTCCTCACGCACATCCCACCCACAGGCCGTGCTCCGGCCGTGGCCGCTCAGCAGCCTCAGCTTGGCTGCAATAACAGGTCAGGGGACTTGCTGGCCCCTCCCATCCCAGGGGTGGTGCCCGAAGCAGGAGGCCCTGGGCAGCCGCCAGGTGAGGCCTGAAGCAGGCACCTCGAGCTCCTCAGGGCCCTGATGCAGCCCCACGTGCCACCAGCCCACACACTCCCCGTCAGGCTGGAGGCTCTGTGTCCCCAGGTACTAGGCACTTCTCGAAGGCGGCCCTGGGATGTGTCTTCAAACCGCTCCACGTTTGTCCCAACCTGGCTGGGATCCCACGGCCGGCCGCCTTCGTAGGAGCAGACAGAGGGCATCCCTGAGGCCCCCGTTCCTCTGCCCCTAAGTGACCCCACCCGGCGCAGACCAGGCCACCCGCCTCTGACCGCCACATCCCTCCACCAGCTCCGGCTCGGCCCTCTAGAGACTCTTCACTCCCCGGAGGTCAGGGCTGATCGCCCCTCGGCCACCCTCTCACCTCTGCCTGTCCGTCCATCCTCCCTGAGTCAGGACACCACTTCCTCCGTGAGGCTCCTGGATTCCGGCCTGGGGCCACACACCCCCCACGCCCCCACGAGCTGTATCGACCACCAGGATTGGTCACCTCAAGAGGCCCCGGAAGACGGACTCCCCAGGACATCAGAATGTGACTTTGTGTGCAGATGAATCACCGCAGAGGTGGTCGGGTTGAGACGAGGTCACTGACCTGAGTGTGGGGGGGGGGTCCTCATGGGGGGAATTTGGACACAGACACATGGGGGAGAAGGCGATGTGACGGCAGAGACAGAGCTGGGGCTGGGAGTGGCATGGGACCGACTGACCCCAGAACCCGCGAGAGGAGACGGCCCCCAGCACCTTGACCTCGGGCTTCAGACCTGAGAATAAGCATCCCCTGTTCCAACCCGCCCCCCCCCCCCCCCCCCGCGGTGTTCTGTGACGGGGCCGCAGGAATCCCACACCCGGCCTGCGGGGGGCGGCGCTGTGCTCGTTGACACCCCAGACAGTCACCGGCCACCGCCCCTCTGGGCATGACCCCCACTCCTCCTCGAGGAGGGACCCAGGGCTCAGGACCCCCGTCCCACACGTCCTTGTCACGGCGACCTCCCCCCCTCACCCAGCCAGCCCTGGGGCATCTCAGACCCCAGAAAGGACCCGCAGCGGAGTGGTGACCACGGTAAGTGGCCACAGGCCACCACACCTACCCTGAGACCTGAGTGTGGCCATCTGAGAAGGGACCCACCAGCCCCCCGACCCAGGCGCCCCGTTTCACAGGGCAGATCCTCGTGCCGAGTTCCTGGAAGGGGGTGTCGAGCAGGGGTGACTGAGGCCTGTAAACATGTGGGCCGGAGAGATCTTCCCCAGGAGCCCAGGCACAGTGAGCCCAGGACGTGTCCATCCCGTATACGGACGTGTCCATCCGTATCCCACGGAGTGAGGATAAAGCCCCAGTGACCCCCAAGAAGAGACATGACACCCAGAGGACTAGACCATCCACAGACCAGGGACTGAGTGTCCGCCTCATTCCCTCAGACTGAACAATGTCTTCACCAGGGCTGCCAGACTGGCCCATGTCCCCACAAACACCCAGCTTCAGTGAACCAGCCAGCCGGAAAACCCCCTTCCAGGGTCCCCTGTGTTAATAGACCCAGCCTTCGGGGGAGGCGGGGCCGGCCTGAGAGAGGACGGACTTGCTCCAGCGCCGGACAATCACTGCCCGTCCCCCTGCCCATCCCCCTGTCCCTCTTCTGCGCCCTGTGGCCTCACCCCCTCCGGAAACCCTCCTCTCCAGGCTCCCAGCACTCACATTTCCCACCTCCACCCCATCACTCTCCACTTCAATTTGCCTGTTTCCCCGCTGGGTGAAGGACATTCCCCGCTGAATGCCCGGCACTGGTGTTTTCAGCAGTGTAGATGTGGCTTCCCTTCTCTTCTCGGCTGGGGTCTGGCGGGACACCAGGTGGGTTCCAGCGGTGCGGGTCTAGGCGCCGCCCAGCAGGGAGCAGCCCTGATACCCGCGCCTACAGCGTCGCCTGCTGGTCGCTCCGTCCTCCCGTCAGGCACAGTCTTCACCTTACCCGCTGCCTCGGATGGTCCCGCTCCACACTGTCCGACGATCCTCCCCTCTTCCCCACCGCTCTCACCCCCAGCTCCACACCCCTCGTCCAGCCTCAGGGGTGACCCAGGACCCTTCCTGGGCTCCCCCGCCTGCCCAGCCTTGGTCGGTGTCCTCAATCCACCTGTGCAGACAGGTGAGGATCCCCTCCAGATGCTCCCAAACGCTTCACCACAACATCCTCCCCAGGGTGGGACCCATGTCCTGTCGGGATGTTCCACCATCACCAAGACCCCAACTCCATGGCGAGGGCAGGCATCAGGCCTGCTACGTGCACTGCCGTGCATTCTGCTGTATACACAGGCGTGACCCTGCCCCAGCACTCAGGAAAAGCAGCCCTACAGTGGCATGTGGGGAGACGACTGACTGCAGGGTGGACGTCAGCTCTCTGCTCACCAGGCAAGGGCAGCTGGGTTCTTGCTCTGTGGACCCTTTCTCACCCAGCCTGACTGTGATCAGCTTTTTTTCCAACCCTATTGTCCTTCCATTGGCCTCACTCTTGTGAGCTGAGCAGGACAGTGTGGTCAGAGGTCACAGGCTGAGGCACACAGGCACTGGCTGACCCGCGTGCACCCATGCTGAGCACACGGAATGGGCACTGCACCAGGGCCTGTGCAGTGCAGGTTCACCCACCTACAGAGAGGCCGGGCCTCTGCTCCTGACTCCGGGAGGTCACCTTGAGTCTGACGGGAGTGTCTGTGCTCCATGGGCCTCGCTCCAGGCTGGTCTGTGCTGACGGCGGCGTGATGCATAGTGATGCTTCCTGAGTCCCCCCGGGGGCTGGAGGCCAAGGTTAGGCACATGGTGGTCCCCACACGGACATGAGAGACCCCAATAAACCCTGCACCTCAGGACTCAAGTGGGCTTCCCTGGGCTGCCACATCCGAGGAGGCTGGACCCTGCTCGTCCCCCTGTCCTCGCTGATTTTCATCTGCATCCTTCACCATAATAAACCCAGATTGTAACAGCTTTAGGGAGTTCGGGAGCCTCCAAGATAAAAGGAGCCGGGGAAGGGTTCTCTGGGTCCCCGACTCTGCAGTCAGGGTCAGAAGTCAGGGGAGGTCTTGGGCCCTGGAATCTGAAGGGCCCCCCTACCAGGGGAGGGGTAGGAGACCCTGGGTGAGTTAAGCTAAGTCCTAGGCCCTCCTGGGTAGGAGGCATCCTGGCCCCCCGTGGATCACAAAGAGGCCAGCTCCCTCCTCCCCTCAGCCCCCAGGCCTGGTCCCTGCTCTTGAGAAATTCCCTAGGGTGGGGTCCTGGTGCTGGAGGTGCCCTGATGCTGTGGCCCCCTGAGCCTCCAGTGAGGATAACGGGAGTGAGGGAAAACTTGTGCACAGAAAGGGAGCTTCTGCCAGAACAAAGCCTGGGTCTGCCACCACCCCACCCTGCCCCCAACCCCAGGCACACTGGGGGCAGAAATGTGAGAGTGAGGCTCCTTCACCTCCCAAGACACACAGGACACATGGGCGCTGGCTACTGGACTCCCACACAATATTAAAATCTCCCACGCAGGCCTGTTGGGTGAAAGACACAATTTAAAGACTATTAATGGGGCCAGGGGGGCCCAGGGGGTGAAGCTGGGAGTGGGGAGAGTTGGAAAATCACTCAAGGACGCGCTCTCCCTGCAGCGACCCCCCAGGTGAGCCCAGGTGGAGGTGGACCCCTCAAGTCAGAACCCTCATGGCTCAGACACCCATATTCTGGGCATTTGGGAGACAAATACCCAAGCGCCTCCAGTACTTGCCCACACCTGCTGCAGTTAGGGCCTGCCCTGTCTTCTTCATGGCCAAGTTCTCACCCCTCCCAGAAGGCCTCTTGAAGGCTAATGGGATGGGGGTTCCATGGCAGGAGCAGGGATCCATGACTGGATGGGGGTGTCCACAGCAGAACTGGAGGGTCTGTGGTGGGCTGGAGGCCACGTGGCAGGCAGGAGAGCACGCGCCCATCTTGCCGGTCCACATGTCACGGTCATAGGCCTGCACACAGTGCACCAGGCTGTGGATGTGGTAGAAGGTGCAGTGGTCCAGGGACCAGTCCAGCCCATGCAGGTGTCTGACCACCGAGTGGTCAGTGTAGGGTGTTCACAGGGAGCCCTGGCCGTGATCGCACACTCCCGGGAAGGACCAGCGTGGTCCCTGGAATGACCAGGAGGTCAGCCAGCAACGCCCCCGACCCAACCTCACTGTCACCACAGGAAACAAAAGACAACTCGGTGCAGATAGACAGAACATCACCAGCCTGATGCTGTCCTGAGGAAGGTCGGCTGGCATCTGGGAACTGGGTGCTATAGTGGGTTGAATGGGGGTCCCCCCAAAAGTTATGTCCACATCATGCCCCCCAGAATCTGAGAATGGAACCTTTAGTGGAAGTAGGGTCTTTGCAGGTATAATTAGTTATGGATCTGGAGATGAGGTCATCCTGGATCAAGGTGGCCCTAAATCAATGACAGTGTCCTTCTAAGAGACCAGAGGAGAGACACAGACACAGAGGAGACAGCAGGTGAAGATGGAGGCAGAGATGGGAGAGATGTGGTCACAAGCCCAGGGACGCCTGGAGCCCCCAGAAGCTAGAAGAGGCAGGAAAGATCCTCCCCTGGAGCCTCTGGAGGGAAGGTAGCACTGGGAAACCTTGATCTCAGACGTCTGGTCTCCAGGGCTGAGAGAGGACAGGTTTCCGTTGTTCTGAGCCTCAGTTTGTGGTCGTTTGTCACAGCTGCCCTGGGAAGTTAACGCAGCTGGTGAGCAGCTCCCTGCCCTGATCTAAACCCTCCCGCCTCCTGTTAGGGGCAGCCCCCTGCGCCTGTGCTGTGTGCACAAGTCATGTGGCTCATGCTGAAACCCGGCTCCCCTTCTGGGCACTGGCATTTTGGAGGGTGAGGGCAGACAACACCACGTGACCCGACCCCCAGCTGGGTGCCAGAGCTCTAATGAGCTTCCCTGGGGGTGTGGGTAAATGTCATGGTTCTGCTCTTCGTCACTGGAGAAAGAGACACCCTAGAGAACCTTGAGGGAAGGAGGGGGCATGAAGGGTGATGAGGTGACTGGAGCAGGCGGGGCCCTCCCACCTGTGCATCCCTGCTGTATGCCGTGACCAATCTGTGAGCACACAAATGTGTGCTGAGTTCGTGTAAGCCACCCAGCAAGTCCCCGAAGGTGAGGGCAGACCTGCAGACCCCATCCCTTTCCTCCAAACCTAGTAGGTGAAATACCCACTTCTCCTTGCCATTCCAGAAGTGGTTCTGGAGCTGATCTGGCAGTGGTTCTGGGGTTTTGTAGGCTGAGCCCCTGTTGCTATGCCCCCACTTCCCCACAAGAACATCCAGAGCAAGTGGTTTGCCCTGTTACCTGAATGCCCCCTTCCACCAATATTCTCAGGAAAGAATCAGAGGACACTCATTCATACGCCCCTCCCAGCACAGAGGGCTCTCGTGGGCAGGCCCCTCCCAGGATATGGAGGACACCTGGGAAGGCACCCAGCAGCCCACGGGGCTCACATGGGCAGGCCCCTTCAAGGGCACAGGGGCCATCTGGGCAGGCACCACTACAGGGCTGGGCACACAGGAACCATGCATGTAACCCTCATTGCAGAGCACCCCAAGCCCACTTGTCGCTCAGAACTGACACAGAGCACCTCAGAGCAGGACTTGAACTAACAAACAGCAGCTCCGACAGGTCTGTGACCCTGGGCATCACTCTGTGCGGCCTCCCTCCACCTGGTCTTCCAGAGACTTCCACTGCAGCCGGGGCACCAGGCCTCTGTCTCCACCCACCACCCAGCCCTCCTCTCCCTGACTGCTGGGTTCCTCTCATTAGGAGAGGGTTTTCTTGAAGTTGTCTCCCACTCATGGGCCAGATAAAATGATTAGAAAACAAGCCAGAGCTGCAGCCCCTTGTCTATCCTGACTCTCAGGAGCCCACACCTGTTCCTTGGACCTGGCCGGTTTCAGCAAGTTCCATTTTCTGCAACTGTGAGCCCCTGAGGGGTGATGATTGGCTGACCTGGGCAGCCTGACCGTGCCGGCCAGCCCTCCCCAGGTGTGCCTGGGTTGAGATCAATAGAAACACCGCTCCAGGCAGCAAGAGCCCCTGCAGCCGTGCCTGACGCCATTTTCTCTGCCCTGTCAGCAGTCTCGGGGCTGGGCTGGTGGGAGGGAGTGAGAGGCCACGGCTTTGTGGGTGGCCCAGTGTGAGTGGGGCTCTGCTGGACTTTCTGCAGCAGTTGCCAGGCTGCCACCTGCTAAAGAAGAGGATGTGTCACCCATACCTGCTGCTGGAATTTCTCCCCGGGCAGAGGTGAGGAAGCAAGAAAAAAGGCAGTGGGGGTCAGGAGAGGAGGGGTAGCTCAGGTAGATAAATGGAAAGCTTCCAGAAGAGCGCCCGGGGCTAGGACCATCCTGCCTGGCCTGCGGGAGCCAACTCAGCAAGCGTGCTGTCACTGGCGTGGCTCCAAGCCCTTTCCTCCAGCCTGTAAGGCCCTTACACATATTTAGGTTTGCTTCCCTGGGCAGGGTGGATAAAGTTCAGGAGCAGCTGGCCTGGGGCTCAGCTAAGGTTCACTCAGAGACCTCCACACCAGCTTTGCAATGAGGACGCTCCTGTGGGGCTGAGGTGGGTGCCAGCAGGCAGGCTGCTGGCTGCATGTGAGAAAATTCCCCACCTCTGACCAACTTCAGAATTGTTCATCAGTGTAGCAAGTGTCCTGATAGGGTTTTCCTTTTCTCTTTTTTTCCCATCTTTATTGGGGTATAATTGCTTTACCATGGTGTGTTAGTTTCTGCTTTATAACAAAGTGAATCAGTTATACATATACATATGTTCCCATATCTCTTCCCTCTTGTGTCTCCCTCCCTCCCACCCTCCCTATCCCACCCCTCTAGGTGGTCACAAAGCACCGAGTTGATCTCCCTGTGCTATGCGGCTGCTTCCCACTAGCTATCTATTTTACATTTGGTAGTGTATATATGTCCATGCCACTCTCTCACTTTGTTCCAGCTTACCCTTCCCCCTCCCTGTGTCCTCAAGTCCATTCTCTAGTAGGTCTGTGTCTTTATTACCATCTTGCCCCTAACTTCTTCCTGACTGATAAGGTTTTCATCTGTGTAACTGGCGGGTTCTTAATTAGCAGCTTGAATGGTGATATCAAAAGTCCTGAATCAGGATTGAAATACTTACCCCCCACATGTACAGGTGTAAGAACCTAGGGAGGCCGTGTGCACACAACACCTTTAGGGCTTCCAACTTGACCGCGCAACATTCTGGTGTCCAGCTACTGCTTTCGGATTTCTGGGGGCCCAGTGCTGACTCTATGGGTTCCATAATCCAGCCTCTGTCTGCCTTAAGTAAGACCCACATTTCCAGGATCCTACAGAGCAGGGTCTGTGTGACTGTTCTGTAGCTTCTCTAACAAATGACCACAAGCTGGGTGCTTTAAAACGACAGGAATTCATCCTCCCCCAGTCCTGGAGACCAGACATCTGAGATCAATGTCTTGCAGAACTAAAGTCCCTCTACAGGCTCCAGGATAGGGTTCTTCCTGCCTTTTCCAGCTTTTGGGGGCTCCAGGCATCCCCAGGCTTGTGGCTGCATCCCTCCTGTCTCTGCCTCCATCTTCACATGGCTTCTCCTCTGTGTCTCTGTCTCTCTTTTGTCTCTTACCAGAACCCTGTCATTGGATTTAGGGCCATTCTTAGAAATGATAAGATGACCTTATCTCGAGATCCTTAACTACATCTGAAAAGACCCTTTTCCCAAATACGGTCCTGTTCATGTGTTCTGGGGGGACACATCTTTTGGGGCCACCATTCAACACATTATCTGTGCATGAAATAACCCTCTCATTTTAGGAGATTGCCAAGGTCCTGTACAGACTGGCACAGACATCAGCCATGTGAGTGGGGGTTTGGGGAGAATGAGGACCCAAGAAGCACCTGGAAAGGATCAAGTCGTGGTGAACTCTTCCACCATGGGGCCATGAAAACAGCCACTGCACTCTGTCCGTGGAAAGGGTCCCAGTGCCAAGTCCGAAAGTAGTTACCTTGCAAAGCTGGCTCTTCTGGGATTTCATCATCAATAGCATCATGTAACCAATAACTATGGTCTTGGAGGAATCGCTTTCTGGTGTGTGATGACGGCACTGTCACTTTAGGCTCATCAGACCTAGAATAGGAATGTTTGAAGAGAAGAGTTTGGGAGATTGGGAAGGAAACTTCTTAGGGAGATTTTGAACCAATCTTCCCTGGTTGTCAAGGAAACCAAGCAGGTTTGTTCAGGTTGTCAAGGAAACTGCTTTGAAGCACCATTACCTGAGTGGTGGTCTCAGCATGAGCTGTGGTTTGAGAAAAGTGTGATGAGACTAAGCCTTACTTTCTGTGACAGCTGGGGAGGCGTTTGTAAAGTACCTTGGTTTTTAGGGCAAAGGTTCACTGCTGGAACCAAGTGTCTCCCAAAATGGGCCGAGCCTCAAGGTGTTTCTTTCCTCTTCATGCGAGAGTCCAGGGCAGGTGGGTGTCAGGGCCCAGGCTCTGTTCCCCTTGTTTCTCCTCCCTGCTTCTGGGTGGAGAGCTCCAACCAGCAAGGTGGGATGACCATGTGGGCACCAAGCCCTCTGTCCTACCATGCAGACTGGCCAAGGCCCTCACCTCCTCCAACACTTCCCCTTTGTAACAGGAGACACTGTGCCCCAGCTGCAAGGGGTGGGAAGGCTGGGAGGTGCAGGGGAGCCATGAACAGGGAAAAGGGAAGTGGGTTCTGGTGGGCAGCTAGGCAGCCCTGCCGTGAGGGTCACCCGGACACCAACACACAGTCTCTGGGTCCTGTGAAATGTGATTACACATCAGCATGATCTCTTCGATGCTCTGTGTTTCTGGAAATCCTATAGGAGGTGGTTCACAGCCGGTAAAGCTAATGTTCTCAGTGGAGGTAGTCAAGCCAAAGGTCTGCAGTTCAGACTGAAGGTGTCAATGTACATACAGAACAAAACCATCTAGTGTGAATGTAGTTCAGGCACGTTTAGCATGAATGCAGTCATGTTGTGCCTAAAATCTTCTATCTTGTGCCTCTCCTCAGGGACCCCCTCCTCAGTTCCTGAGGTTCCTGTAACTCACATACAAGGGAATGGAGAGTGGGCTCTGTCCAGTCTGAGCCCTGAGTTACCCTGTGTGTGAGTCTGCTCGGGGATGCCATAACAAATACCACAGACAGGGCAGCTTAAACAACAGACCAATCTCTAGCCCTGGTTGCTGTCCGCAGGCTGGTTTCTCCTGAGGCCTCTCTCCTTGGCATATAGACAGCCATCTTCTCCCCATGTTCTCACATGGTTTCCCCCTGTGCCTAAATGTGTCCTAATCTCTTCTTGTAGGACATCAGTCCTATTGGATTAGGATCCACCTTACTGACTGCATTTTACCTTGATCATCTCTTTAAAAACTCCATCTCCAAATATAGCCACATCCTGGGGTCCTGGGGGTTAGTGATTCAGCATATGAATTTTGGAGTACACGACTGAGCCCACACCAACCTGCTTAGGAAAAAACACATGTCTTGGTCCCTCTTTCCCTCAAGTTACATGGGAATCATGCGATGGCTCAGGGAGAGGCCACTCCTGCAGTGTTTGTGTCCCAGCTGGGGAACCCTTCTCTGCTCTATTTGATCACACAGCAGCAGTGCCAGCCCCTTCCTGAGGTGAGCAGTTCTGGGGTTTTGTGCCATATTGCCTGGCTTGCTGAGGTGCTCAGTGTCAGGTAACCAAGGAGACAGCAGTCTAGTAGGGATGCCGGGGACTCTCAGGGCAATGGCAGATGTCTCACCAGACACCACAGCAAATGAGGGAAAACCTTTGGGGGGAATCAGGAGGGAGAGAGTCACAGTCTCATTTATGCTTCAGAAAGACCACACTGGGGTGGGATATGAGATGCACCATGAGGGTGTTACCAAGTCCGAGCTCACACTGTTCGCTGCACGACAGGCCAATGAGTCAGAGACGAGGTGTTGAGGCAAGGAATATGACTTCATTCGGAAAGCCGGCAGACCGAGAAGATGGCAGACTAGTGTCTCTGAAAAACCATCTTATCGGGGTTTGGATGCCAGCTTCTTTTATGGAACAGAAGGGGAGGAGATGAGGAAGTAAAGTAAAAACGTCATAAGATTTGCAAATGTCCCCTGGAATGGCCAGCCTCGGGGAGGTGATGTGTCAATTTCTTCTTTCTCGATGCCATACACAGGTAGACAGGGTCAGAATGTACGAAGGCACTTTGGTTTAACATTCAGGCAGAGGGGCAGGGTTCCCTGAGGCAGGCCATTATGTATGACTATAATAACAAAAGCAACAAAGAGCAAAGGTTAAAGTCAAAGAAACAGATCGAACTTGGAGTCCTATTTAGCTCTTCCCTGTTAAAATTCCCCACTGTCAATGTCCATTCCACAGTCTTGTGGAAAAAGGGATGACAACGTTCTAACTGCCCAGTCAGATGGATCTTTCTGGGAGTGTCCGCCATTGGTGTCAGTGTTCCAAATGGTGAGATTTGTCTTTTGTTCCGCTTTGGAAGTGTCTACTTTACACCTGTAGATTTAAAAATATTCACAACCTAGAAGTTGAGAGTTATCAGGAATTTTGAGGGCTTCAAGCCCAGGAGGCCGCATCTCAAGTTAAGGAATTTAGCTTTTTTTTTTTTTTTTTTTATGTATAGGAAGATGCAAGAGTCTGGGCTCACCAAAATCATTTTTTTGATATGTACCACAGCTATCTGGGATCTGTATCCTATATTTGCATATCCTGAGTTTCCTCAGAGCTCACCGGTTCATGTTGGAGTGCTGCAATCACTGATGACTGATCCTCTCCTCCTGGTCAGGAATTTGACCAATATTAGGGAGACATTTCATGATCAAATTTTGTCCCTTGGTGCTGGGAGGCCCATCCCAGGTCAGGCAAAAATTCTCAATATGCCACTCCAGGTGCTAATTTTCGGATTAGGCCCTATTGATAATTAAAGATTCTCTGGCTCCTCTGTCTAATTATGATAAAGTCAACATTTTCCCTTGTTGCTCCTTCCCATAATTAGAATCACATTATTACAATTATTTTATGTTATAAAAGTGATGTACTTCCTTAAGATTTTTAGCCACAGAAGTTTTGCTGGAGGCCTGGTTACACACTGGGTACTGCAAGAGACAACAATATTATAAAATAGACAGGATATAAGTAATGCAGCTAGTAACACTGAGAAAGACAGAGTGCAGCAGGGAGACACTTGGAATTTGGAAGTAAAAACAAAATAAAACTATGATTATCATAATATCAAGTCCACAGGAAAGCCAGGTGGAGACGACAAATTCTGACAGGACCCAGTAGAAAGAAAAAGATAAAAGTTTTGTCTTTGTTTACAAAGTCATACTTTATCAACTTGTTGTAGGTCACAGCATAAGAGAAAATGTTTTTCCGAAAAACAAAGATTAAAGCCAATATATTTCCCAAAGTCATAAAGTTATAAATCATATTTACCAGTTTATTCAGTCCCATGTCATTAATTCCTGTTGATCTGGATGAAATAATCAGGTTTCCCATTAGTTTTGTCATTTGTTGCCCAGTCCACTGATATTATCTAAAGGCTATCAGAAACTTATATTTGTTAAAAAGTTCCTTTCTATCAGTCTTCTTAAAAATCTTCATTTTGTAGAAGCATCCGGACAAAATTTAAAATAGGATGGTTATGCTGGCGAGGGCCTGCACTCTGCTGAGTACTCACCGCCCCCCACCAAGTGGCCGGACTCCAACATTGACCAGGGACTGGGTCTTGGTGCTCCGGTCTGGTGTCAGGCCTGAGCCTCTGAGGTCAGAGAGCCTAGTTCAGGACATTGGACCACCAGAGACCTCCCGGCCCCACAGAATAACAATCAGCGAGAGCTCTCCGAAAGATCTCTGTCTCCACACTAAGACCCAGCTCCACCCAACAGCCAGCTAGCTCGAGTGCTGCACACCCCATGCCAAACAACTAGCAAGACAGGAACACAGACCCACCCATTAGCAGAGAGGCTGCCTAAAATCATACTAAGTTCACAGACATCCCAAAACACACCACCAGATGCGGCCCTGCCCACCAGAAACACAAGACCCCGCCCCACCCACCAGACACAGGTGCTTGTGTGCTCCACCAGGAAGCCTACACAAGCCACTCACCCACTAGGGGCAGACACCAAAAACAAAAACAACAGTAACTATGAACTTGTAGGCTGCAAAAAGGAGACCTCAAACACAGTAAGTTAAACAAAATGAGAAGGCAGAGAAATATGCAGCAGATGAAGGAGCAAGGTAAAAACCCACCTGACCAAACAAATGAACAGGAAATAGGCAGTCAACCTGAAAAAGAATTCAGGTAATGATAGTAAACATGATCCAATATCTTGGAAATAGAATGGAGAAAATACAAGAAATGTTTAACAAGGACCTAGAAGAACTAAAGAGCAAACAAACAATGATGAAGAACACAATAAATGGAATTAAAAATTCTCTAGAAGGAAATAATAGCAGAAAAACTGAGGCAGAACAGATAAATGACCTGGAAGATAAAACAGTGGAAATAACAACCACAGAGCAGAATAAAGAAAAAAGAATGAAAAGAATTGAGGACATTCTCAGAGACTTCTGGGACATTAAATGCACCAACATTCAAACTATAGCGGTCTCAGAAGAAGAAGAGAAAAAGAAAGGGTCTGAGAAAATATTTGAAGAGATTATAGTTGAAAATGTCCCTAACATGGGGAAGGAAATAGTCAATCAAGTCCAGGAAGCACAGAGAGTCCCATACGGGACAAGGAGAAACACACCAAGCCACATATTAATCAAACTTTCAAAAATTAAATACAAAGAAAAAATATTAAAAGCAGCAAGGGAGGGGGCTTCCAGGAAGATGGTGGAAGAGTAAAACGCGGAGATCACCTTCCTCCACACAGATACATCAGAAATACATCTACATGTGGAACTGCTCCTACAGAACACCTATTGAATGCTGGCAGAAGACCTCAGACCTCCCAAAAGGCAAGAAACTCCCCCACGTACCTGGGTAGGGCAAAAGAAAAAAGAATAAAGACAAAATGATGGGGATGGGACCTGTACCAGTGGGAGGGAGCTGTGAATGAGGAAACGTTTCCACACACTAGAAGCCTCTTCGCGGGCGGAGACTGCGGGAAGCGGAGGGGGGAGCTTCGCAGCCGCGGAGGAGAGCACAGCAACAGGCGTGCAGCGGACAAAGCGGAGAGATTTCCACAGAGAGGATCGGTGCCGACCGGCACTCACCAGTCCGAGAGGCTTCTCTGCTCACCGGCCGGGGGCGGGCAGAGATGGGAGCTGAAGCTCGGGCTTCAGTCAGAGCGCAGGGAGAAGACTGGGGTTGGCAGCGTGAACACAGCCTGAAGGGGCTAGTGCGCCACAGCTAGCCGGAAGGGAGCCCGGGAAAAAGTCTGGACCTGCCGAAGAGGCAAGAGACTTTTTCTTTCCTCTTTGTTTCCTGGTGTGCGAGGAGAGGGGATTAAGACCGCTGCTTAAAGGAGCTCCAGAGACGGGCGCGAGCCGCGGCTAAAAGCGCGGACCCCAGAGACGGGCATGAGACGCTAAGGCTGCTGCTGCTGCCACCAAGAAGCCTGTGTGCGAGCACAGGTCACTATCCACACCTCCCTTCCGGGGAGCCTGTGCAGCCCGCCACTGCCAGGGTCCTGGAATCCAAGGACAACTTCCCCGGGGAGAACACACGGCGCGCCTCAGGCTGGTCCAACGTCACGCTGGCCTCTGCCGCGGCAGGCTAGCCCCGCACTCCATACCCCTCCCTCCCTGCGGCCTGAGTGAGCCAGAGTCCCCGAAGCAGCTGATCCTTTAACCCCGTCCTGTCTGAGCGAAGAACAGACGCCCTCCGGTGACCTACACACAGAGGCCAAGTCCAAAGCTGAGGCCCGGAAGCTGTGAGAACAAAGAGAAAGGGAAATCTCTCCCAGCAGCCTCAGAAGCAGCGGATTAAAGCTCCACAATCAACTTGATGTACCCTGCATCTGTGGAATACCTGAATAGACAATGAATCATCCCAAATTGAGGAGGTGGACTTTGAGAGCAAGATTTATGATTTTTTCCCCTTTTCCTCTTTTTGTGAGTGTGTATGTGTATGCTCCTGTGTGAGATTTTGTCTGCATAGCTTTGCTTCCACCATCTGTACTAGGGTTCTATCTGTGAGTTCTTTTGTTTGTTTGTTTTTTTATTTTTTTCTTAATAATTATTTTTTATTTTAATAACTTTATTTTATCTTATTTTACTTTATTTTCTTTCTTTTTTCCTTCCTTACCTCCTTCCTTCCTTCCTTCCTCCTTCCCTCCCTCCCTCCCTCCTTTCTTTCTTTCTTTCTCTCTTTCTACTTCTACTAATTCTTTCTTTCTACTTTTTCTCCCTTTTATTCTGAGCCGTGTGGATGAAAGGCTCTTGGTGCTGCAGCCAGGAGTCAGTGCTGTGCCTCTGAGGTGGGAGAGCCAACTTCAGGACACTGGTCCACAAGAGACCTCCCCGCTCCACATAATATCAAACAGCGAAAATCTCCCAGAGATCTCCATCTCAACACCAGCAGCCAGATACACTCAACGACCAGCAAGCTACAGTACTGGACACCCTATGCCTAACAACTAGCAAGACAGGAACAAAACCCCACCCATTAGCAGAGAGGCTGCCTAAAATCATAATAAGGCCACAGACACCCCAAAACACACCAACAGACGTGGACTTGCCCACCATAAAGACAAGATCCAGCCTCATCCACCAGAACACAGGCACTAGTCCCCTCCACCAGGAAACCTACACAACCCACTGAACCAACCTTAGCCACTGGGGACAGACACCAAAAACAATGGGAACTACGAACATGCAGCCTGCAAAAAGGAGACCCCAAACACAGTAAGATAAGCAAAATGAGAAGACAGAAAAACACACAGCAGTTGAAGGAGCAAGATAAAAACCCACCAGACCTCACAAATGAAGAGGAAATAGGCAGTCTACCTGAAAAAGAATTCAGAATAATGAGAGTAAAGATGATCCAAAATCTTGGAAATAGAATAGACAAAATGCAAGAAACATTTAACAAGGACCTAGAAGAACTAAAGATGAAACAAGCAACGATGAACAACACAATAAATGAAATTAAAAATACTCTAGATGGGATGAACAGCAGAATAACTGAGGCAGAAGAACGGATAAGTGACCTGGAAGATAAAATAGTGGAAATAACTACTGCAGAGCAGAATAAAGAAAAAAGAATGAAAAGAACTGAGGACAGTCTCAGAGACCTCTGGGACAACATTAAATGCACCAACATTCGAATTATAGGGGTTCCAGAAGAAGAAGAGAAAAAGAAAGGGACTGAGAAAATATTTGAAGAGATTATAGTTGAAAACTTCCCTAATATGGGAAAGGAAATAGTTAATCAAGTCCAGGGAGCACAGAGAGTCCCATACAGGATAAATCCAAGGAGAAATACGCCAAGACACATATTAATCAAACTGTCAAAAATTAACTACAAAGAAAACATATTAAAAGCAGCAAGGGAAAAACAGCAAATAACACACAAGGGAATCCCCATAAGGTTAACTGCTGATCTTTTAGCAGAAACTCTGCAAGCCAGAAGGGAGTGGCAGAACATATTGAAAGTGTTGAAGGAGAAAAACCTGCAACCAAGATTACTCTACCCAGCAAGGATCTCATTCAGATTTGATGGAGAAATTAAAACCTTTACAGACAAGCAAAAGCTGAGAGAGTTCAGCACCACCAAACCAGCTTTACAACAAATGCTAAAGGAATTTCTCTAGGCAAGAAACACAGGAGAAGGAAAAGACCTACAATAACAAACCCAAAACAATTAAGAAAATGGGAATAGGAACATACATATCGATAATTACCTTAAATGTAAATACACTAAATGCTCCCACCAAAAGACACAGATTGGCTGAATGGATACAAAAATAAGACCCATATATATGCTGTCTACAAGAGACCCACTTCAGACCGAGAGACACATACAGACTGAAAGTAAGGGGATGGAAAAAGATATTTCATGCAAATGGAAACCAAAAGAAAGCTGGAGTAGCAATTCTCATATCAGACAAAATAGACTTTAAAATAAAGACTATTAGAAGAGACAAAGAAGGACACTATATAATGATCAAGGGATCGATTCAAGAAGAAGATATAACAATTGTAAATATTTATGCACCCAACATAAGAGCACCTCAATACATAAAGCAAATACTAACAGCCATAAAAGGGGAAATTGACAGTAACACATTCATAGTAGGGGATTTTAACACCCCACTTTCACCAATGGACAGACCATCCAAAATGAAAATGAATAAGGAAACACAAACTTTAAATGATAACGTTAAACAAGATGGAGTTAATTGATATTTATAGGACATTCCATCCAAAAACAACAGAATACACATTTCTCTCAAGTGCTGATGGAACATTCTACAGGATAGATCATATCCAGGGTCACAAATCAAGCCTTGGTAAATTTAAGAAAATTGAAATTGTATCAAGTATCTTTTCCAACCACAATGCTATGAGACTAGATTTCAATTACAGGAAAAGATCTATACAAAATACAAACTCATGGAGGCTAAACAATACACTGCTTAATAACGAAGTGATCACTGAAGAAATCAAAGGGGAAATCAAAAAATACCTAGAAACAAATGACAATGGAGACACAACGACCCCAAACCTGTGGGATGCAGCAAAAGCAGTTCTAAGGGGGAAGTTTATAGCAATACAAGCCCACCTTAAGAAGCAGGAAACATCTCGAATAAACAACCTAACCTTGCACCTCAAGCAATTGGAGAAAGAAGAACAAAAAAGCCCCAAAGTTAGCAGAAGGAAAGAAATCATAAAGGTCAGATCAGAAATAAATGAAAAAGAAATGAAGGAAACGATAGCAAAGATCAATAAAACTAAAAGCTCGTTCTTTGAGAAGATAAACAAAATTGATAAACCATTAGCCAGACTCATCAAGAAAAAAAGGGAGAAGACTCAAATCAATAGAATTAGAAATGAAAAAGGAGAAGTAACAACTGACACTGCAGAAATACAAAAGATCATGAGAGATTACTACAAGCAACTCTATGCCAATAAAATGGACAACCTGGAAGAAATGGACAAATTCTTAGAAATGCACAACATTCCAAGACTGAATCAGGAAGAAATAGAAAATATGAATATACCAATCACAAGCACTGAAATTGAAACTGTGATTAAAAATCTTCCAACAAACAAAAGCCCAGGACCAGATGGCTTCACAGGTGAACTCTATCAAACATTTAGAGAAGAGCTAACACCTATCCTTCTCAAACTCTTCCAAAATATAGCAGAGGGAGGAACACTCCCAAACTCATTGTACAAGGCCACCATCACCTTGATACCAAAACCAGACAAGGATGTCACAAAGAAAGAAAACTACAGGCCAATATCACTGATGAACATAGATGCAAAAATCCTCAACAAAATATTAGCAAACAGAATCCAACAGCACATTAAAAGGATCATACACCATGATCAAGTGGGCTTTATTCCAGGAATGCAAGGATTCTTCAGTATACGCAAATCAATCAATATGATAAACCATATTAACAAATTGAAGGAGAAAACCATATGATCATCTCAATAGATGCAGAGAACGCTTTCGACAAAATTCAACACCATTTATGATAAAAACACTGCAGAAAGTAGGCATAGAGGGAACTTTCCTCAACATAATAAAGGCCATATATGACAAGCCCACAGCCAACATCATCCTCAATGGTGAAAAACTGAAAGCATTTCCACTAAGATCAGGAACAAGACAAGGTTGCCCACTCTCACCACTCTTATTCAACATAGTTTTGGAATTTTTAGCCACAGCAATCAGAGAAGAAAAGGAAATAAAAGGAATCCAAATCGGAAAAGAAGAAGTAAAGCTGTCACTGTTTTCAGATGACATGATACTATACATAGAGAATCCTAAAGATGCTACCAGAAAACAACTAGAGATAATCGATGAATTTGGTAAAGTTGCAGATACAAAATTAATTCACAGAAATCTCTGACATTCCTATACACTAATGATGAAAAATCTGAAAGTGAAATCAAGAAAACACTCCCATTTACCACTGCAACAAAAAGAATAAAATACCTACGAATAAACCTACCTAAGGAGACAAAAGACCTGTATGCAGAAAATTATAAGACACTGATGAAAGAAATTAAAGATGATACAAATAGATGGAGAGATATACCATATTCTTGGATTGGAAGAATCAACATTGTGAAAATGACTCTACTACCCAAAGCAATCTATAGATTCAATGCAATCCCTATCAAACTACCACTGGCATTTTTCACAGAACTATAACAAAAAATTTCACAATTTGTATGGTAACACAAAAGACCCCGAATAGCCAAAGCAATCTTGAGAACGAAAAACGGAGCTGGAGGAATCAGGCTCCCTGACTTCAGACTATACTACAAAGCTACAGTAATCAAGACAATATGGTACTGGCACAAAAACAGAAAGATACATCAATGGAGCAAGATAGAAAGCCCAGAGATAAACCCACGCACATATGGTCACCTTATCTTTGATAAAGGAGGCAGGAATGTACAGTGGAGAAAGGACAGCCTCTTAAATAAGTGATGCTGGGAAAACTGGACAGGTACATGTAAAAGAATGAAATTAGAAGACTCCCTAACACCATACACAAAAATAAGCTCAAAATGGATTAAAGACTTAAATGTAAGGCCAGAAACTATCAAACTCTTAGAGGAAAACATAGGGAGAACACTCCATGACATAAATCACAGCAAGATCCTTTTTGACCCACCTCCTAGACAAATGGAAATAAAAACAAAAATAAACAAATGGGACCTAATGAAACTTCAAAGCTTTTGCACAGCAAAGGAAACCATAAACAAGACCAAAAGACAACCCTCAGAATGGGAGAAAATATTTGCAAATGAAGCAACTGACAAAGGATTAATCTCCAAAATATAAAAGCAGCTCATGCAGCTCAATACCAACAAAACAAACAACCCAATCCAAAAATGGGCAGAAGACCTAAACAGACATTTCTCCAAAGAAGATATACAGATTGACAACAAACACATGAAAGGATGCTGAACATCACTAAGCATTAGAGAAATGCAAATCAAAACTACAATGAGGTATCAGCTCACACCAGTCAGAATGGCCATTATTAGAAAAATCTACAAGCAATAAATGCTGGAGAGGGTGTGGAGAAATGGGAACCCTCTTGCACTGTTGGTAGGAATGTAAATTGATACAGCCACTATGGAGAACAGTTTGGAGGTTCCTTAAAAAACTGAAAATAGAACTACCATATGACCCAGCAATCCCACTACTGGGCATAGACCCTGAGAAAACCATAATTCAAAAAGAGTCGTGTACCACAATGTTCATGTCAGCACTATTTACAATAGCCAGGACATGGAAGCAACCTAAGTGTCCATCGACAGATGAGTGGATAAAGAAGATGTGGCACATATATACAATGGAATATTACTCAGCCATAAAAAGAAATGAAATTGAGTTATTTGTAGTGAGGTGGATGGGCCTAGAGTCTGTCATACAGAATGAAGTAAGTCAGAAAGAGAAAAACACATACCGTATGCTAATACATATATATGGAGTCTAAAAAAAAAATGTTTCTGATGAACCTAGGGTCAGGACAGGAATAAAGATGCAGATGTAGAGAATGGACCTGAGGACAGGGAAGGTTAAGCTGGATCGAATTGAGAGAGTAGCACTGACAGATATACACTACCAGATGTAAAATAGATAGCTAGTGGGAAGAAACTGCATCGCACAGGGAGATCAGCTCTGTGCTTTGTGACCACATAGAGGGGTGGGATAGGGAGGGTGGGAGGGAGACACAAGAGGCAGGGGATATGGGGTTATATGTATACGTATAGCTGATTCACACTGTTATACAGCAGAAACTAACACAACATTGTAAAGCAATTATACTCCAATAAAGATGTTAAAAAAATAAAATAATAAAAAGACATGAAAAAATTGTCAACATCATGAATAATTAGAAATATGCAAATCCAAACAACAAAGCAGTATCACCTCACACCAGGCAGAATGGCCATCAGCAAAAAGTCTACAAACAGTAAGTGCTGAAGAGGTTGTGGAGAAATGCGTACCCTCCTGTGCTGTTGGAGATATGTAAACTTTTAACAGCCACTAATGTGAACAGAATGGAGGTGTCTTTAAAAGGTAAAAACTGAGTTATGATATGATCTGCCAGACCCACTACTGGGCCTATAACTCGAGGAAACCAGAATTGAAAAGGCAGAGACACCCAAACGTGCACTGCAGCATATTTACAACAGCCAAGACTTGTAAGCCACGAAAATGTCCATCGACACATGAATGGACAAAGAATAAGTGATACATGTACACAGTGGTATATAAGCCCGGAAAAAGAATGAAACATTGATTGCCCTTTGTAGCACCATAGATGAGCCTAGAAATAATCATACTGTGTGAAATAAGTCATAAAGAGAAAGACAAATATCCTATGATATCATTTATGGGATTATCTAAAAATTGATTCCCTGGTGGCACAGTGGTTGGGAGTCCAACTGCCGATGCAGGGGATATGGGTTCGTGCCCTGGTCGGGGAAGATCCCACATGCCGTGGAGCGGCTGGGCCCGTGAGCCATGGCCGCTGAGCCTGCGCCAAGGAACATATTTTCACACAGAAAGACACTCACAGACTTAGAAGACAAACTTATGGTTAAACAAAAGGAAAGTTGGGAGGAATGGATAAGTTAGGATACGGGAGTTAACATACATATACTAACACATGTAACATATGTAATCACCAAAGACCACCTTGTACCAAGGAACGTCTACTCAACACTGTGTAATAACCTACATGGGAACAGGATCTGAAGATGAATAGATATATGTATATGTATAAAGGAACCAGATTCTCTACACCTATAACAAACAAATTTTTTTTTCAAAAATTGTCCTGAGGTCGGTAATAGACAAAAAAGTTCAATACAGGGCAAATTTTCAAGAAGACAATTTCAAGATGTAAATTTTACTCACACTTAAAAAAAAAAAGGACATGGCAAAATGCTCAATATCACAAATTATTAGGGTCATACAAATCCTAACTACAAAAAGGAGCGGCAAAGGGATGAGACACAAGCCCTTGGGTGTTTGTCCAGGTACATTCCACTCTAATTTCCAATCAGCAAAAGGACTTTCCCTAAGGCTCAGGTTGCCCCAATTACCAGAGCGGGACATGAAGATATCAGGTTGGTTTGTGGACAATTCCCAAAACAACAACTTGAAAACTGGTGCTTGGGGGAACTACATAGTCATAAGGCCCTCGAGGCTGTAAATGACACATGTGTCTTGGGGTTATTTATAGAAAACAACTTCAAAACTAGGCAGAATTTCAGGAACCAGATATCAAGATGTAAATTTCCCTCAGAGTGATTTTATTATTATTTTTTAAAATGCCCACCAGAAGCTGCTCAACATCGGAAATTGTAGGTAATGCAAAAAAAGACTGCAACGAGGTATATCACCTCTCACCTGTCAGAATGACCATCACCACAAAGTCTCAAAAGAATAAACGCTGGAGAGAGTGTGAAGAAAAGGGAACCATGTTATACTGTTGCTGGGAATAAAATACTAACAGGCACTCTGGAGAACAGTATAGAGGTTCCTTAAAAATAGAAAATTAGAGCTACCTTAGGATCCAATAATTCCACTTCTGGGTGTAAATCCGGGGAAAACCAGGAATTGACAAGACACATGCACCCCAACGTTCACTGTAGCACTGTTTCCAAGAGCTTAGACTAGGGAGCAATGACAGTGTCCACAGAAGGATGAATGGATAAAGAAGATGTTAGACATATATACACTGGAATATTACTCAACCATGAAATGAATGAAATAAGGCCAGTTGCAGCACCTTGGATGTACCTACATGATCACACTAAGTGACATAAATCAGACAGGGAAAGATAAATTTCGTATGATATCACTTAGAGGTGGAATCTAAAAATTGATACAAATGAACTAATTTACAAAACAGACAGAGAGTCACAGATTTAGAAAACAAACTTATGGCTACCAAAGGGGAAAGGTGGCGGGGGTGGGGGGGGGATGGGGAGGCATAAACCAGGAGGTTGAAATTGGAATACATATTCTTATGTAGAGAAAATAGATAATCAAGAAGGACCTACTGTATAGCACAGGGAATTCGACCCCACAGATTCTAATAACCAAAAAAGAATACATAAGAATATGTAAGAATCCAAAAAAGAATATATAGACATCTTTGTATAACTGATTCCAGTTGTTGTACTCAAAAGAGGAACACAACTTTGTAAGTCAGCTATACTCCATTATACAATGAAAATTAAATTCCAAAAAAAAAAACAATAAAAAAACAGAGAGAGAGAGAGAGAGAAATGGTTTCTAAATTGCTTCAGGTGCAATGACCCAAATTGGCATCACATCCCTGGAGCCAGAGCTGGCTTGGGTGCCAAGGCTGTGCTGTCATGGGGCTGAGAGAGCTGGGGAGGAAGTGCCAGCAAATGAGGTGCCCCTAGAATTGCACTGCCTGATCCCACTACAAGGATCCAAAATCCCCAGGTCCAGGCAAGCCCACCTACTGCTAAAACATGGCTCAGACACCGAAAGGATGGGGGACGCCCTGGGCTGGAAGATATTTAAAAAGTCACCTAGTCTCCACTTCTGCTGGTGTTGGGGTTCCCACCTCTAGACTTTTTTTAGAGCCACCCCACAGATTAAGACAGTACCCTCAACAGCCGGTTGTACAGCGTGGAATGAACAGGAAGGGGGGAAGGAATGAGACACAAGCCCTAGGGTGTTTGGACAGGACCAAGCCATTCTAATTTCCAATCAGGAAGAGGAATTTCCCGAAGGCTTAGGTTGCCCCAGTAACAAGAGTGGGACTTGAAGCATCCTGCCCCTTTGTGGCAGGTTCCCGAAACAACAAGTGGAAAACCAGTGCTCGAGGGCACTGCTATTCACAAGGCCTGCAGGGTAGTAAATGACACCTGTCCTAGAAAAATGTATTGGAATAAGAAATTGAAAAGGACTTGAAAATAAGGCAGACTTGCAGGAACTGGATTTCAGGAAGTACATTTGACTTGGCATTAAAGCCCATGAAAAGCTGCTCAACATTACCAATGATTCGGTTGGCCACAAAGGGCGTTCAGGTTTGTGGCCAACCGAATATGCAGGAAATGCAAATCAACAATACAAAGAGGTAACACCTCGCACCAGTCAGAATGGCCATCCTCACAAAGTCTAAAAACAAGAAATGCTGGAGAGGGCCAGGAGAAAAGGGAACCCTGCTATGCTGATAGTGGGAATGTAAATTGCTAACAGCCACTCTGGAGAACAGTATGGAGTTTCCTTAAAAATCGAAAAAAATAGAGCTACAGAGGATACAGCACTTCCACTGCTCGGGGTGTATCTTGGGGAAACCATAAATCGACAGGACACAGGCACCCAATGTGTAGTGCTGCCCTGCTTTCAAGAGCCTCTACTTGAAAGCAACTTAAATGTCCTTGGAAGAAAAAATGGATAAAGAAGATGTGGTACTTATATACAATGGAATATTACTCGCCATGAAATGAAGGAAATGTGGCCATTTGTAGGAACTCAGATGGACCTAGATACGATCATACTAAGTGACATACGTCAGGCAGAGAAAGAGAAATATCACATGATATCACTTATAGGTGGAATCTAAAAATTGATACAAATGAACAAACTTACGAAACAGTCACAGATTTAGAAAACAAACTTATATTTACCAAAGGGTGGTGTGAGGGGGGGAGGTATAAACCAGGAGGTTTAAATTAGCATACATACCCTTACATAGAGAAAATAGTTAATCCATAGGGACCCACTGTATAGCACATAGAACTGGAATCAATGCACTGTAATAGCCAAAAAGGAATATATGAGAATGGCAAAAATCTGAAGAAGAATATATAGATGTCTCTTTGTAAGTGAATCAGGATGCTGTACAATAGAAAGAAACACAACATTGTAAATCTGCTACACTCCATTAGAAAAATAAACTTAAAAACAAAGAGAGAGAGAGAAAGTGTTCCTAAATTCATTCAGGGGCAGTGACCCAACCTGCTGTCACATCATCTGGAGCCAGAGCTGGATGGGGACCCATGGCTAGACTGCCGTGGGGCTGAGAGAGCTGATAAGGTTCTGCCAGCAGATAATCCCCATTGGATTTCTACTGCCTAATCCCCACTTCATGGGTCCCAAAACACCAGGTGCAGGGGAGCCAACCTAAAGTTAAACATGCCTGGGAAACCCAAAGGATGGTGGACCCTCTTGGTGGGGGGGCGCGGGGGGGGAGAGATTTTAAAAGTCACCTAATATCCACATCTCCTGATGGTGGGGTTCCCACCTCCAACCTCTTTCCTTAGAGTCTCCCCACTAGGGCAACACAACAGACTCAACAGCCAGCTTCGCACGTGTTTAAATTTTTCCGGTGGATGGAGGGTTGTGGGGGAAGGGAGGAGACCTTAAGCCCTGGAGTGTTTGGACAGGCACAGGCCACTCTAATTTGCAATCAGGGAGAGGACTTTCCCAAAGGCTCAGGTTGCCCCCGTAACCAGAATGGGGCTTCAGGAACTCCTGACACCTTGTGGCCATTCCCCGAAACAACAAGTTGAAAACCGGTGCTCAGGGGCACTGCAATTCACAAAGCCCGCAGGGTTGTAAATGACACTTATCCTCGAAACAAGACTTAGGGTAAGTAATTGAAAAGGACTTGAAAAGGCAGAACTGCAAGAACCGGATTTCAAGAGGTACATACGACCCGCCATTAAAAAACATGAAAATCTGCTCAACATCGCTGATGATTGGCTTGGCCAAAAACGGCATTCAGCTTTATCCATAAGGTATTAACGAAAAAACCAAATGCTCTTTTTGGCCAACCCAATATTCGGGAAATGCAAGTCAACACTACAAAGAGGTATCAGCTCACACCAGTCAGAATGCCCATCATCACAAAGTCTAAAAACAAGAAATGCTGGAGAGGACGTGGAGAAAAGGGAACCCGGCTATGCTGATGGTGGGAATGTAAACTGCTATCAGCCACTCTGGGGAACATTATGGAGTTTCCTTGAAAATCTAAAAAACTGAGCTACAGAAAATACGGCAATTCCACTCGTGGGCACATATCTTGGGAAAAGTATAAATCGACAAGGCACATGCACCCCAACAGGGCTGAAGTGCAGCCCTGTTTAAAAGATGCTAGACTCGGGACTTCCCTGGTGGCACAGTGGTTAAGAATCCTCCTGCCAATGCAGGGGACACGGGTTCGAGCCCTCGTCTGGGAAGATCCCATGTGCCGTGGAGCAACAAAGCCAGTGCGCCACAACTACTGAGCCTGCACTCTAGAGCCCATGCTCCGCAACAAGAGAAGCCACCGCAATGGGAAGCTCGTGCACCGCAACGAAGAGTAGCCCCCACTCGCCGCAACTAGAGAAAGCCCGCGCGCAGCAACGAAGACCCAATGCAGCCAAAAATAAATTAAAAAAAAAAAAATAGATGCTAGGCTTGGAAGCAACCTAACTCTCCTTGGAAGGAAGAATGGATAAAGAAGATATGGTATTTATGTACAATGGAATATTACTCAGCCATAAAATGAAGGAAATAAGGCCAGTTGCCGCAACTCGGATGGATCTAGATACAATCATACTAAGTGACATAAGTCAGACAAAGAGAAATATCATATGATATCACCTAGGTGGAATCTCAAAACTGATACAAATGAACAAACTTACAAAACAGAAGCACAATCACAGATTTAGAAAACAAACTTATGGCTACCAAAGGGGAAAGGAATGGGAGGGGAGTATAAACCAGGAAGTTTAAATTAGCATACATGCCCTTACATAGAGAAAATAGGTAATCAATAAGGACCTACTGTACAGCACATAGAATTCGACTCAACACACTGTAATAACCAAAAAAGAATATATAAGACTGGTAAGAATCTGAAAAAGAATATATATTTGTCTCTCTGTAAGTGATTCAAGTGGATGTACACCAGAAAGAAACACAGCATTTTAAATCATCTACATTCCATTATAAAAATAAAGTTAAAGTACATAAACAAAGAGAGTGAGAGACAAATTGTTACTATTTGTTCAGGGGTGGTGAGGCAACCTGGTGTCACGTCATCTGAAGCCAGTGCCGGCTTGGGTCCCAAGGCTGGACTGTCATGGGGCTGCGGGAGCTGGTGGGGATGGGCCAGCAAATGCAGCCCCATTGGAGTTATACTGCCTGATCCTCACTCAATGGGTACAAACTCTCCAGTTGCACGGGAGCCAACCTACAGCTAAAACATGTCTGGGACACACAAAGGATGGTGGACCCCGTGGGCGGGAAGAGATTTGAAAAGTCACCTCATCTCCTCATCTCCTGGTGCTCGGGTTCCCCCCTCCAGCTTCTTTCCTTAGAGTCTCCCCGCTTGGGGAAGGTTCACCCTCAACAGCCAGTTTTGCATGGCTTGGAATTTGTCCGGGGGATGAAGGGGAAGGGGGAAAAGGAATGAGACACCACCCCTAGGTGTTTGGACAGGCACTTGCCACTCTAATTTCCAATCAGTAAGAGGAATTTCCCGAAGGCTCGTGGTGCCCCAGTAACCACAATGGGGCTTGAAGCAATCCTTCCGCTTTGTGCCTTTTCCTGAAATAACAACTCGAAAACTGATGCTCAGGGGCACTGCATATTCACAAGGCCTGCAGGGTTGTAAATGACACCTGTGCTCCAAAAATGTCATGGGATAAGTAATCAAAAAGGACTTGAAAAGTAGGCAGAATGCAGGAACCATATTTCCAGTGGTAAATTTTACTCCCACTGTTTGGAAAAACAAAGTACATGAAAAGCTGCTGAACAATGCCAAGAAGGAAGGAAATGCAAATCCGCACTACAACGAGGTATCACCTTTCACGAGTCAGAATGGCTCTCATCAGAAAGTCTAAAAGGAAGAAATGCTGAGCGGTCATGGTTCCTCCAAAATCTAAAAATTGAGCTAGCAGAGGATACTGCAATTCCACTCCTGGGTGTCAATCTGGGGAAAACTATATATCGACAAGATACACCCAAACGTTCACTGTATCATGGTTTACAAGAGCCTCAACTTGGAAGCAATGAAAAGTGTCCACTCAAGTATGAATGGATAAAGAAGAGATGGTACATATAAACAATGGAATATTACTCAACCCTAAAATGAATGATATAAGCCCATTTGCAGGAACTCGGACAGACCTAGATAGGATCATACTAAGTGACATAAGTCAGAGAAAGATAAATTTCATATGATATCACTTAGTGGTGGAATCTAAATATTGATACAAAAAACTCACTTACAAGACAGACACTGAATCCCAGACTTAGAAAACAAAATTATGGCTACCAACGAGAAAGGTAGGGGAGGGAGGAGGCATAAATTAAGAGGGTTAAATTAGCATACATACCCTTATATAGAAAAAAGAGATAATAAGTTTCTACAGTGTAGCACGGGGAACTCAACAAAACACACTGTAACGACCTCAAAGAAAAAAGAATCTAAAAAGAATATATAGATGTCTTTGCATAAGTGATTCAACTTGCTGTTCACCAAAAAGAAACACAACATGTAAATCAGCTATACTCCTCTATACAAATAAAATTAAACTACAAATAAGGAAAGGGGGGAGAGACGGGCTTCCCTGGTGGCGCAGTGGTTGAGAGTCCGCCTGCCTTTGCAGGGGACACGGGTTCGTGCCCCGGTCCGGGAAGATCCCACATGCCGCGGAGCGGCTGGGCCCGTGAGCCATGGCCACTGAGCCTGCACGTCCGGAGCCTGTGCTCCGCAACGGGAGAGGCCACAACAGTGAGAGGCCCGCGTACCGCAAAAAAAAAAAAAAAAAAAGCGAGGGAAAGAGAAATGGTTATTCAGTTTCCTGAGGTACAGTGACCCACCCTGGACTCACATCAAAGGAGCCAGAGCTGGCTTGGGTCCCCAGGCGGCACTGTCATGGGGCTGAGGGAGCTGGGGAAGTAGTGCCAGCAACTGCAGCCCCCTTGGACTTGTACTGCCTGGTCCCCACTACATGGATCCATATTCACCAGGTCCAGGCAAGCCCCCCTACAGCTAAATCATGCCTCAACACCCTAAGGATGGTGGACCCTCTGGGCTGGAAGCGATCTGAAGATTCACCTGGTCTCCACATCGCCCGGTGTTTGGGTTCCCACCTCTAGCCTTTTTTTTTTTTTTTTTTTTTACAGTCGCCCCACCTGCAGGAGACAGCGTCCTCAACAGGCGGTTGGGAGCTTGGAATTAGTCCAGGGCATGCTGGGTGGGGGGGAGAAGGAATGAGATACAAGTTCTTGAATGTTTGGGCTGGCACATTCCCCTCTAATTTCCAATCAGGAACAGGATTCTCCCTAAGGCTCAGGTTGCCCCAGTAAACAAAGTGAGGCATGAAGAAATCCTGCCGCCTTGCGGCCGTTTCCCGAAACAACAACTTGAAAACCGTTGCTTAGTGGCACTGCATATTCACAAGGCCCTCGAAACTGTAAATGTCAGCTGCGTCTTGAAGCTAGCCATCTAAAATGACTTCAAATTAAGGCAGAATTTCAGGAACTGGATTTTAAGTGGTAAATTTTACTCCCACTGTTTGGAAAAACATAAAGGACATGAAAAGCTGCTCCACATCACAAAGAGGAGGGAAATGCAAAATAGCACTACAATGAGGTATCACCTTTCACGAGTCAGAATGGCTCTCATCAGAAAGTCTAAAAGGAAGAAATGCTGGATGGCAAGTGGAAAAAAAGGAACCCTGCTACAGTGGCTGCTGAG
This sequence comes from Lagenorhynchus albirostris, assembly GCF_949774975.1. Lineage (NCBI taxonomy): Eukaryota > Metazoa > Chordata > Mammalia > Artiodactyla > Delphinidae > Lagenorhynchus > Lagenorhynchus albirostris. The sequence goes on from NC_083097.1 coordinate 135,228,715, forward strand.
AATGTAAATTGCTAACAGCCACTCTGGAGAACAGTATGGTGGTTCCTTGAAAATCTAAAAACAGAGCTACCAAGCTACAGACCTACTAGAGAATGGACTTGAGGATGTGGGGAGGGGGAAGGGTAAGCTGTGACAAAGTGAGAGAGTGGCATGGACATATATACACTACCAAACGTAAAATAGATAGCTAGTGGGAAGCAGCCGCATAGCACAGGGAGATCAGCTCGGTGCTTTGTGACCACCTAGAGGGGCGGGATAGGGAGGGTGGGAGGGAGGGAGACACAAGAGGGAAGAGATATGGGAACATATGTATATGTATAACTGATTCACTTTGTTATAAAGCAGAAACTAACACACCACTGTAAAGCAATTATACTCCAATAAAGATGTTAAAAAATAAAAATAAAAATAAAAACTGAGCTACCAGAGGATACTGCAACTCCACTCCTAGGTGTCAATCCAGGGAAAACCATAAATCGACAAGACACATGCACCCCAACGTTCACTGTAGCGCTGTTTATGAGAGCCTCGACTTGGAAGCAACAAAAGTCTCCGTCGAAGGATGAATGGATAAAGAAGATATGGTACGTATAAGCAATGGAATATTAACCATGAAATGAATGAAATAGGCCAGTTGTAACAACTCGGACAGACCTAGATATCATCATACTAAATGACATAAGTCAGACAGAGAAAGATAAATTTCATATGATATCATTTAGTGGTGAAATCTAAAAATCAACACAAATGAACTAACTTCCAAAATGGACACAGAATCACAGAATTAGAAAACAAATTCATGGCTACCAACGGGAAAGGTGGGGGAGGGGAGAGGCATAAATTAGGAGGTTTCAATTAGCATACATACCCTTATATAGAGAAAACAGATAATCAATAAGGACCTGCTATATAGCACAGGAACTCGACTCAACACACTGCAATGACCTCAAAGGAAAAAGAATCTGAAAAAGAAAATATAGATGTCTCTGTATAAGTAATTCAAGTTGCTGTACACCAAAAAGAAATGCAACATTGTAAAACAGCTATACTCCTCCATACAATTAAGTTACAAAAAAGAGAGAGAGAGAGATGGTTACTAAATTTTTTGAGTCCCAGTGACCCAAACTGGCGTCACATCCCTGGAGCTAGAGCTGGCTTAGGTCCCCAGGAGGCACTGTCATGGGGCTGAGAGAGCTGGGGAAGTAGTGTCAGCAAGTTCAGCCTCCTTAGACTTGTACTGCCTGGTGCCAGCTACATGGGACCAAATTCTCCAGGTCCAGGCAAGCCCGGCTACAGCTAAATCATGCCTAGTACACCCAAAGGATGGTGGACCCTCTGAGCTGGAAGAAATTTGAAAAGTCACCTGCTCTCCACATCTCCTGGTGTTGGGGTTCCCACAGCTAGCCTTTTGTTTTCTACAGTCGCCCTACCTGCAGGAGACAGCATCCTCAACAGGCAGTTGGGCGGGGCTTGGAATTAGTCCAGGGCATGATGGGTAGCGGGGGAGAAGGAATGAGATACAAGTCCTTGAATGTTTGGGCTGGCACATTCCCCGCTAATTTCCAATCAGGAAAAGGATTTTCCCTAAGGCTCAGGTTGCCCCAATAAACAAAGTGAGGCATGAAGAAATCCTGCTGCCTTGTGGTCATTTCCCAAAACAACAACTTGAAAACTCGTGCTTAAGAACACTGCAAAATAGATAACTAATAAGGACCTGCTGTATAAAAAATAAATAAATTAAAAAATTTTAAAAAAGAACACTGCATATTCACAAGGCCCTCAAGACTGTACATGACACCTGTGTCTTGGGGCTAGTCATCTAAAACGACTTCGGAACAAGGCAGAATTTCAGGAACCGGATTTCAAGTGGTAAATTTTACTCCCACTGTTTGGAAAAACATAAAGCACATGAAAAGCTGCTCAACATGGCAAACTAGGAGGGTAATGCAAATCAACACTACAAGGAGGTATCACCTTTCAGGAGTCAGAATGGCTGTCATCAGAAAATCTAAAAGGAAGAAATGCTGTGGAGGGCGTGGACAAAATGGATCCCTGCTACTCAGCTGCTGGGAATGTAAATTGCTAACAGCCACTCTGGAGAACAGTATGGCAGTTCCTTGAAAATCTAAAAACAGAGCTACCAGAGGATACTGCAATTCCACTCCTGGGTGTCAATCCAGGGAAAACCATAAATCGACAAGACACATGCACCCCAACGTTCACTGTAGCACTGTTTACAAGAGCCTCGGATTGGAAGCAACGAAAGTATCCACTGAAGGATGAATGGATAAAGAAGATGTGGTACATATATACAATGGAATATTACTCAACCATGAAATGAATGAAATAAGGCCATTGCAGCAACTCAGACGAAACTAGATACAATCATACTAAGTGACATAAGTCAGACAAAGAGAAATATCATATGATACCACTTATAGGTGGAATCTAAAACTTGGTACAAATGAACAAACTACAAAACAGAAACAGAGTCACAGATTTAGAAAACAAACTTATGGCTACCAACGGGGAAGGTGGGGGATGAGGGGAGGCATAAATTAGGAGGTTTAAATTAGCATACATACCCTTATAGAGAGAAAACAGATAATCAATAAGGACCTACTGTGTAGCACAGGGAACTCGACACAACACACTGCAATGACCTCAAAGGAAAAAGAATCTGAAAAAGAATCCATAGACGTCTCTGTATAAGTAATTCAAGTTGCTGTACACCAAAAAGAAACACAACATTGTAAAACAGCTATAGTCCTCTATACAATTAAAATTAAATTCCAAAAACAAAGAGAGAAATGGTTACTAACTTTCTTGAGGTGCCCATGACCCAGCCTGGCCTCACATCCCTGGATCCAGAGCTGGCTTTGGTCCCCAGGTGGCACTGTCATGGGGCTGAGGGAACTGGGGAAGTAGTGCCAGCAAATGAGGCACCCCCGGAATTGCACTGCCTGATCCCACTACAAGGATCCAAATTCTCCAGGTCCAGGCGAGACCCCCTACAGCTAAATCATGCCTCAGTGCCCAAAGGATGGTGGACCCTCTGGGCTGGAAGAGATTGGAAAAGTCACCTGGTCTCCACATCTGTCAGTGTTGGGGTTCCCACCTCTAAAAACATAACCTTGAGTGAAATAAGGTGCAGAAGAGTACATACAATATAATTCCATAATTCCTAAACTACATGGCTTAGGCATGTGTGTCTAAGTGGTAAAATACTATGAAGAAAAACAAGTAAATAATTATCATATAAGTGAGAACAGTAGTTACCTTTTGGAGGAGGAACACTTTGTAGTTACAAATGGATACATGAAGCACAGGGATAGTTTCTGAGTTGCCAATACCATTCTATTCCTTGACTTGGATGGTGGTTAACAAATGTTCACTCCATAGCTGTTTCTTAAACAATGTATATAATTGTATGCATGTTTCTGTATGTATATTACAGGTGACCCCTGCACAATGAGGGCATTAGGGGTGACAACCCCATGCAGTCAAAAATAGGAGTACTTTAATCTGCGCCTCAAAAACAAAGGAATTGATAAATGACTCACCCAAGGGCATGAAGCTGAAACAGTTCCGATAGCATCAGGACTCAAACCCTAGTTCTTTTGATTCCACATATTGTGATTTCTAATTGAACACAAACTTTTCCCCACACTTAAATATCTATAAAATGAAAATACAAGTACTATATTTATTGGGAAAAAATCTGCATATTAAGTGGACCCATTCAGTTCAAACCCATGTTGTTCAAGGTTTAGCTATCTATATCACAATAAAAAATTGTATGAGTCATACTATTAATTTGTTAATTTATTCAATAAATACTTATGGAGCAACTTTAGGATGAAAGGCACAGTTCCAACGAGCATACAGTAATAGAAAGAGAAGGTCTCTATTCTCATGGAGCTTACAGCTTTGTGGGGAGATAGTAAAAAGTAAGCCAATAAAAAGTAATTTCAGATTACTATAAAGAGTACAAAAAACAGGGCTACATACAATAGAAGGAGGCGTTGGGGATGAGAGCCTTGAGCCAGATTTGTCAGAGCAGGACTCTCTGAGAAGATGACATTTGAGAACTGGAGAGTGAGGTGCCTCATATAATAATTTGGAGTAAGTGAAAGGCACATACTTAGGGGAAGTGCCTTTCAGGGAGAGAAAATAAGTTCAGAGCTCAGAAAAGTCTGGAGAAGGAAAAGTGACACGGGAAGGACCTGCAAGCTAACATCAAACATCTGAAGGATTTGCTTTGGATGGACTCAAGGAAGTGGAGTGAGGATCAGCAGGTAAACCGCAACTAAGGCGCCCGCAGGCTGCGTCTAAGACCCAGCACAACCAAATAAATAAATAAATAAATGTTTTTTAAAAGAAAATATCAACTTAAAATCATAGACTGTCAGAGCTAGAGGAGACTAGGAGCAGACAATCTGAATGCCCTCGTTTTACATGAAGCCCAGGGACAGGGCAGGGACTGCCAAAGAATTGACAGTACAGCCTGTAATGGCAGAGACAAGCTTTAATCTAAGCTTGCTACCTCCTCCTCCAGCGCTGTACCGTTATTTAACTTGTAGTCCTCTCAAAAGCCATACGTGTTAGAACTGGCTAAATGTGGCCAGTCCACAAAGGTGTCAGGAGGCAGGCCACAGAGGAATTTTTTTTTTTTTTTTTTTTTGTGGCACGCGGGCCTCTCACTGCTGTGGCCTCTCCCGTTGCGGAGCACAGGCTCCGGACGCGTAGTCCCAGCGGCCATGTCTCACGGGCCCAGCCGCTCCGCGGCACGTGGGATCCTCGCGGACCGGGGCACGAACCCGAACCGCCCGCATCGGCAGGCGGACTCTCAACCCCTGCACCACCAGGGTAAGCCCCCCACGGTGCAATTTATATTCTTTATTGACAGTTAAAACTTGTGCAACTTGCAAAACCACAGTGACATCTAGTGGTGCTATTTGATAATGCAACTTTTGATGCAACCCTCGGTTTAAGCAAGCTTGTCGTAAAAAACCAAATATTGTTCTGTCATCTGGGGTTGGTCTGCTTTCTCATAAATAGGATTAATTTTTAACAGAAATATAACATACATGAAGTTGTGCCTTCCTTAATGCATCACACCGAAAGACACATGGTGATACATGCCCTCATTGTGCAGGGGTTGTAAGGTCGGATCTTAACAAACGGCACCGCGAAACAGAGGAAAGCTTCAAGTGAGCTTTATTAGGGAGCGCTCCCGGGCGAGGTTCACTGGTCCGAGAGAAAGGGGCCAGAGAAGTCGCACCCGGGCGAGGGTTGGGCAAGATCTTATAGGGGAAGAAGGGAAAGGGGTGTGGTGAATCTGGGAGCGCGCAGGGTATTTCTTATTTGGTGGTCTTTTCGGGTATCCTGGGGGACCGTTGGTCCCGCCCCTCGAAAGGCGGGAAGGCTGGGCTGGGTTCAAAGTCCCCAGGTCAGTTCCTGGAACTGGGTGGTCCGGAATGTCTCCAGGGCAGCTTCTGGAACTGGGTGGTCCGGAGAATTTCGTTCTGATGCAACCTGTGAATCTGATTGTGTTCCCCTGCCTCGGGCCAGTTGGCCTTACAGGGGTCACCTGTAATATACATACAGAAACATTCATACAATTATATATTGTTTAAGAAACAGCTATAACACACTAACAAACGCAGTAAGGTAGATAGCTAGTGGGAAGCAGCCGCATGGCACAGGGATATTGGCTCGGTGCTTTGTGACAGCCTGGAGGGGTGGGATGGGGAGGGTGGGAGGGAGGGAGACGCAACAGGGAAGACATATGGGAACATATGTTTATGTATGACTGATTCACTTTGTTATAAAGCAGAAACTAACACACCATTGTAAAGCAATTATACCCCAATAAAGATGTAAAAAAAAAAAAAGTTACCAAATCACAAAGATAAAAAAAAAAAAAAAAGAAACAGCTATAGAGTGAAGATTTGCTAACCACCATCCAAGTCAACGAATAGAATGGTATTGGCAACTCAGAAACTATCCCTGTGCTCCATGTATCCATTTGTAACCACAAAGTGTTCCTTTGGGGACACATGGTCCCCATCATTGGTGATACTAACTTTGATGACTTGGTTTACCCGCCTTAAAGTTACTCTCTTTTCCTTTCTAATTAATAAATGATTTATGGAGCAATATTTTGAGACTATATAAATTTCTTTTTCAAACTTTCTTCCGCTAGTTTTAATATTCATTGATGATTCTTGCCTGAATCGGTTATTACTTATAATGGTTGCAAAATGATAATTCCATAATTTTGTCATTCCTTCCTACATTTGTATTAGTTATTATTTTACTGAAAGAAGAGATTTCCCTATTCTCTTATTTATGTTTATGTTCCTTAGTCTGGATTCATGAATTCTTACATCATCTATCACCTATACAATAGATTATATGTACAGATATTCAGTATGGCTACCATACTGGACAGCAGAAACAAAAAATTTCTTTAGGTTTTCAACCAACTATGTCTTCTCTTACCTCTGGAACTTTGTCTTTGCTGTTGTTCCCTCTCACTCGAAGACCTAATCCCAATAGATTATAGATTATGAAAGAATTAATGAGTATGTTCATGTATGCATTATATGGTACACATTATATATGTTCGATATGTTGTAGATTATATATTCATGTATATATTATAAATTATAATGTTTACTATACATAATCTATACTCTATCACTATTTTTATTTCTCTTCAAAAATACAAATGTCATGAAAGTCAAAAAAGTATGAGAAGGGTGGGAGGGAGGGAGACGCAAGAGGGAAGAGATATGGGAACATATGTATATGTATAACTGATTCACTTTGTTATAAAGCAGAAACTAACACACCATTGTAAAGCAATTATACTCCAATAAAGATGTAAAAAAAAAAAAAAGTATGAGAAACTGTTCTAGATTAAGGAGATTGAAGAGCTATGACAGCTCAATGCAATGTTTAATCCTGGATTCAGTTTAGTTATCAAGGACATTTTGGGATAATTAATGAAATTTGAGTAATCCTGTCAATCACCTAGCATGGATTAAATAATGATACTATACTGGTGTTAAATTCTCTGTCTTGATCATTTTACTGTGATTATGTGAGAAAACATCCTTGTCTTAGGAAATATGCTGTAAAATACTGAGGGGTAAAGCAGCATTATATCTTCAGCTTATTTTCAAGTGGTTCAAAAAATAATAATATTACTCGTGTACTGAGAAACAAAATGATACGCAAATGTGGCAAAATGTGAACAATTGGTGAATCTGGGTGAAGGGTACACAGATTTTTTTGTACTATTCTAGCAACTTTTCTTTAAGTTTAAAATTTACATCAAAATAGTAATGACAAAAAAAGGTAAAATGTTTTAAGGAATTTGTCTTATTAAAAAACAAATTTAAAAAAAGATCAGGACGCGGAGCTCACCTTCCTCTCCACAGATACACCAGAAATACATCTACGCGTGGAACAACTCCTCCGGAGCACCTACTGAACGCTGGCAGAAGACCTCAGACCTCCCAAAAGGCAAGGAACCCCCCACGTACCTGGTTAGGGCAAAAGAAAAAACTAAACAGAGACAAAAGGATAGGGACGGGTCCTGCACCAGCGGGAGAGAGCTGTGAAGGAGGAAAAGTGTCCACACACTAGGAAGCCCCTTCGCGGGTGGAGACTTCGGGAGGCGGAGTGGGGGAGCTTGGGAGCCGCGGAGGAGAGCACAGCAACAGGGGTGCGGAGGGCAAAGCGGACAGATTCCAGCGCAGAGGATCGGGGCCGACCGGCACTCACCAGCCGAGAGGCTTGTCTGCTCGCCCGCCGGGGCGGGTGGGGCTGGGAGCTGAGGCTCCGGCTTTTGTCGGAGCGCCGGGACAGGTCTGAAGTTGGCGGCGTGAACACAGCCTGCAGGGCGTTGGTGCGCCGCGGCTGGCCGGGAGAGAGTCCGGGGAGGGGTCTGGACCTGCCGAAGAGCCAAGAGACTTTTACGTCCCTCTTTGTTTCCTGGTGCACGAGGAGAGGGGATTAAGAACGCTGCTTGAGAGAGCTCCAGGGACGGGCGCGAGCCGCGGCTAAGAGTGCGGAGCCCAGAGACGGACATGGGACGCTAAGGCCGCTGCTGCCGCAGCCAGGAGGCCTGTGTGCGAACACAGGTCACTAGCCACACGCCCTTCCGGGGAGCCTGTGCAGCCCGCCACTGCCAGGGTCCCGGGATCCGGGGACGGCTCCCCCGGGAGAGCGCTCGGCTCGCCTCAGGCTGCAGCGTCACGCTGGCCTCTGCCGCTGCAGGCCCGCCCCGCACTCCGTGACCCTCCCTACCCCCCGGCCTGGGTGAGCCAGAGCCTCCGAATCAGCGGCTCCTTTAACCCCGTCCTGTCTGAGCAAAGAACAGACGCCCTCCGGCGACCTACACGCACAGGCGGGGCCAAATCTAAAGCTGAGCCCCTGGGAACTGTGAGAACAAAGAAGAGAAAGGGAAATCTCTCCCAGCAGCCTCAGAAGCAGCGGATTAAAGCTCCACAATCAACTTGATATACCCTGCATCTGTGGAATACTTGAATAGACAACCAATCATCCCAAATTAAGGAGCCCTGTGGATGAAAGGCTCTTGGTGCTGCAGCCAGGAGTCAGTGCTGTGCCTCTGAGGTGGGAGAGCCAACTTCAGGACACTGGTCCACAAGAGGCCTCCCAGCTGCACATAATATCAAAAGCAAAAATCTCGGAGAGATCTCCATCTCAACGCCAGCACCCAGCTTCACTCAACGACCAGCAAGCTACAGTGCTGGACATCCTATGCCAAACAACTAGCAAGACAGGAACACAACCCCACCCATTAGCAGAGAGGCTGCCCAAAATCATAATAAGTCTACAGACACCCCAAAACACACCACCAGACGTGGACCTGCCCACCAGAAAGACAAGATCCAGCCTCATCCACCAGAACACAGGCACTAGTACCCTCCACCAGGAAGCCTACACAACCCACTGAACCAACCTTAGTCACTGGGGACAGACACAAAAAACAACAGGAACTACGAACCTTCAGCCTGCAAAAAAGGAGACCCCAAACACAGTAAGATAAGCAAAATGAAAAGACAGAAAAACACACAGCAGTTGAAGGAGCAAGATAAAAACCCACCAGACCTCACAAATGAAGAGGAAATAGGCAGTCTACCTGAAAAAGAATTCAGAATAATGATAGTAAGGTTGATCCGAAATCTTGGAGATAGAATGGACAATAGAATGGACAAATTGCAAGAATCAGTTAACAAGGACCTAGAAGAACTAAAGATGAAACAAGCAACGATGAACAACACAATAAATGAAATTAAAAGTACTCTAGATGGGATCAATAGCAGAATAACTGAGGCAGAAGAACGGATAAGTGACCTGGAAGATAAAATAGTGGAAATAACTACTGCAGAGCAGAATAAAGAAAAAAGAATGAAAAGAACTGAGGACAGTCTCAGAGACCTCTGGGACAACATTAAACGCACCAACATTCGAATTATAGGGGTTCCAGAAGAAGAAGAGAAAAAGAAAGGGACTGAGAAAATATTTGAAGAGATTATAGTTGAAAACTTCCCTAATATGGGAAAGGAAATAGTTAATCAAGTCCAGGAAGCACAGAGAGTCCCATACAGGAAAAATCCAAGGAGAAATACGCCAAGACACATATTAATCAAACTGTCAAAAATTAAATACAAAGAAAACATATTAAAAGCAGCAAGGGAAAAACAACAAATAACACACAAGGGAATCCCCATAAGGTTAACAGCTGATCTTTCAGCAGAAACTCTGCAAGCCAGAAGGGAGTGGCAGGACATATTGAAAGTGATGAAGGAGAAAAACCTGCAACCAAGATTACTCTACCCAGCAAGGATCTCATTCAGATTTGATGGAGAAATTAAAACCTTTACAGACAAGCAAAAGCTGAGACAGTTCAGCACCACCAAACCAGCTCTACAACAACTGCTAAAGGAACTTCTCTAGGCAAGAAACACAAAAGAAGGAAAGGACCTACAATAACGAACCCAAAACAATTAAGAAAATGGGAATAGGAACACACATATCGATAATTACCTTAAATGTAAATGGACTAAATGCTCCCACCAAAAGACACAGATTGGCTGAATGGATACAAAAACAAGACCCATATATTTGCTGTCTACAAGAGACCCACTTCAGACCTAGAGACACATACAGACTGAAAGTAAGGGGATGGAAAAAGATATTTCATGCAAATGGAAACCAAAAGAAAGCTGGAGTAGCAATTCTCATATCAGACAAAATAGACTTTAAAATAAAGACTATTAGAAGAGACAAAGAAGGACACTACATAATGATCAAGGGATTGATCCAAGAGGAAGATATAACAATTGTAAATATTTATGCACCCAACATAGGTGCACCTCAATACATAAGGCAAATACTGACAACCATAAAAGGGGAAATCGACAGTAACACATTCATAGTAGGGGACTTTAACACCCCACTTTCACCAATGGACAGACCATCCAAAATGAAAATGAATAAGGAAACACAAGCTTTAAATGATACATTAAACGAGATGGAGTTAATTGATATTTATAGGACATTCCATCCAAAAACAACAGAATACACATTTTTCTCAAGTGCTCATGGAACATTCTCCAGGATAGATCATATCTTGGGCCACAAATCAAGCCTTGGTAAATTTAAGAAAATTGAAATTGTATCAAGTATCTTTTCTGACCACAACGCCATGAGACTAGATATCAATTACAGGAAAAGATCTGTAAAAAATACAAACACATGGAGGCTAAACAATACACTACTTAATAATGAAGTGATCACTGAAGAAATCAAAGAGGAAATCAAAAAATACCTAGAAACAAATGACAATGGAGACACAACGACCCCAAACCTGTGGGATGCAGCAAAAGCAGTTCTAAGGGGGAAGTTTATAGCAATACAAGCCCACCTTAAGAAGCAGGAAACATCTCGAATAAACAACCTAACCTTGCACCTCAAGCAATTGGAGAAAGAAGAACAAAAAAACCCCAAAGCTAGCAGAAGGAAAGAAATCATAAAGGTCAGATCAGAAATAAATGAAAAAGAAATGAAGGAAACAATAGCAAAGATCAATAAAACTAAAAGCTCGTTCTTTGAGAAGATAAACAAAATAGATAAACCACTAGCCAGACTCATCAAGAAAAAAAGGGAGAAGACTCAAATCAATAGAATTAGAAATGAAAAAGGAGAGGTAACAACTGACACTGCAGAAATAAAAGAGATCATGAGAGATTACTACAAGCAACTCTATGCCAATAAAATGGACAACCTGGAAGAAATGGACAAATTCTTAGAAATGCACAACCTGCCAAGACTGAATCAGGAAGAAATAGAAAATATGAACAGACCAATCACAAGCACTGAAATTGAAACTGTGATTAAAAATCTTCCAACAAAGAAAAGCCCAGGACCAGATGGCTTCACAGGCGAATTCTATCAAACATTTAGAGAAGAGCTAACACCTATCCTTCTCAAACTCTTCCAAAATATAGCAGAGGGAGGAACACTCCCAAACTCCTTCTACGAGGCCACCATCACCTTGATACCAAAACCAGACAAGGATGTCACGAAGAAAGAAAACTACAGGCCAATAGCACTGATGAACATAGATGCAAAAATCCTCAACAAAATACTAGCAAACAGAATCCAACAGCACATTAAAAGGATCATACACCATGATCAAGTGGGGTTTATTCCAGGAATGCAAGGATTCTTCAATATACGCAAATCTATCAATGTGATAAACCATATTAACAAACTGAAGGAGAAAAACCATATGATTATCTCAATAGATGCAGAGAAAGCTTTTGACAAAATTCAACACCCATTTATGATAAAAACCCTGCAGAAAGTAGGCATAGAGGGAACTTTCCTCAACATAATAAAGGCCATATATGACAAGCCCACAGCCAACATCATCCTCAATGGTGAAAAACTGAAAGCATTTCCACTAAGATCAGGAACAAGACAAGGTTGCCCACTCTCACCACTCTTATTCAACATAGTTTTGGAATTTTTAGCCACAGCAATCAGAGAAGAAAAGGAAATAAAAGGAATCCAAATCGGAAAAGAAGAAGTAAAGCTGTCACTGTTTGCAGATGACATGATCCTATACATAGAGAACCCTAAAGATGCTACCAGAAAACTACTAGAGCTAATCAATGAATTTGGTAAAGTGGCAGGATACAAAATTAATGCACAGAAATCTCTGGCATTCCTATATACTAATGATGAAAAATCTGAAAGTGAAATCAAGAAAACACTCCCATTTACCATTGCAACAAAAAGAATAAAATATCTAGGAATAAACCTACCTAAGGAGACAAAAGATCTGTATGCAGAAAATTATAAGACACTGATGAAAGAAATTAAAGATGATACAAATAGATGGAGAGATATACCATGTTCTTGGATGGGAAGAATCAACATTGTGAAAATGACTCTACTACCCAAAGCAATCTATAGATTCAATGCAATCCCTATCAAACTACCACTGGCATTTTTCACAGAACTAGAACAAAAAATTTCACAATTTGTATGGAAACACAAAAGACCCCGAATAGCCAAAGCAATCTTGAGAACGAAAGAAGGAACTGGAGGAATCAGGCTCCCAGACTTCAGACTATACTATAAAGCTACAGTTATCAAGACAGTATGGTACTGGCACAAAAACAGAAAGATACATCAATGGAACAGGATAGAAAGCCCAGAGATAAACCCACGCACAAATGGTCACCTTATCTTTGACAAAGGAGGCAGAAGTGTACAGTGGAGAAACGACAGCCTATTCAATAAGTGGTGCTGGGAAAACTGGACAGCTACATGTAAAAGTATGAGATTAGATCACTCCCTAACACCATACACAAAAATAAGCTCAAAATAGATTAAAGACCTAAATGTAAGGCCAGAAACTATCAAACTCTTAGAGGAAAACATAGGCAGAACACTCTATGACATAAATCACAGCAAGGTCCTTTTTGACCCACCTCCTAGAGAAATGGAAATAAAAACAAAAGTAAACAAATGGGACCTAATGAAACTTAAAAGCTTTTGCACAGCAAAGGAAACCATAAAGAAGACCAAAAGACAACCCTCAGAATGGGAGAAAATATTTCCAAATGAAGCAACGGACAAAGGATTAATCTCCAAAATTTATAAGCAGCTCATGCAGCTTAATAACAAAAAAACAAACAACCCAATCCAAAAATGGGCAGAAGACCTAAATAGACATTTCTCCAAAGAAGATATACAGAGTGCCAACAAACACATGAAAGAATGCTCAACATCACTAATCATTAGAGAAATGCAAATCAAAACTACAATGAGATATCATCTCACACCAGTCAGAATGGCCATCATCAAAAAATCTAGAAACAATAAATGCTGGAGAGGGTGTGGAGAAAAGGGAACCCTCTTACACTGTTGGTGGGAATGTAAATTGATACAGCCACTGTGGAGAACAGTATGGAGGTTCCTTAAAAAGCTACAAATAGAACTACCATATGACCCAGCAATCCCACTACTGGGCATATACCCTGAGAAAACCATAATTCAAAAAGAGTCATGTACCAAAATGTTCATTGCAGCTCTATTTACAATAGCCCAGAGATGGAAACAACCTAAGTGTCCATCATCGGATGAATGGATAAAGAAGATGTGGCACATATATACAATGGAATATTACTCAGCCATAAAAAGAGACGAAATTGAGCTATTTGTAATGAGGTGGATAGACCTAGAGTCTGTCATACAGAGTGAAGTAAGTCAGAAAGAGAGAGACAAATACCGTATGCTAACACATATATATGGAATTTAAAAAAAAATGTCATGAAAAACCTAGGGGTGAAACAGGAATAAAGACACAGACTTACTAGAGAATGGACTTGAGGCTATGGGGAGGGGGAAGGGTAAACGGTGACAAAGCGATAAAGAGGCATGGACATATATACACTACCAAAAGTAAGGTAGTTAGCTAGTGGGAAGCAGCCGCATAGCACAGGGAGATCAGCTCGGTGCTTTGTGACCGCCTGGAGGGGTGGGATAGGGAGGGTGGGAGGGAGGGAGACGCAAGCGGGAAGAGATATGGGAATATATGTATATATATAACTGATTCATTTTGTTGTGAAGCTGAAACTAACATAGCATTGTAAAGCAATTATACTCCAATAAAGATGTTTAAAAAAAAAAAAGATCAAAGTAAATACATAAACTTGCACCTAGAGGCTTTAGAATTTCAAAGTTTTAGCTACTAAGCTTCTTTCCACTGCTGCTCTTTTCATTAGGGAATTATCTTGCTAGTCAAGGAAATCTATTATAAATTACTAGTTCAAATTCCTCAGATGCCTGAAGAATCCCTCAAAGGTACACATATTTTATAAAAGCTCACACATTTAATATCATCATGTACAAAAGACTTTTATCAAGGCTGGGTCTGGCACTGAACCCAACCAACCAACCAACTGTGATTACCCTTAATTTGGAATAGAAGTTGGCTATGAAAAAAAATTTAGTGGAAGAGACTTCACTAAAAATCTGGATTCCCGGCTGGATGCTCTGGCGAGATTGGAACATCTGGGCCCACATTCACTTCTGCTCAGCAACAATCAGCTGGACTCTCTCCAATGTGGTAGTTACTAGGCACATGTGGCTATTTATATTTAAATTAATAAAAATTAAATAAGATTGAAAATTCGATTCCTCAGTCTCACTAGCCACGTTTCAAGTGCTCAAGCCACATCTGGCTAAAGGTTACCCTATTGGCCATTTCCTTCATCGTAAAATGTGCTCTTGAGCTGCATTACCTGGAGGGTAGTGGGAGGGCTGCCTCTCGCAGTTGGAGAAACAGCTCTTCAGGTCTCTGTGGTCCCCAGCCAGCCCACTTCATCCCTTTATGTTACCTCCCTGACCCCTGTAGGCATTTGAACTTGAGAACCTTGACTACCATGTGCGTTAGGGTTTCTGCTTAGTTTTGCAATGTTTTGGAAAATACCACCAACCTTATCTGGTCATGAAAGTATAAAAGGAGTAAGAGCTAGAAGTGATCTGAAAAAGTGATTACAAAAGTAGAGATAATAAACCTGGATAGTGTGTGTGTGTGTCTGATCCTTGGTAGAAACTATTCAAGCAGGAAGCAAACTGTGGTTAGAAAGTGCTGTGCATATGTAATCAATGTTCAACAAAAGGTGAGCAACAGCACCTGTCAAATGGAGTAATTCCTGAATATGTGACCTGCAGGGGTCAAAGGTAACATAAATCACGGCGTCTTGGTAGGACTCGGTGAAGTAGGGGGCCAGGGGAGTCAATGCCAGCTTAAAGGGCAGGAGCCCCTAAGCTCCTGTTGAATATTACAATTGGGAGTGGGCTTCTACTTTCTGATTTTTCCAGAGAACTCAAGAACCCAGATTCTTTTTTTTTCTGCGGTATGCGGGCCTCTCACTGTTGTGGCCTATCCCGTTGCGGAGCACAGGCTCTGGATGCGCAGGCTCAGCGGCCATGGCTCACGGGCCCAGCCGCTCCACGGCATGTGGGATCTTCCCTAACCGGGGCACGAACCCGTGTCCCCTGCATCGGCAGGCGGACTCTCAACCACTGCGCCACCAGGGAAGCCCAGGAACCCAGATTCTGTATGTGAAATCTCCTAATTTTTAAATATTAACTCAAATTTTTTAGAAACACTGTCCAAGCAAAATAAAACAAGTTTACCAGTCAGATTTGGTCCCCAGGTACCAGTTTGCCAAGTCTGAGTCCATAGTTTGGTGGTGGCAGCAGAGATCCACTTGCCAGGCTAAGTCAAGAGAAGACTGGACATTGAGAATATGAAGGTTTAGGGTGGGGGGAATTGTGCAAAACCCAGGGACCCTGATTGCAAAGGCCCCCACCTCATCAAGATCCAACTGCAGGGCATTCAAGTGACAGGGCAGTAGAGAATGCTGATCTTTTGAACACTGATTCCCAGACTTTGATGCACATAGAGATCCCTGAGGAAGCTTTTCAAAATCCTGATGTCCAGGTCTCATCTCAGCCTAACAGAATGTCTGCGGGAAAGGGGGGACCCCAGAGGATTCCAATGTGCAGCAAAGTTTGAGAACCACTATGCTAAGGGATGCTCTATGATTCCAAGAACCTGTCTCCACAACATTGATAAAGCTGGTCTTTGGAAGTAAAACATGCTTCAATATGCCTTACAGAAGGCAAGACTATTTCAATTTTAAATATTGACGGTT
This sequence comes from Lagenorhynchus albirostris, assembly GCF_949774975.1. NCBI lineage: Eukaryota > Metazoa > Chordata > Mammalia > Artiodactyla > Delphinidae > Lagenorhynchus > Lagenorhynchus albirostris. The sequence continues at coordinate 135,244,995 of NC_083097.1, forward strand.
TCTCACATTTGGTGGAAAATGAATCCAGGAGTAACAAGCTTAAACCCCCTCCTTAGTCACTTTGGACTAAGAACAATGGACTTCACAAACAGCCACAGGTAAGCTGAGAAACTGGGCCCCCCATAAAGGAACTCATCACACTTTATTGTTCTTATTTAACTGTATATCTTCTGAATGGACTATGAAAGCTCTAAGAAGGCAGGGACTACACCTGGCATTGAGCTCATGGCTGGTGCCCAGGAGTTACTTACAAACGTGTTGATTAGATGCCCTGGGGACACAGGGAAGGTAAACTAGTTGGGGAACGGGGAGGATGTGAGATGGGATACTGGTTGGAGCTATGTTTCTACAACACCTTACACAGAACTGAGAAAATATCAGTTATTCATATCAAAGAACACAGGCGGAGTTTGGAGATCATCAGTCAGCTACTGAACAAATGAAACCTACAAAGTACCCAGCACAAAGAAGTGTCCAGGAGGTAGTCCCTGAGATGTCTTCCTTATCACCTCCACCGATTTTAAGGATAAGAATGAAAAATTCTAAAAGCATGCATCTGTGAACAGGCAGGCACCATAATGTAATTATTAAGTAGACTCTGAAGCCAGACTGCCTGGGTTCAAGTACTTAGCACTTTGGACTTTGAGCAGGTCATTGAACTCCTCTGTGCCTCAGTTTCCTCATCTGGAAAATGGGGATGATAATACCTACCCTCAACAGATGGGTATAAGGGACAAAGGAGGTTTTTTTTGTGTGTAAAGAGATTAAAAGAGAACCTGGCAAAGGGCAAGGGATAGCCATTATTTTGCTGGAGAATACAAGAAAAATAGAGGATGTAATGCTACTTTGGATTAAACATGTCAGATATTTGGAAAACATGGACCACGAGCTCAGTTAACTAGAAAGCAGGTATTCATAATGCCTTGGGGTCAACCCTAAGGGAAAAGGGAGGGGATTCAGTTCCCTGGTTCTCAGGCCCTATCTAACTCTCTTTAAATACAAGGCAATAGTCACTAGAAAGATGGGGTGGCTCAGTGAAATGACTGTGCTCACACTGATCCCCTCACCCCCATGCTGGGGGTGGTCAGCCGGGGACCTTCAAAGTCCATGTCCTACAACGTCCATGGTGTGTTATTAATTGTGCCTCCACATTGGATTCTAAAGGCATAACACTGGACCTGAGTCCACTGAACTCCCTCCACCTCTGTCTTCAGAGGTAATGTAAAATGTATGCACATCCATCTGACAAAGCAAAATGTTTGTGTTTGCATTTGTGACCTAGGAAATGTCTGCTCCATATTTCAGTAAAAGGACTCTTTTTCTAAGTAGTTAATACTGCTTTTTTTTTTTTTAAATAAATTTGGGGTTTTTTCTTCCTCCCAAATGACCAAGTGTACTTTGGTTGCTCCTTTCACTTTCCACTCTAGACGCAAATGCATTTCTTAGGTATCATTTCTTCAAGCTATTATTTGCTTTTTTTTCTTAAATGTGATAGAAATGACAAAAACCTAAACCCCTAACATAAAATAAATGGCAGTGGCATGAAGGCAGGCTGTGGGCCTGTGAGATACAGATTGAAAGTTTTAAATGTTCTCATGATACAAAGTAGCTCAGTTAATTGGTTTCCTTCCCTTGGCAACATACTTCCTCACACACATGGCCTTTTAGGAATCAATCCTCTACTGTCAGCAACACGAAAACACAGAGCCTCCCATCTTTCAGGCTGACTTCTGTTTGAGTAGCACATTTGGTTTTTACAAATGTAAAAAACTGTGCTGCTTTTTTTTAAGGGAGAGGGAGGAGTTTCAGGGTAATTTAGGGAAGGCTTTGGAAAAGATTAAACAACTAGAGAGAAGACAGGGATTTATGTATATATTTACATCTATCCCTCACGTGTTGTCCCTCAGAGCTATGTTAATACTTATCTAGGGAAGGAAGCAGTTTTATTTTAAAATTCTCCAAACCAAGACTTGACTCCCAGTCTTAATTACTTTCCATCTGTCCTCACAGTGTGATCACAGGGTCTGCATGATTTGTGGTTCTAACAACATGCACAGCATTTTCCAAATAAATGGTACAAGGACACCTTACAGCCAGCAGCTTACAACTTCCATGTCTTGATGGGCTGTAGCTTGCCATACATTGATTTATTCTGCACCCCAACTTTTATTTACTTGCCCTTTTCCCTTTTTAAGCAATTCACCAAAATTTTGATGTCAACTTGATAGTTTTAAATTTTATAATATCCCAGAAATTCTGCTTTATCTTTTCACTAAAGCTTACATATAATACCTTTAAATGTAATGAAACGGCTCTCGTGAATGCAACGTAATAGTCACAGGTATTTGGATATAGTTTTGAGGTGAGCAGATTATAAAAGGAAGAGTACCAGACTGGAATTCAGGATATCCAAGCAATGTTCCCAGCTCTGCCATCAACTGTGTGGCCTTGGACGAGTTGGTAGTTTGCTCTCTTATAAAATAGGATAAATGATCGAAATCTCTGAAGGCTGGTTTACCTCCAAAAATTCTATGGTTCTTTAATTCTGTATGCTTGTGGAAAAGAAACTGACAATGTTTTACCTTCAAATATAAATAGTTTCAGACATTTCTGGGTGGCTAATCAAACAAAGCGGTCAGTAACCTAGGTCAGATCTCATGCGTGCACCTGCACTGATGTGCCAGCCAGGCTTTGCTGCTTCACTGCATAAGCCCTGTAGACTGTTACATCAGCTGCAATCCTTAACCACAAGTGTTCCTCAGAGGCAAACATCTTCATGTCTATTTCTTCTCTAAGAATCTTCTTCCGTAAAAGCAGTAGTTCCAAAAACAAGGACCCCCGCCCCCCCTCACCAAAAGAGCAGGAGTATTTGTTCCAGATCAAACACTCTCACCTTCCAGTGGAATCAGAATCATCTGCAAAATCTGTAAAAAGGTAAATACTCAGGCTCCATCCCAAACCTACCCAATGAGAAGCTACAGGGTGGGCCCAGGCACTTGTATTTTTCACAAGCTTTCCACCTGCTTCCAATGCCTAAAAAAGATGGAGAAACACTGTAACAATTTGGTGATATCAACAATGCAAAATTCAGATGTAGATCCAAACTGAAAATACATTCAAGTCAAACACTTGGTCATTGATTTTTTTTAATGACTAATGTAATTAAAGGCAAATGAGGTTTATCCACATTGCTTCTGGTTCTCATATTTTTCATTTTGATCAATACAGAATATTTGCACTATACGATTTTATTAAATGAGAAGCCAAACTTGCCCATTAATCACAGCATCTCTCATGTGAACAGAGGGGTTTGATGACTACAATCTAATTTTCTAGAGCAGGTAGGGGTGGGGAGGGTATCTAGGGTGGATTAGAAAGCCCCCTAGACCCACCTCAACTCCTGGCAACTGCCACCAGGCAGGAATGAGTAACTTCAAGGGGCCAGCTCTTCCAATTTTCCAAAAGAAGCTAGAAAATTTGTATGTATAGTCTTGCAACTTTTAAATGGTTGGCAACTAAATCAAATGGTTTCTTCAGGGCTTCCCCGGTGGCGCAGTGGTTGAGAGTCCGCCTGCCGATGCAGGGGACACGGGTTCGTGCCCCGGTCCGGTAAGATCCCACATGCCGCGGAGCAGCTGGGCCCGTAAGCCATGGCCACTGAGCCTGCGCGTCCGGAGCCTGTGCTCCACAACGGGAGAAGCCACAACAGTGAGAGGCCCGCGTACCGCAAAAAAAAAAAAAAAAAAAAAAAAAAAGGTTTCTTCAAACATCATCTAAAAATGCACTATTGAGGCCCAACAACAAAACAAAGCAAAGTTCATCAACCCAGATTTCACCTGAATACTGAAGTTTTTAAGTTCTGCTCTACGAGTTCTGAGTTCTGTATCCGAATTCGGTTAGATAATCAAAAATTATCTCACAGAAATTACTTCCAGCTGACACGTAACATTATGCTCTCTGCCTCTAGAACTAACAGAAGTCTCTGCCATTTTTGAACTAAGGGGTTTACACAAGGAGCTACGTACTAAGTCCCTCTGTTCACTCAGTAGGTATGCAGAGGGCTCCTGCCCTATGCCAGGCACTGAGAACACAGCAGTAAACTGAAACTTAGTTAAGTTTAATATTTGGCGTAGCACATAAAAAGTACATAAAGTTCATCACTCCATCGGCGGTAAAGATTAAAAATACAGATGGGCAAAGCCTTAAGAGCAAAATGGTACCTCAAAGATTATTTTTTCAGATGAGGTTGAAGTCCAGAAAAACAAAGGCTGGCCAAGGATCATACAGCTTGAAAGGGAGTAAAAATGATAACTCAGAGCTTCTGCCTTTACTCAAAGCTCCTCTCACCCCTTTTGCTGCCTATTTCCCTAAATACAAGGGGACTGATAAAGGATCGTCAAAGGAAATTAGCAGGCTTGATGCCCATCAGAGATGAGTTCAGTTTGGCAAGTTGTCATTTGGAAAATAACAGAATATTCCATCTAGAAATGACTCAGAATTTCATCTGCATTCATGGAGATTATTATTTCCAGCTAGTCAGAGGCCATTCTCTCTTACCTTAGAACATATAAAACAATAGAAAAGCAAGGAATTGCTTATATCTATTAAGAATAGAAATAAAAATTAAGGGTCATACAGCCAACATTCATAAAAAAATAGGTTAGGAAAAGAACACCAAGATCAGTGTCGGCGAGATTAAGTAAGATGAACAGGACACCAGGAGTGTGGTTAATAGCAGGGTTTACTGTCTTCACTGGCCATGTCCTACCTTTTACTCTCAACCATACTGCAACCGAATGTCCAGTCCACTGGAGGAAGGAAAGAAAGTATTTTTCTGAGTGGCCACAATCACTCATTGTATAAACTGCTCCTAGTATTTCTGATTATTTTCTAAGTAAGTACTACCTACAAATACAACCCTGTTTTTAAGAGTATTCTCTATCTTCAAAGGTGGGAGAAACAGGTGTGCCTTAACTGATAAACTACAAAATTGTTTGGAATGTATTTGAATTTCAGAAGCTAATGACAGGCACTGGACTTCAAAAAGAGATGTGAAAGAGATCCCTGGGTGGGCAGGGTGCTTGTCAATGGGGGTAGTTCTGCTATCACTGAATATAAAAGCATCTTGAAGAGACTAATTCCAAAAGTGAGATTATGGGTGATTTTTGGGTTTTTTAATTCTTTACTTTCCAAATAATGTGTTGAAAAAATTAGGGGAAAGTATTTTTTAAATCATATAGCATTTAAAAAAATAATCAAAATCTAATAATTCCTGTTTTCAACTTGCCACAATTCTAAAACTGGAGAAATTCTATTTTTAATATGAAAGCCAGAGTAGAAGCAACTGGAATGTAAAACTTGTTCTTTACAGCTTTTTTTTCCCCCCCGAAGATCAGCACATGATTTAGTAAGACTTAAGTCTCTGTAAGGTTCTTGTCCCATTACCACAGACATAGAAAAAAGCCTTCCCACTTAAACCGGAGACTACAAAATTTTTCCTTCCCCATTAACCAATTAAATTTACAATTTGACATATGTCAAAACCTTCTGAGAAAGCAGAGTGTTTCCGATGTAAAAGGCTTATGAAAACAGGGCATGTTCTTAAGAGAAAACACGGAAGCCCTAATGAGGGATTTCAGGGAGCCACATGTTCAGTGTTGGAAAATCAGACCTCTAGAGACATGCTGTGCAAATAACATGATTTAGATCATTAGGACAACAGTTTTACATGAAAAAAATGAAAAGCAACACGAAGTGGAAATATAAGTTGAACGAGTATGACAGTTTCAACTGTTTAGTACTAACTTTGATGTCAGAGTTCATAAGGTGATAAAGTTTTTAAGAGGGAACTGATCATGACAGAAAATACATATACACTGTCTGAAAAACAGTGGAGATCATTAAGCAGACAGGGCTTACAGGGATGTGATATTTTCTCACTTAATTTGATCAAGTATCATAGAAGGGAAATTGAATCTAATTTTCTGGTTTTCTCTTTAGTAGTACAAACTAGGTGGTTAAACTTTATGTCTTCTTCTTAAATCAGAAGTCTGACAGTGAGTTGAATACTATTAAAAAAAAATGACCAGAAAACAGAAATTTGAAAGACAGATGGCATTATACAGTGCTACTGTCCCAGCATATCAGAACAAGGAACAAATTAAGTCAGAGGTGCTCAACTGGTATATTTTCAATCATTCACAGGTGTGCTCCCAGATTTTGAATAACGTGTAAATAAAAAATTAAGTGGTGCTTCCATTGAGATGTGGCAGTCATCAGCATAGCTGATGCGTTCTCTTTCCAGGCCCAGGAGGAAGACTGAACTTCCGCAGCCTCTTGTGCAGGTGGGACCACAGCTCTGGCCAGGGGGTGGTGCATCCACTGCTGGGAGGAGCAAGTAACTGCTAGAGGACAGCCTTCCAGAGCCTTTTCCCTTGCCATGACCATCAGGAAGGTTCAAGTCAGTGACTGTTCCAACAGCCTAGATCCCTGAGTACCTGCACCAAATACAGCACCCCACCCACTCTCCAACAGACACATATGCAGTGTGTGGGATGTAAACCTTTGTTTTGAAGCCATTGAGATCTTGAGGGGTTTTGTTACTACAACATAATCTTGCTCTCCTGACTGAAACAAAAGGATATGCGCTGATAAAGAGAGTTATTTGCCCACCAGGCTGCTGGGCTGAGAGGCTCATGTGACTTGGTTAAGTACAGCTGGGGTCTCTGTGCTATTAGGAGGTTAAAAAGTGGTTTGTAGGGCTTCCCTGGTGGTGCAGTGGTTGAGAGTCCGCCTGCCGATGCAGGGGACATGGGTTCGTGCCCCGGTCCGGAAGGATCCCACATGCCGCGGAGCGGCTGGGCCCGTGAGCCATTGCCACTGAGCCTGCGCGTCCGGAGCCTGTGCTCTGCAGTGGGAGAGGCCACAACAGTGAGAGGTCCGCGTACCGCAAAAAAAAAAAAAAAAAAAAAAAAAAGTGGTTCGTAGGGGCTTCCTTGGTGGCGCAGTGGTTAAGAATCCGCCTGCCAATGCAGGGGACACGGGTTCCATCCCTGGTCCAGGAAGATCCCACATGCCGCGGAGCAACTAAGCCTGTGCACCACAACTACTGAGCCTTCACTCTAGGGCCCACGAGCCACAACTACTGAGCCCGTGTGCCACAACTACTGAAGCCCACACGCCTAGAGCCCGTGCTCCGCAACAAGAGAAGCCACCACAGTGAGAAGCCCGTGCACCACAACCAAGAGTAGCCCCCGCTCACTGCAACTAGAGAAAGCCCGTGCACAGCAACGAAGACCCAACACAGCCAAAAATAAAAATAAATAAAATAAAATAAATTTATTTTAAAAAAACTGTTTTGTAATATGAAACTATGACAAAGAAACAGTTCTATGAAAACATCTGAGAACTTTTCCTGAAGTCTATATGAGAGAGTCAGTCCTTTGGTGCTTAAGGATGGCCGAGTTCGCTGTGCCATAAATAATTTCAACTTCATATGCAATTTTATTCCTTTAAACAAGGCACCAAACATTTAATATTTGAATATGTACCTTTTACACAAGGGCTGAAATTCAGTTGTTGTTGTTTTTTTTTGAAATTCAGTTTTAAATCCAAGATTGCTGCTAGGTTTTTGGACAACAGCCTGACTACCACCAGAGGGTGCCATCTGCTGTTTTCTGCCTGACCAGGATCACCAAAAGGACGGTGAGAAACTTCCGGCTATACCTGGGGAGAAATCCATTCTGGTCTAGCCACTTCCTTTCTAATTGTAAAATCATGCTGGTGTCAGGCTAGTTGGATAGAATCACCCAGGAAGCTATGAAATGCACATTCTCAGGCACCCCAAAGGCTAACTCAGTAGGTCTGAAGTGGGGTTCAGAAATGCGTAATTTTTTTTAAAAGTTCCCTAGATACTTCTGATGCAGAGCTAGGTTTGCTACCACTGGTGTAGAAGATTTCAAAGAACTGATCCTTTTCAATCAAAATGTTTTGCCATCTGCAGGGCATTTTTTGACAGGGATCAAGATATTAGAAGCCCAGCTGGATAAGCAAAACCTCCTGAAAACAGAATTTCGTTAAGACACCTTACAATAATAATTATCACAGAAATAAAACATTGTTATCTTCAAATTTAAATTTATTAAGACATTCAGCTATGTCTGTCAGTCTACATCCAAATTTGCTACTAAAAATAAAATAAAGTCACGTCCCACATTAGGAATACCGAGTCTGAAAAACACTTTTTGAGCCAAGCCTATTGTATAAATAAATGACTAGTTTCTTTTCATATCAAAATTCCCATAAAAAATTACATTCCCCCCCTCCCCAGTTCTACCTGTAGCCATGATGAATGTAAAAATTTAAATATGACAAATCCTTGTCAAAGAAAAGGTGCAAAGTCTATTAACAGCTTTAAAAGTGGCATTTGCAGAGTGTGATCATACAGTTATGTACTCATTCCCAAAGTGCAAATATTGCCATAATTTAACACTGTTTTGATTCAGTTGCAAGAATTAAACATTACACAGGATTGAAAAGTACACTTAGGGCCTTTATCAGTGCCCTAAAGCCCTTCCCACTTTGGTCTCCTATACTAACGTGGACTCCAAAGTGTTCATTAGAGTTTTAGTTTACTTCACACAGCCAACACAGTATACGATGTATTAACAAAAGTTTCATATACATCAAAATATTGAAGACTCCATCATAAAGTTCAAGAGTCTCAGATTACATGAATGCACCCGCAAGGCCCAAGTGCCCACCCACCCCCTCCCCCAAAGCACATACGAAGTATGAGCGTGCTTCAATCTTTGAATACAATCAATGCTTTTACGTCTTTGATTTCATTTCAGTGCTGTACAAATAATCACCTGACTGAGTTCCAATTAACTGAGGGAAAAGGGGGTAGAGAAAAGGGCTGGTCACCACTCATACTCTGTAACAAGAATGGTCCTGTCCCATAGAAAGTGAAATATCAGTTCCACTTCTGCCTGCTTCCTCCCACGGTGTCCTCACGCTCTTTATCCTCCTTTCTTTAGCCCCTTTCAGACACTCAAATCTGATTTTATTTATCCCTTACAAATCAGGGGCCGTTTCTGAAGTTGCTGAGGTTGAATTTTCTTGGCAAACCTCTACCAAACATCAGCATAGGATATATAAATACATTTTGATTAGCATACTTTGCAAAATTTCTCCCACAAAGTCAAGGGGATGAAAGCAGGTGGTCTCCACTGAGAGTACTTCCTGGATTAGATCCTTGGAATGTCAAGTTTCCTGCCTAATCACCTCATACATTCACTCCTCAAATCTGGGCACGAACTCCATCGTGAGTTAACTTCTCCTCCAGAGTAGCAAAGCATTACTCCTGCTGCTTTTCTTCTAGGCTGACCTCAACAGGATGTGCTGCATCTTTTGCGCTAAGAGGATTTTCCTTGGGATCACAAGTCCCTTCCTGGCTATCTGATCTTCTGGCAATGCACTCGTCATTGTCCCTAGAACCTTCTTGCACCCCAGTACCCTGAGGATGCTCCTGGCCTGGGGGTACAGTACCTTCCTGAAGCACATTTTGCTCAGCTCCAGCAGGAGGCTGTGGAACCGGGTCAGCCCCTAACCCTGGCAGCTGCGAGGAGTTTTTGAGGTGGCAGTGGCACAGAGGGCAAGTCTCCTGGACATACAGCCACTTCTTGAGACACCCTGCGTGGAAGAAATGACTGCAAGGTGTGATCACAGCAGATTTCATGTCCTAAAACGGGGGAAAAAGATAATTCGTAAATGTCTATTATCTAAAATCTTTGCTGCTATGCTCGAGTTCTAGTTCCAACATTTCTTTCTCACAAATTCTCCAGAGAAAATTTGCAACACAGATCTTAGAATAAAACTCATTTTATATTTTTGTAATAATCTTCTTGCCATCAGAGACCCCTTTATACAAATAATACATGAACCACTGGCTAAGCAATTTTTAAAAAGAAGTAAAAACCAAAAATGAGGAAGAAACGACCTTCGTAACGGGGTTCGGACTTAGTATGAAACAAAGGTTATAAAACTGTAGCAGTATGATCACTGGGTCTCCACGAGTATAATTATAACCTCAGGAAATCTGATGAAGATTGGACTTTTTCCACTTTTTTCCTTCAACACAGCTCAACACATTATTCCATGATGAGATTATTGGCAAGGAGACAAAATCAGCCACATAACACCAGGGTATTGGCAAGGAAGTGGAAACTTCATTAGGGACAATGTACATCCCAGTTTTCACGATATAAGCCAGTGTTTTTTCAAAGTGCATCAGAATCACCTGGAGTGCTGGCTAACCATGCATATTCTGGGGCCACCCCAGACCTACTGGATATCTGAAGATGGCATTCACAAATCCATAGGTAAAGCAAGCCACCCATGTGACTTTAATGCACACTTAAGTTTAATAACCACTGGAATAAGAAATGGTATACTTTGCACTAGTAGTCCTTGCATAAGATATATTTGGGGAGGGAAGGCTAGGGATATGAAGTTTAAATTGTAACAACATACATTTGGTTGATCAACCATTAATTTTGTTTAAAGTCCCAAAACAAGGAGTTGTGGCTATAATAGAAATTCCTTGCCAAGAACTGGTAACACCTGGGAGTCAACTTTTAAGCAGAAAGCCATCCAAGGAAGAGCAGCCAGCTAGGAAGGTAAGCAATTTGAGTTTTATTTTCAGTGTGATATCAGCAGGTAGTTCAAGCACTTCAAAAAAAGTGATGTGACAACAGGAAATACAAAAAGAGGACTCTCAAATCCCAGAGATGGTATATTTAGACATAGGCTGTTGAAGTTGATGTGCCACAAATCTGTCTTGGATATGCTTTGTCCTGCATACAACAAGGCTACCGAGCACAAAGGACCCAAAAGAAGACAATGACCACTTAACTTTGGGGGAATCTACATTGCTCCTCAATCCCCGCAAATGCAAAAACAACCTGGAAAATATTATTTTGCTAGTACCCAAAAGTATGCTCTAATAACAATCAAAAAGTGGCTGCTTAATTTTACTCTTAGGAAAAATTCTTATTCTAGATGGCCTTCACGCACAAACACATACACATCCCATCTACACTGTAAAGCAGCCTTGGAGCAGGTACCTCCTCTGTATACTCATTGACACTATCTATAGTTTTTTTCCCACCAGCCCACACTTTTTAAGAGTGATTTGAAAGGAACAGTTTGTGCTGTGGCCCAGAATTTCTGCCCATACTTCCAACAGTACAGTTAGCTGTAAAAAGCTGCTTACTCAATCACCCTCCTGCACAGGTGACAGGTGACTAAACTCTAGGCCTGTTGTTTGTTACTGTTGTATTTCCAAGCGGATTTAAATACTATCTTTCAATTCTTGCTAGAAGGCAGTCATCAGCTATTGAGGGCTCACGTGCCAAAGATGCCAGGGAGGCCAACCATAATGTACACCAACTGGGTGCCTCTGCCATATCTCCTGCCCCCCACTTCCACACAGAGGCTGCATCCACCTCAGATATACCTCAGCCCACAGGGAAGCGCATACTCTCTCCACCTATGTCAAGTGAATGAACGTTTACTCCCTACCCTGGAAATAACAGAGGGAAAGAGTCAGAATCTTGGCACACCACTTTTCAGAAGTTGCTGACTCCTGAATGATAATATGTATTTGATAGTACGTGTGTGTGTGTGTGTGTGTGTGTGTGTGTGTGTGTATGTGTGTATATTCAGGAGTAAATATAAAATACACCTGACCTGTTTTTCCTTTATTTATGGGTGAGCAATAATGTTGAAAATAACAATAAATTAGAACTTGAGGAACTAAATTTAAAACTTACTTTAGAAATAAAATGGAAATATTTTATCAGGTCTTTAATAATATCTGAGGCCCACTTTTTTTTTACCCAGGAGATAATTTCTGCCTGGAAATTTAACGTGAATTTGGATAATGTGGTTAAAGTTGCAAGGGATACATGGTATGAACCACCCAAATGGCTTCTTACTGTATGAGTTACCTGATAACAGATGGCACAAATATCATTGTGTTTCTCAAGCTGCTCTTTCGTAGCAATGGGTAATGATTTAATCTTATTCACAGCGTCCCTTCGGAGAAGGAAGCTCTTCCACCCCAGTTGGGCCCGAAGCCACACATTATAGTAGGAATGGATGAAGATGATCATTGAGCCCATTACTGTCCATTCTCCAAAGATGGTCTCGGAGACGCCATAGGCCACCACACAGAGGGCCACGAGAAACTCCAGCAGGCGGTAAGTGCCGTTCACATAGTAGATGACATCATCCATGTTTTCTACTGGCTCTTTTCTGAATTCCTCAACCATAAATAAGACATAAATAAAAAGTGTTCCTAGAACCTGAAAAAAAAAAGATGTATATAATCACTAATAAAGTTTTTCCTAGACTTTAAGTGATAACACATTACTAATATCTTTAGTATACCAGATTTCATATCCATAGGAGACACTGGTACAATTAAAATGTGGGTGATCTCAGTAATACAGATCTTTGATACTGAAAAGTACCCTGAGATATAACTTTACTAAAATGATTCTGATTAGTAATCAGTCTTCTCTGACATTCTTTCCTTCTTTCCCCTGGTCACCAAAACCCTCACAATTCTATCTAAAATTTCCTAATTCTGTACTCATATCTATTCCTCAACTTTCAAAGAACCTTTACTTCTACAAGAAACAATGAATAAATCTTTATTGCCAGTGCTACGTTTTTCTTTTACTTGTTACTGATTAGGCAGCCAAGATACACTTTTAAGTTACAGTAAGTTTATCCATTCCATGGTAACATTGTGTGTGTGTGTGCGTGTAAAGTATATATCATGTCCGTGTAATACATACACAGGTATCATTTATTTATATACATTATGAAACTATGGATATTTTTGAGTGGGCAAAATGTGCTCCAAACAAGCACTAAAATCTTTTAATATTTTATAGTTACTTATCTATTTAAGATTTACATGACAGTTCTGTATCATATCATTTTGAAAAAGAGATATTGCAAAGTTTAATTACCTTGATTAAAAAAAACTACAGTGACAGATAGGCTTAGTATTTTAATAACCTACCTTCTAACGCCTATGCTCAAATAATGTAACGCATTCTAGTAAAGAGAATGGGAAGTAATCACCTAAATAGACCACTTATCATCATTAATCTTGAAAAAGTTTAATTCCTTTCCTGGAAGGAAAAGTAAGAAAATCAGTTATTATATAAAGTTAATTAATCCTGGGCTTACCTGAAGAGAGGTGAGAATGCTGCTAGAAATAATGATAAGAAGCCAAAAATCCATGTGGAAAAACTGGCAAATCATATAAGCCATATATGCAGGGAACACCAGTAAAAATAAACAAAGGCTCACGGCACGGAAGTGTTTCCATAAACTCCTAGAGAAAGAAAAGTATCCTTTTAACATGCCTGTAACCTAGCAGCACCACTAACCAATCTTGTGCCATGCTTCAATTTCACAGCATTTTACTGCACACCCTTCTCCATGCCAGTCACAGTGCTAGATTTCAGGGCAAGTCATGTCAAAGGCTTCAAAGCACCTTTTCTCTTAACACCCCATACTCAGTCAATTGACAAGTACCACCAATTCTTTTTTTTTTTTCTGAATAGTTTGCTTTCAATCTCATTCCCATTCCAAGCAATCTCAAAGCGATGTCAGGCTTTTATAGCATTAAACTTCAACAATTTTAACAGTAATGTGCTGTCTTAAATTGTGACGTCCTCTCCTCACCTGCACCACCCTGGATGAAAATCTCTGCAGCCGTGAGTGCAGTGTTACTAAGAGGAATGGCTCTCCGATGAGCAGGGGTATTACCCCTCACATCTGTTGAGGTTGGGGAAAAACTATGAACCACTGCACTTTAAGACCTACTAGCTGATCTTCCTTCCCTTCTAGCCCCTGTTCCTAGAGAGATTAATCGTTCTAAAGCTCTGCTAGCATAATACTGTCAATACCTTCTCTAAACTTCCTAGCCTGGCATTTTAGGTCCTCCACTCCCAATTTTTTTTTTAAAGCCTTTTTAAAATTTATTTTTCGGGGGCTGTGTTGGGTCTTTGTTGCTGCACGCGGGCTTTCTCTAGTTGCGGCGAGCGGGGGCTACTCTTCGTTGCAGTGTACGAGCTTCTTATTGCGATGGCTTCTCTTGTTGCAGAGCACGGGCTCCAGCAGTTGCAGCATGCAAGCTCAGTAGTTGTGGCCCACAGGCTTAGTTGCTCCGCAGCATGTGGGATCTTCCCAGACGAGGGCTTGAACCCATGTCCCCGCACTGGCAGGTGGATTCTCAACCACTGTGACACCGGGGAAGTCCCTATCACTCCCAATTTTTTGGTCCAAACTTGCCAACATCTGTCCCTCACTACAAGCAAAGATGGTTAACTCTCTTCCCAAAAAGACACAAGCACTCTTAAAAATCCCACCAGAAATGCCTGCATTCCACTCTCTCCTTTTCTAAACGCTTTAGACCAGCTCAAGCTAAACAAATATATTTATACAGGTAATGATATCCTTTCCCCAGGAATCACCTACCCTCTCAGAATTCTTAACATCTGTACCAAACAATCATACAATAAATTGAAGCACTGCTTCAATATATAGATATTTATATATAATATTTTATATATTATGTATCATATATACCTAAACATTCTTACTTATATTTTTATTTTATATTTATTATTTAAATAAAAATATTTTATATATATACACACATTTAAAAAAAGTCTTATCACCCATATTTAATCTCCTCAAAAATAGGATAACTCCAGCTCCTAAGCACAGAGGCTTGTTTGAAATAAGTGCCAAATAAAACTTGAAAACTTATTTCTGCTTGATATTTTTCAAATTATTTTCCATCAATTACTACCTTTTCTTACCTACCCATCTATCCACCCAAGTGCAAAGCCCTATGATATAAGCAGGACAAAAGTTAATTGTGGTCATTACACAGCAGAACCGTTCCATGTATAACTTTATGCTTTTAAGACACCCAACAAGTCAAGAAATTTCTTAGACTTAGATTTCAGCTTCTGATTCCACTTGAATCCTCCTTGTCAATAGTGGAATACACAGCAGGAGTCCCCTAGTTATGGCAAAAGGAGAAGGAACATAATCTTTTCTTTTATTTAGCTCTTCGTACATTGTACTATTCTAACAGCTCATTCCTTAAATATACCCCAAATTTAATACAGATTGTAAACCAACTTCTAAAAGAAAAATGACACAAAACCCTCCCCCAACAAGTGCCTTAAGCAGAACCTTGAAAAAATCTTTTTGTGCAATAATAAAAAAGGTATGATTTCCACCCCCTACAAGTTTATTATTTACTTTATATATCCCATTTATAAGACAAATGATGATGTAATGACTTATTACCCCAAAAGGGGTTTAAAGAGGAAAAAAAAAAGATGCTAGATACTTCCATTTCCTTGGTAAATAAAAGCCAAAGTTGGAGTAATTTTTTAACATAAGGATCACAAATCTAGAAAGAAATCAGCGTGAGCCCCAAACAGCCATCCCCTCTCTTAAAAAAACTCAATTACAATCTATGTAAACTGAATATCAAGTCCTAAATCATTTAATGATTCTCTAATAAAAACAAACACAGATTATTTAAAAACATTACGAGGAAACATGAATTTCAACCAATATAGTTTAAAGCTCATAGCCACAATAATTATGCTGTTTTAATTAAATATCAGCATCTGTGATATGTTCTCAAGTACATGTGAAGTATCTCAAGGAGACAGAAGAGTAACATAAATCATCCTGCCTACCTTTAACTCTACTACAACATAGGTGGGAGGAAAAATAACCACACTAAGTTAAATGCTATACTGTGTGGGACTGTCCACCGTTAGCAAGTCTGATAAGAAAGTAAATTATTATTCTGGTTAAAATTAAAGCTAGGTACTTTGGAAAGTGTTTTACATCTTTTCTTGTCACACATTTTTCTTATGAGAAGTTAAGGGACAAATATAAACCTGCCACAGTAGCCCTGCTTTGAGATTCCAAACTTTTACTTTTTTTAAAGAAAAGCAGGCAGTAGTTATAATAGGGCAATTTGCCCTATCTTGATTTCAAAATCAAGATAGCTGTGATTCACTTATATAATTTACATATATATACAAACATATATTTATACATATACACAGAAAAGTAAATATAACATGATGCCAACAGTTTTAAACTTATGTCTGATTTCTATGTTTTATATATACACAAACATTACATACATATTTATCCTTATTTAAGCAGTTAAAATTCAATAAAAATCTAATTTAAAATTAAACATAAAACGAATAGTGGGGCTTCCCTGGTGGCGCAGTGGTTGAGAGTCCGCCTGCTGATGCAGGGGACACGGGTTCGTGCCCCAGTCCGGGAAGATCCCACATGCCGCGGAGCGGCTGGGCCCGTGAGCCATGGCTGCTGAGCCTGCGCGTCCGGAGCCTGTGCTCCGCAACGGGAGAGGCCACAACAGTGAGAGGCGCGCGTACCGCAAAAAAAAAAAAAAAAAAAAAAAAAAAAAAAACCAAAAACGAATAGCGGAATTTGAAACTCTGCTATATCATTTGAATACAGTAGACTCTAGTTGTAAAATTCCTTGCTAACAAATGTAATAAAATTCCTGGATAAAAGTAACAATTATATCTACAGCTAAAACTATCTGAGACACATTTTTAAGTTTAAACACTGGAAATTACCTCCAGTCCTAGCAACACCAAGATGTGTGAGGATTTTCCCCTAATAGTTACTTCCTTAACGACAGAGAGAAGCAGAGTTTCAATATTACCATTTGATTGTTAACCTAATGTGAGAATTAGGAAATTTTTCCATTTCCTTTTTTAATGGTACACTTAATTGAATTAATTACAAACCTGGTACACTTAATTGAATTAATCAATCCTCTGTTCAGAATGTACTATCGTTATTGGTCTGTGCATGTCCCCCTTTTTTATTAGTTCGTAATCCAATTAGCTATTTTAAATACCTGAAATGTAGTAAGCATTCATGAACCCATCTCCCCGTACAAAAGAGGCCCTGGACCATGTGGCAGGCCAGCCTAGTCCATGTCCTGCCTCCCTCCACCCAATGAAACCATTTCATGAGTCCTGTACTCTTCACTCTCTTGCTTGCTTCCCTTTCTACAGTTTTGTTTATCCATATGTACTCCTAAAGAGTGTATTTTAAAATTCTGTTTTTGACATAAAAATAACATTCTAGGGCTTCCCTGGTGGCGCAGTGGTTGAGAGTCCGCCTGCTGATGCAGGGGACACGGGTTCGTGCCCCGGTCCGGGAAGATCCCACATGCCGCGGAGCAGCTAGGCCCGTGAGCCATGGCCGCTGGGCCTGTGCGTCGGGAGCCTGTGCTCCGCAATGGGAGAGGCCACAACAGTGAGAGGTCCGCGTACCGCAAAACAAAACAAAACAAAACATTCTATATTGTCATCTTTGGGGATTTACTTTATATATTGCTATGAATCATTCAAAATGTTTAATGCATCACTATGTTTTTAACATTCCACTGTGACTATTATCACATTTATTCACCCCCTTTCCTGTTTGATTGGCACATGATTTGTTCCCAGGTTTTTGCTATTGTGAGTTGTGCTATGAACATTCTTCTACATGTCCCTCCTGAACATGCACAAGAATGTCTTGAGTATCTACGTAGGAGGAGACAATGCTAAACTGTTTTCCAAAGTGATTACACTAATTTACACTCCCACCAGAAACGTGGGATATCTGGGGGCCTATGTTTTCTTCTACCCTAGGTATCAGCTGACTTTCTTTCCTCTCTCTCCCTTCCTTCCTTCTTTTCTATTATTTATTCATTGCCACTTCCACAGGTTTAAAACAGTATCTCACAGCAGTCTTGATTCACATTTCTCTGACCACTAAAGACACTGAACCTCTCTTCATATTCATTGTTTCCGCTTTCACTAAAAGGCTGATGATGTATTTTATCCACTTCTCTCACCAATCTGAGCTATTTACATATATATTCTTGATAGTAATTCTTGAGGAAGTGTGAATACTATAAATATCTTCTCCCAGGTTTGTAACTATCATTTCTAATACAAGTTTCCTTTAGGTTTAGAAAATGTTATTAATTTTGATAGTTAGATTTATCATTCTTTTCTTTCATAATCATAGTCATTCTTAGTCTCAGTCTTTCACGGCCAGTTCCATCAGTTTAATAATTTTTTTTTCCTACTTGAAGGTCCAAAATATACTACTCTATGCAGATTTAATTTTTTATTTTGACATTTAAGGCTCTACCATTCTGGAGTTGATTCTTTTGTTTACGGCTGTGAGACAGGAATCCAATTCCACCTTTTTCCAATTAGAAACCATTTTTTCCAGCTACATTACAGAAGAGAACCACCTGCCCCACTCATCTAACATGCCACTTCGGCCATACACCAAAGTCCCATATATATATGGACCTGTCTGGGGGCTCTGTTCCATTGGTCAAGCTGTCTATACTTGAGCCAATTATTATAAAAACTTCACAGTATCTCCTATTGTGAGTGAAATAAACTTTATCTTTCTCAAATTGTCTGTTTGATTTCAATATGGATTTATACTGGTTTCAAAGAATGAGCAGGGGTGGGGGGATAGTCTTTCTATTGTCTGAAAGCATTTGTTTAAAACAGGGATATCTGCTCCTTCAAAGTTTGGTAGAACTTGCCTATAACACCATCTGAGTTAGGATGTTTACCATTTGCTTCCATTTCTTTAACAGAACTATCCAAGCTTTTTAATTCTTAAGTCAGCTCTAATAAGTTTTATTTTTCTCACAACTTTTCCATTTCATTTGTTTTAAAAAGTACTGCCATTTAACTGTTGATTGTACATTCTAATTACCATAGGCAGTAGTGGGAGAGAAGTAAGAACAGAACCGTAACTGTTCATTCCTATCTCATCCTGTCACAGCCAAGAGCCTCTCTTGCCTCAGGCCAATTAATGCTGCTACAGACACGAGTAACAACAGTGACACCAATCCAAAATAACCACTCCACACCAACACACAGGGCTTCTCAGTCTTGCTTCTTTCCCTCTAAATTTCCTCTGTATTTGATCTTGGAGGAAGAAGCCAGTAATGATGCTAGTTCAGCACCCTGGAAGGACCCAGAACTGAATTTACTGGTGCCTGTGGCAGTGAAATTATGGTCTTATTTCTCTCTCTTTTCCAAACTTTCTATTGTATTATATCAGTCTTTTAATTGGTATAATTAATAATACTAAAGGATACTGCCAGAGATGACAAAATAGTAACCGTACTTAGGTCAAAACCCCAATTTAAGTGACTATTTAACTAAGTTCACCATTGAATTCAACATCTTAAATGCTTCTGCTGAGAAACCTTAAACCTAAAAACCAAATCTCAAATAAGTATAATGATTAAAATTATCTGAAACATATCCAAGAGCTTTGAGCTTATTTAAATTAAATTGACTCTTTCAGCCATTCTATGGGTTTGACAAGTTTTCAGAATATTTGGCAATATGGGATATGGGGATAGAAAGATAAATCTGATTAACTATAATTAAAATGTTAATTTCCTTACTTATAAAGCACCACCAAGGAAGCAATTAAATCGGGTATTTCAATAATCAATAATCAGAGTGTGTAGAAGCATGCTGGAAAAAAATAGTGGCAGAGTTTTAAGCAATTCCTTATAGAAAATCCTTGTATAAATTACCATAAGCCTACCATTAGGTAGGTTACACTCCTACCATTCTTAGATATCCACTGAATTATACATATTTACATCATAGTATCTTAAAGAGCCAAATAATTTGACTTTTATTCCTTATGAAAATTTCTGTAATATGAGATGAATATGAATCCAGCTGGTCCCATAAGGTGTCAAGAACCCCCATTATAACCTCAGTTAGTTGCAAAACGCCATCAGATGAGACTGTTATTCCATAAATGCCTATCGTTTTTTGGGGTTTTTTTCCGGTACGCGGGCCTCTCATTGTTGTGGCCTCTTCCATTGCGGAGCACAGGCTCCGGACGCACAGGCTCAGCGGCCATGGCTCACAGGCCCAGCCGCTTGGCGACATGTGGGATCTTCCTGGACCGGGGCACGAACCCGTGTTCCCTGCATCGGCAGGCGGACTCTCAACCACTGTGCCACCAGGGAAGCCCCATAAATGCCCATCTTTATGATTGTCTGAAACCTTTATTTTTCTCTCCTTCATTTGCCCTTTCTCTCAATGCTTCCTCTCCTTTAGCACTGCACAGAATAAAATTGTATATTATTTGTTATATTTACTGTGCTGAATTTTATGCTCTACATTCTTAATTTTAAAACTGTATAAGTATAAAAAAGTACTACATTTCTCTGAAGAAGAAAAAGCTGATTTGTAATTACTTGGCCTTTAATGTGACTTTTTATATACAAGAATGTTGAGAAAAAGAAAACAGAAAAGTCAAATACATACAAAAAATAAAAAGGTAAACTTGTTAATAAGCTAATACCAATTATTTATCCATCTTGTCTCTAAACAATACCTAGATCTTCAGACAACAAACTTATGTAAACAATATGACAAAAATTTCTTTTAGGAAGTTTCTTACTTGTCTCGAGATGCTCCCAGCGCCAAAACAATAGGATCTGCAATCTCTAACATAGACTGCAGGATAGAAGCTACAACAATGAAAAGGATAATACTGAGCAGGAATGCCCGGTGAACAACCTGCAGCTCTATCAGACCAG
The DNA here is from genome assembly GCF_949774975.1 of Lagenorhynchus albirostris. Lineage (NCBI taxonomy): Eukaryota > Metazoa > Chordata > Mammalia > Artiodactyla > Delphinidae > Lagenorhynchus > Lagenorhynchus albirostris. The sequence goes on from NC_083097.1 coordinate 135,265,759, forward strand.
TCTGCACTGCCAGGATTAACAGCGTAACTCCTTCTGTCATGCCCCTAGAAAAGCACACGTTTTTGGAAAAACAAACAATAATCAGAATCACATTTAATTCCGAGGGAAAATAATCCAAAGGCTTAGACTGTTATTACATATTTGTGATCTATTCTGACTTCGACAAAAGAACTTGATCAGAATATTAATGTCAGTGTAATAATATACAAGCATAATGTATCACTACATGTGCAAAACATAATAACTATAATTTTAGCATACAGTGAGAAGAAAAAAAGCAACTTCTCAGATAAATAAAAGTATTCAAACCAGGCTTGGCTAACGAGTCAGACACTCCTACCATTCTTAGATATCCATTGAATTATATACATATTTACATCATGAGCTCTATCCCGATTATAAAATAGAGAACCACAGGTGAATGTCTCTATAATCTTGGAGTAGGGAAGGTCTATTTAAGAAGACCATAAGAACCAGAAACGTAAACAAAAATACTTTTTTTGAAATTCAATTTCCATATGGAAAATATATACAAAGTCCTAAGACCTTTTTATCCTATTGACTTGAATTATAAAGAATCTTACAAATAAACGAGAAATGAGCCAAGGACAGGTACAGTTTTCAGATACACAAATTAGCAAATATTTCAAAGCCTGATGACCCAAGTACTGACAAGGAATGTAAAAAAATATGGGCAGACTAATGTTGAGATATAAACAGGTAAAATGTTTCTGGAGAAGAATTGCTAATAAATTTAAAATGTACATATCCTTCAATTCAATAATATTACTAGTAATTTACCCTATGGATGTACTACAAAAGTTAAGATATATAGATATAGATTTTTAAGATATATACACACACACACACACACACACACACACACAGATTTGAGAGATAAAGTGAACAATGGAACATGTTATGTGACATCATGGGGATACAATCAGTAAAATCCAGACTGAAAAACTAAGTAGGACAAACAATCCGATGTCTTCAACAAATAACATTAAAGGGAAAAAATAAAGAGATAGCAGGAAACTAAATATTGAAAGAGACTTAAGAGGCATACCAGTCAACTACAACATGGGCATTATTTGGATCCTGAGTTGAGCAAACAAAATGTTTTTTAAAATTTAGACAGATAATTAGGGAAATATGAACACCAACTGGGTATCTGATGTCAAGGAATTCTTCTATCAGAAATGAATGCTCTATTGTAGTTATGGCTTTTTCCTAAAAGATTTAGAGGTAAAATAATATTATATCTGGGATTTGCTCCAAACAAATGCAGCTAGGGAGGGGGTGTTATGGGACAAGGTAGGTGGAATTGACAGGGGCACACAACACACAACACTGGCCATATTACTGGAGATGGGTGCCAGGTACATACATAGGGGTTCATTTTACTATTTTCTCAGCTTTACTGGTTTAAAATTTTCCTAATTAAGGGTTTAAAAAGAGAGACATGAACAAAGACACTCATAGCAGCATTATTTTTAAATAGCAAAAAAAAAAAAAAGATAACATTATTTTTGCAATACTATGCATTCATCGAAAAGAATGAGGTGTATGTGTTGACATAAAAACAAAACAAAAAACCTATCTAAACCATATTAAGTGACAAGATAAGGTACAGAACAATGTGTATAGTATGTGGAAAAGACTATATATACTTTTCCCTATAAGAAATGTTTTAAATTACCATCTATAGCTGTTACCTTTGGGGAGAGGAAATGGGAAGTAGGGGAAGAAAGTTGTCATTTTCCATTTTGTGCTTTCTGAATGGTATGAATTCTGTGAACTTAAACATGAATTATTTTTCTGTCTTGTCCCCACTCCCTTTTTCCATTATAAAGGTGTTAGCTGGGACTGGCAGGAAAATTACAGAGCATAGGTTTTTTCTTTTCTGTCATTAAAAAACTAATACACAACAAATTAAAATTTCCCCTCAATTTACAAGGTACTCAGCATCTACTAATCATGAAATAGTCCATAAAAATTTAAATACTTTAAGAAGAGGTTACATAAACTTATATAAATGAAACCATTAAACCTCTATGTTAATTCAGATAACAGAAATCATGACAAGTTCTAGAAGTAGTTTCCTAATACCTGATCTTAGTGATTTAATAACAACTGGAATAACTATTCTGCATCCTCATTAATGCATCCTTTGAAACTTCAATCAGTATCAAAATTATGTTCAAACATAAAAAAAAATCTTTAAGAAAGTATCGAATTTAGAAATCTGATTTTAGCAGAGCAACACAAACGTCAAATGGGAAAAAGCAAGCTATCCAAAAATCTCTTAAATAAATCTAGGAAAGGAAAGTGTCTAATATACATTGTTATGTAGATATAATAAAAATACATCTTTTATACACAGAAATTTAGTTATTTTTTCATAGTATTTTAATCTAAATATTGCAACCATTCCAAAAAAAAAGTCCTCAAAATTCAATTTCCTCTAAAATTCATCAACAAAGAAATTCATCATTCCTTCTTCAAGTTACATAAGATTTAAATGTCTAGAGCTATTCAGGGTGAAGAACTTACCGATTCATGGCAGGATCATTCATGAAAGCTCGATAACCCTGCAAGTAAAACTTGCAGAGTGTCAGAACACCCAAGGCAACAAAAGAAACCGTGAAGACCAAACCCAAAAGTGAGTAAGGAGTGCTGCAGCATTCAGCAATACTAGAAAAAAAGGGGGGGAAATATTGTCCGATAAAAATTGTTTATTTGGAATTGAAACATCTTAGGCCTTTAAATAACCACCAAGCTTGATCTGATCCTCAATGAAAACACCCAAAATTTGAGATGAAATCACCTAACCACTCTGTTAATAATTTAAATCCATTCTTATTATTATCCTAACCTCATTTTTCTAACTCTTTGGCAAATATTCAGCACATAGCACCAAATCTGAAACACAGTCTTTTTTATTTTTATTAACTATCATCTCCTTCAAAGGTAGTAAAACTCTGAAGGCTTAAATCTTGTTCAAACCTTAAGAACATCTAATTAACATGCTGATAATATTCAAAAGAAATGTATATAGTTGCCCATTGTTCTTCTGAAAGGTTCTGGCTGTTCAAATTGATCAGACTGTACTGCTAATGTGGTTCCTTGTCAAAACTCCTTCTCTGACCAAACTGCTATGGGGTAGGGCCTGTGCAGACTCTGCAGCCCCTGACTCCTCTCACTCCAACAATGTCTTCCATGCTACTGGTGCTTTACATTTTAATTAATTTAGGCGTAGGTAAATGCAGGTCTTTTCTGGGTTATTTCAAAAGCATGTCCAAGAATATAGCCCAAGACCATTTCAAAATAATTTTAATAGCAATTTTTAATAAGGAGAACTGGACTTGCACTAAACCTTGGAAATACTTTCATATTTTATAGAAATACATTCAATACTTTTATTGAACACATTTGAGAATAATTTCACAAGTATTTTGCAAATATATGTAATATTATGTACCAATAATTTGGATTTAGCATTTACAAAGCAACTAATAAAAAAACATTCAAAGCATGGTATCAAGTTTTGAAATTTCAGTGAATAATGTCTTGCATGGATGAGGAATTCATTCAGGCAAATCAGTATCTGCCCTTTACTATGTAGCTCCATGCCTCTGCTACACGGTTATCCTTCTTACACAACTGTTTTTAAGTTACTTTTTATGTGAAAACATCTAATTTTACGTAGACCACTGTGCATTATGATGAGGAAAAAAATGTCTGGTTTTCCATTAGAAGCCAAAATATCTACCAATCATGGTAGTTGACAGCTAAAGAATAAATAATTTTATGGCATTCTTAAAAGTCTAATTTCTGAAATGTTTGATATTTTTCTCAGAAAAATCATTATATACCATGTTTCAACAAATTGTCCAGTAATTTAAAAATATGAGGATCATGGCTAAAAATAACACTAAAAATTTTACTTCATTGCCATTGGAAAAGTCTGAAAGTTTTACTCAATGTCCAAACAATTTCTCTATTCTTGTGTCTATTTTTAAAGAAATCTTTTTTACCCAAACAGTATGATTTAATTACATTTTCAAGAGGCGCACATTCTTTTTCTCTTACTTTAAAAAAATGTGTGGGGAAAAAAAAAAATGTGTGGTGCTATTTTTCAAGAGCATACTAAAGAAAACAAAAGGTTTCAACCTAGCTTTGGGGAAGTGAAAGAGGCTGGGAAATTTATAAAACTTTTCTTCCCATCTCTCCTCGATGAGACATTTTATTGATTTTAGTTTCTCTTTCCTGGCTGCAAAAAAACCCTTCTTTTTGTTTTTCAGTTTGTTTGCCATGCTTTGTTGGTTTGTTTTAGTCAGGGTATCCTGGTAAACTTGTGATCCTCCTTTTTGAGAGTAAGTTGTTCATTGGCAAAGCAACATACACACATAACCTAACGCACAAGTGCATCAAGAAGGACAAAGAACAATGCTTACAGAGACACAAATTAATGAAAGAACCACACAGGAACTTCTCTATAAAACACCAAATTAAAATATTCTTATATAGAGAAGGGGCAATCTATCCTATGTATGGAAAAGGAATAAAGAAGAAAATTATTTTGGCAAGATATCTAAGCCTCACCTAAAATTGCAGCATTATTTTCTTACTTTGTTAAGTCCAAATTCATTCATACCTTACTGATTTGTTAAGCCTCTTACATTATACTATGCTTCATTTGATTGTGCTTCACAATGGATAATAATCTGATTTAAAACATGACCAATCCCAGTCCCACACTTAGGTTATCCTAACCACTGAACTGTATATCTCTCTTTCTCTTTAAATTCAGTTACTTTTTGGACCATTTTAAAACTCTGCATAAAATCTCCATGATACTTACATAAAAACAAATAGCAGTGAAACAATGAATTGGCCATTAAAATGTGTTTGATATCAGTTTATTGCATGTTTATAAAAGCTACTTTTTAATTAAAAGTCTCAGAAAGTACAAAATCTGACTCAGTACCAATAAGTTTATTTTACTTACTTGTCAAAATAGGTATCGCTCCATGACATTTTTATTGCTGTTTAACTTTGTAACGTTTTCAATCTTAACAAGTAACATGCTCCTTAAAGAGAGTAAATCTGTCTTAAACTTCTCCTCCCCTACACCACTTGGTGCACAACACTCCATCATTTTGGATGGCTGCGAAACAACAGCTCTACTAACTAAAACTCTAAAGTTGTATTCGCCTATACTTCCCAGGAGGAGAGTTTCTTTCTTGCCTTTTAAAGTGACAATGAGCCAGGGAATGAAGATGTAGACCCATCTGCTAGATTCTGAGGGACTGAGATGGAAACTTGGAATTTAACAGTGACAAATGTCTAGATAAGCTCACAACAAAGATAATGAGGTAGAAAAAGGACTCTAATGACTTAAGATTTTTTAAAAATAATTTATTTTAGAAACCAAGTCTTAGAATTCCTTTAGGTTAAGTAGTAAAATACTATGATATACTCATTTTACCATTATTTGACTCTATATTAATACGGAAGCAAAACATTGAAAATAACAGGGCATAGTGAAAGTGTATAGGTAAGTCATAGGATTTGGACTCAGATGGGGTTTGAGTGTCAGCATCCCTTCTTTTGGCACTGGCACCTGGGCAAGTTACTCTTGGTACAATTTCCTTACCTCTGAAATGCTAATGATAATAAGGTACCTTTCTTGCAGGGCTGCTATAAAAGTAAGTATGAAGAAGTGTTTATTAGTGTGGCTGGCACATATTAAATACTCAAAGTGATAGTTATTTTTAGTAACATATTCCTTTTCCAGTAGTTTAACTTGAAATTGAAAAAACATTTTTACAATTTGCTACATACCTTTCCACAAATCATTTGCTGTACTACGGTCTACAGTGCAGCCAAATATACCACCATTATTATATTAGCACCTCCTTACACTGCCAGACCTAGGCATCCACTGAGTGAAAATCCTATTTTAATTGAATATGAAGCACTATAAAAAGAGTGACAAAAGTTAATTTGAAAAACTTACTATTCCTAGATCAAAGTTTTCTCTTCCTAGGGTTATATATAGTATCGTATACTCTTATTAATTACCTTGTGAGGAAAAGGAAAAGAAGCCTCTCTCGTGATGCAGGCTGATCCCGAGTACTGAAATAGGAGTAAATCTGAAGAGCAAATAAGACGAGCCAGAAAACCATGAACAGTACAGGGACTACCAGCTGATTCCACAGGGACATCCCCAAGGCTAGAAGGCCATATACCTCCACTACCTGAGTAAGAAAATAGGACTTTAGGAAAACACCTTGTATCACTTCAATAAACACATTTAAACACAAAAGAGTTTAACCTAAAGTACTGAAAGAGAAAAACTGAGTAGCTTTTCTTTTCTTGCAAGATTATTTCAACTAAATTCCTTCAAAGTTAGCTCTACACATACAAGTAGGAATTAGCATGTCTTTGTTAATTTTCTGACTTTGAATTATTATTAACTGTTGACACACATTCATCAAATGGCAACAGTAAACTGCCCTAAGAGTTCAGGGATAATGTCAAAATAAAGTCACAGTCAGAGTTAAACTACGTCAAGGGAGTGTGAGGAGCCTTGGTAAACTTACTCATGTCTAATCAAAATGATCAGGACTAGCATGAACAATGCAATACTGCTTGAGGGGCTAGGAGGAAGGGAAATATAAAAGAATTTTCCAGAGTTTATTCAGGAAGGTCACAGATGAGAAGTAGTTTGATGGAAGACAGAATAATCATTGGAGAAGTTTATGATGGAGCAAAGACAGGAAGTCTTTTCCCTCAGACAAATCACTTCCCCTTGCTCCTACTGTGTATTTATCAAGCAACATTTCTCAAATGATTTGGTTTGCCAAGTGTATTAACACCAGAGAAAAAGGTACACCTAAAAAAAGTTTATTAAACTACTATAAGTCAATAAATTAGCTGTCTAGTTTATAAAACAATTCCTTATGAGACTGATTAGGAGGAATTAATTCTCATAATCTGATTCAGCCTAGGAGTACAGCTGTAACCAAGTTTCTGGAGTTACTAAGCCAGGGACTCGACCCTGGTAACACAACAAGGTTCTGCCAAGTAGGTTACAAGCTCTAACCTAAGCAGCCAATTGGTCTTGCCGGAATGCTCGGTGTGACACCAGAATTTTTCAAAAACTATAAAGACCTTAAATAAAAATACACTGACTTGTAGCTTATTCTAAATTTACATTTTTTCATCTGTAAATCAAATATTTTTTCTAAAACTGAGTCATGATTAACCCCCATTTTTTCCCAACTAGAAAATATTGCAAGAAAAAGGAAATTGTCCAGCTAGCTGCAAAATTACTATTAGCAGCAAACTAATCACTGAGAGGTAGAGTACTTTTCCTTCTTTCCATTCAAGGAAAAGACCACTAAAATACCTGACAGTTTCCACTTCTTGTCTATCCAATTCTTTCCAGGTCGCGAATTTCATAACCTATACTTTATTTTCAACTGCAACACCTTGTGCTACAAGAACCTTATGGCAACCAAGAAGGTAAACATGACACTGAAAAACGGAGGCTTTGTCCTTATGGTAACTAAATAAACAGTATCCAAGTAATATTTACTGAATATCTACCACTTCTTACAAACCAGGGTAGTTCCACAAGATTGAATTCAAATAAAAAATACATAAATTCATCATTCTGACCCTGCATACAACAACCCTTCCCCACGAAGAAACTGTTCAATGAGAGTATGAAAATAACTTCATCTTCTTCTGAAGATCTACTTTCAAGAAAGTTGCTCAAGTTAATCATTATGTAAGATGAAGAAATCAGTAGAATCAGGGTAAGGCCAAGAGCTTAGGAAATTTTTCTGGGAAAATCTGCCCCTGGGGCCACAACAATAACAACAAGGAAAGGATTCATTTAGTAGTATCAGTTTGACCAATCTGAAAGCTTCCTGTACCTTAGGGTCACGCACACAGTAAAGAGCTAGGAGAGAATGCCCATTTTAATACTCTCTTTATACCAATGTCAGTTTTAAGACCTATTTTATATACTGAAATTCACTGATTAAATCAAATGAACTATTTATCTCCTCAATACCTACTGTTTGTGTCTGGAAATAATCTGTTTGAGAGCAAAGGCTGATAAAAGTAGGAGAGACAGAAGCACGTTATGTTGGCAAAATCAGTCCAAGCACCACATCTAAATGAAATCTGTCATACCATAGCCCAGAACTATTTAACTTCTCAGTCTATTAAACAAACATAAGGAAAAAACTGTACTCACAGTAGGGCTATAATCAGGAAAAAAACAGGATTTGACCTCTAGGTATTCAATTCTACATCATTCTTGTCTTTGTTATCATAGTTAACACTGAATATCATCTACCTGGCACTGAACTCATTCAAATCTCACGGCTACCCTATGCGTTAAGTACAACAGTTATTATTAGCTCCATTTTACAGATAAGTAAACTTAAGTGACTAACCCCAGGTTACACAGCTGGTAAACAGCAGCATCAGAGTGAGAACCCAGACCATCTGCTTCTGGAGAAGCACTTACTTCACTTTACTGCCTCTCAATAGAACTTAATAAAGAATCTCAGATGCTCCTAATTAGGTTGAAAACAGTTACTATTTTGAAACTGTCAAACATAATGTTACCATGACCATGACTGTGAAATAAAAGTGAACTAAATCTTTAATATACTTAATATTTATGTAGAATTTTATCTACACAGTCTTACCTGAACCAACTCTCTGTATGCAGACTTGGCAAGGTTATAAGGTACTAGAAGGTTAGACCCAAGAAAATAAAGAACTTCCAATCCAGTAAAAATCATAGCAAATTTGTTGATGATAACAATTGTCTCCAGAGGAACAAGGCAGAGGCGTGCTAGGAGAGGAAGCATGTGAGCTGAAAAGAGCCAAATCTGCTTCGTTTTCATGACACAGGAGCATAAAGTACACACCACCAACTGACCTAAAATGGGGGGGAGAACATATTTAATTTCGAGATTTGGTAATCACAAAATAAAAACAAAACACTGTTGAAAAGGATGATGACACAGCTTTTGAAGGAGTTTAGTTAGGATCTCTTAGATAATATTTTAAATCAAATTTTAATTTCATCTGACCAAAATTACATGTTCTGTGAATTTTGGGCACCCATTCCCTAGGACTAACTTAAAAGAAGCAGCACAAATATCCACTGGTCTTCATCACATTCCAGATGGCATATATAATATGGCAATTTTTTAAAACGTCTCATTCAAAAAAGAATTCAGTTACAACTAAATATATTTAGCTCCTTTTACAAAGGCCCTCAATATTTAACTGTTCTCCTCTAGAGGTGAAAGTATAAAATCCAAGAGATACAGTTACTTGTCCAAGATCATGCTGTGACAAGATTTATTCTGAGGTTTTCAATCTTTAATTGTTTCTACAGGACCATGCAAGCCTTCCCAAATGACTCAATAATGAGAAATTAAAACTGAGAAGTTTAAACAACAAATTCTTCTCACAGAGGATTATGCATGATTATAGAAAAGTTAGGAAATACAGAGAAGGAAAAAGGAAAAAGAAGCCTCAATCTCCTACAATCCTGTCACCCAAAGGTAGCACTGTTAATGTCGTGTTCATTAAATAAGGTATTGCACGTAAAGCCTTAGCATTTTATCTGAAACCTAGGCAGTGCTCAAAGTTATTCATATTGTTACCTTTTCAGATTTATTCTATGCATGTGAATATACACAAATGTTTTATATAAAGGAGATTATAGCATACACACAATCAACTTTTTTCATTTATACATATTATGCATATATCTCTCAAATAAATAAAGGCTTTTGTTGTTTTTTTAGTTAAAAAACTGAATGCACATGACAATATTAGCATTTGGCTATTTTCAAATGTTTCATAATTATAAAATGCTTTGTTATGAATAAGCCTGTACATTTATGACATCATTGTATAAACTACTTGGAGCACATTTCCTAATATTTTCTTAGCCTAAATTCCTATAAGTGGGATTACTGAGTCAGAAGAAACATTTTTTAAGGCTTTTAACACATACTGTCAATTGCCCTACAGACACAAAACACACAGTGTACAGGGGTGCCCATTTTCTCACCTACCTGTCAACAGTGAAAATAATTTAAGAAAGGGAAGGGCAAGGAATATTTTCTAAGTTTTTGTTAAATTTGTATTTTATCGTTTACCAGTAGCACTGAACATTACCAATAAGTAATGGGTTGGCCAAAAAGTTCGTTCAGGTTTTTCCGTAACCTTACAGAAAAACGCAAACGAACTTTTTGTCCAATCAACATGTAAACACATTTGCAATTATTTGGCAAAACGTTTGTTCACATTCTTTGTCTATTCTTTTACTAGGATATGTAGCCTTCTGTTGTTTGATCAAGATATTAACCTCCTTTATCATATGATTCTATTTTCCCAATCTGTTATTTGAGTATTTTAATAACTTTTTCTCTCATAGTATAGAAGTTTGTATTATAAAGAGTCAAACCTATCAATCTTTTCCTTAATGGTTTCTACTTCTGGTGCCATGGTTAATTATATGGCTCCCCCTACTCAAGATCATACATGTAATCACCTATATTTTCTTTAATTTAAAAATTAATATATATGGAAATTATTTTAGAATAAGGTAAAAAGTAAAGACCTATGTTTGTTTTTCCAGATGTGTAGTCAGTTGTCTCAAAACTAGCTATTGGAATCATCCAATTCTTTTCTCATTAATTTGAAATGCCACTTTGGTATACTTCAGAATCTTCTGTGTATTTTGTGTCTGTGTCAGAACTTGCTAATTTTTTTCAGTGCTCTACTCTGATGACAGTGCCCACTATTCCTTTTCACTGACTGGACAAGTCTCCTCTTATTGCTCCTCTCAGAATTTCTTAGAAATTCTTGAACATGTCATCTTCCAAATTAATTTAGGAATCAAATTCTCTTCCTTCTTGCCAATGAAAAGCAAAACAATATTTTTAGATTCTAATTTGTGTTCTATCCATATTATTGTTAGAAGAATTAAAAAACTGCAACTATTTTTATACAAAGCTGAAAATTTATTAACAATCTACTACACTGTATGTAACATATGTGGTATTTTTTCCCACAAAGTACTAATTTTAGCCTTTAAAGAACTGATATTCAAATCACATGAAAAACATTCATAAAGGCATTAAGAAAGAGAAAAACACCTAATAATAAAGAAAACTGAGGCAGATCCCCTCCCCCACAGCTTGCTCTCACCCTCTGCTCCCTTGCAGTGTACTCAATAGATCTCGCTTTCTACCCTCACTTCTGGCTCGGTGAATTCTTTTACCACCCACATTGCCAGCCCCATCACCACATTCCACAGCATTTTGGTGGCCCATACAGGGAATGCCTCTGCCTGCCTTTTCTAATCAGTCTTCCAATAGTAGTGATCGGCCTAATGACTTGGGGCAATTGAAGGTCCCCGGCCAGGGTTATTGCTCAGCGGGACCCAAGGTCTCCAGACGGGCTCCAACTCACTGTCACCCCAAGGGCTACATTCTGGAAAGTCTTTTCTCCTCTTCAACACTGCCGATGGTCTAAGGTCCCTGGAGACCAGGGATTGCACATCCTGACTCTCTGGCGGACCTAAAGCCCAGTCCCATGTCTACTGACTGTCCCTGCCCGATGGGGTGGTAGTGTCCTTTGGGCCTAGCTTTGGGACTCCTCACTTCTAACACCTGGTGCATTCGGCAGCGGCAGCTCGTCTGGGGCAAATCCAGGCACACTGTGAGATCCTCTTTTCTCTTTCCATCCTGATCCACCAACGTCACCAAGTACGTCAAACAAGTTGCTACAAAACCAACTTCATTCCATCAAGCTACAAATGGTGACAAGACAAGGATTCCAACCTCTAGAATCAATACAGTTGACTACTCTCAAACAGGCCTCCCAAAATTTCTATTCACACAGAATCCCACAGCCCCACAGCCGACCAGCAAAGCCAACTGGGACCCAATGTCACCCTTTCTCAGCAGGAAGTAGCCCAAGATGATGTCGTTGCCCAGATGTCAATGATTTGACTCTGCTGATCTGACAGGGGGGAAATGTAGAGCTTAACAAAAGAACAGCCATCTTAGGCTGGGGCGGTCCTTTTAAGATAAGACAAATGCACTCTCCCCCCAACGGGAAATTATCAGTAGTCACAAGCAGTTGGCATTCCAGGCAGATAGAGCTATGACACACCCAGCCCTAACCACCAAACGGGTGGAACATTAACCCAAGGGTGACCAGAGGGGACCATAAAAGAAGCCCAGTTTCTCTCCCCCAGCGTAGACCCCCTCTTGGTCTCCCCCGCAGTGTACTCAATAAATCTCACTTTCTACCCTCAGAAAAAAAAAAAAAGAAAGAAAGAAATAGAAAAAGAAAACTGAGAAGAGGCCACCTAGTAAGATAAGTCAACAAAATCTTAGGGGCTAGAAAACAACTATCAGGCCACTACTCTTTCCCCACCCTGAGAAGAAGACTGAATTTTGCTCTCCAGAAAGGCTGAAATAGGCTCCTGGGCACTGTGCACAGCTCAGGGCAGAGGTGAGGTGCAGTGCCCAAATGAAAAACGGAGATTAAAATAAAAGTCTGCACCCAGAAGGATGAGATCACTCTAGATCTCCAAACACTGCTGCCATGTTTATTGCCACCCAGCTCTTGTCACTGACACTAGCCTCCCCTACAGGAGACAGAAAGATTCTTCTTTGGGGAAACTGACCCAAGTCCAAGTGAAAAGACCTACAAATACACACACTTAGGGGTCCCCCCAAAAACAGCCAGTCGCACTTGACACCAAATGTGAAACATACCCGTTGGTAAGCCTTAAAGAGATTCCAATCGACAACTTAATAACTCACTTTAATACAAATGGTCACACAAGGATATTTAAGTAAAACTTACAGTTTATCAGCCTCATATGGGGTCTAGGCATCAGTATTTATAATTTTTTATGTAATATAACCAGGTGATTCTAATCCAGGCTTAAGAAATACTGCTGTCCCAGGTAAGGCAAAGACCAAAACAAATGGAGAGAACGCAAGGAACAAAAGAAAGCTTCAGGGGCTTCCCTGGTGGCGCAGTGGTTGAGAGTCCGCCTGCCGATGCAGGGGACACGGGTTCGTGCCCCGGTCCGGGAGGATCCCATATGCTGTGGAGTGGCTGGGCCCGTGAGCCACGGCCACTGAGCCTGTGCTCCGCAACGGGAGAGGCCACAGCAGTGAGAGGCCCACGTACCATAAAAAAAAAAAAAAGAAAGCTTCAAAGTAAATAATATATCTAAGAAATTTAAAAGACTGTCACAATAAAAAGAAAACAAACTCCAGGATATTAAAATATATAACAACAAAAGGGTTGTAAGATAAAGTTGGGAAATCTCAGAAAGTAAGACAAAGAGAGAGACAGAGAGAGAGAAAAAGGAAAATGGAACAGTAAGAAAATTAAGGGCTCAATGTGGGAGGAACCTTACCAATTAAGAGAATTTCCAGAAGGGGACAAAAGAGAAAACAGCAGGGAAAAGTTAGGTGAGTTGAAAGGAGAAAGGCCTCTGCGGAATGATACCTGAGAGTAGAGAGGAGTGGTACAGGAGAAAACCGATTTTCATCATAAAATTGTGGTTTTTCTTGAGTTTTAAAAGTAAGTATATTTCTTTGATTAAAAAATTAGCTAAAACTCTGAAAGAAATAAAATACTCAGAGGAAATGCTTTAATATTAGGAATGATTAGGAATTTTCATTCTGGTATGTCTTACTTTCACTGTACTCATAGCTATGATATTTAAATTTCCTTTTTCAAATTCTCAGAGCTTTCTGAGAATCTGCTCCCTGTGTTATAATCGTCAGTTTGGCTCAAATAAAATTCTCTTTTTTCTTCTTAAAAAAAAAAAAATTTCCTTGTTCAGCATGCTGTAAACTTCCTTTAAGCTCTGAAAATTCCCATAAGTCTAGGACAGCACATTCGGTGTTCAGCTCTGGGGTTACAGGCTTCATTTAATTTATCTTCTTTCACAGAAGACTATGACTCATATGCTGTGATTCTCTTTAAGAGAAGACTACTCTTCTTATTTAGGTGAAAGAAGGAAGGAGTCATACTGTTAGTGGAAATCTTTCCTATAGCTCCAGGAGAAAAGGAAGTTGTTTAACTTGACATGCCTATTCCAACTGACAATTCTGAATAAATCAAAATCACAATGTACTCTTTGGATTTCAGAATTCCACTGTAAGAACTATCTCCAAGAAGTCTGTAATCCTAAGAAATGATGGCATATTCAAATTACTTAATTTTTCATTAAAAGTTCATTAGTGAAATGGAAGAAAAGGAGTAGAAAGTTACTTTAAAATCAAAGTCTAAAGAAAATTGCTACTTAATAGTTTACGGATTTTGTTTTATTTCCAATTAATTGAATCTTAGTTGAGTAAACACACTATCATAACCACTGATAGGAAAAATTTAAGGAAATATACAGATTTATACTAAATTGCATCCATTATAGAATAAAAGAGAACACTTTATGAGTTTTCTAACCTAGCAAATATTTTCATACTTGGATGTCACCACTACTGAATATACCAATTCATGGGATATAGCCATAAAGCAACATTATTTTTGTGTCCTACTGTCTTAAAAGCCACTCTGTGAACTGAGTGTTCTCCTGCCCCTAAGGCAAGTCCCATACCTTTTCTAATCTAGCACAGGTTATACAATCTAATCTAATCTAATCTAATCTCAATCTAATAACAAACAAAACTTTGAAACTGATTTAAAGTTGAGGGTTTTCCTTTATTCCAGCTGAGGCCTCCTACGGCATAACAGAAAACCTGCAATTGTGAGAGGGAGTAGAGAGGTTAAGGCAATCTTCTTCCTCTTTCTCTGCCAGCACAATCTCACACTCTTCCTGACTTACGACTGAAGCAGGCAGGGAAGGAGAGGGAGGGAAGTAGAAAATTCTTACTGAACTATGTTCTTACAATGGTATGGTATTGGTGCTCCCTACAGTTGGCGTATTTAAAATGGATCTCCTTTCTCCTGGGCACTTTTAAGGATTCTTCTGATTGTTCCCATCACTGTGGATCTCTCATCTGCAGTACCCTTGATGCTTGTTATGTACCCTCCTCTGGCTGTTTTTGGTTCTTTCCTCAGCTCCTTAAATTCAATCCCTGTTGGAGTCTTCTCATCCTTTTTAAGGGCCGTCTTGGGAGGACTTAAGAAAATTCCATTGACTCTTGGGGCCCTCATCTAGTCCATAGTAAACTAACATCCTTTGCCTACACAGATTAGATGATACAGGAGAACCTCTCAAGACATTTTCACTCCACGGTCAGAAACTCAACAGCCAGCCAACCAGCCCAGTGCTGGCCTTTATATCAGACTAGAATTATAATACAAGCCATATATATAATGTTTAATATTCTGGTAGCATCATTTTATAAAGGTAAAAAAAAAGTAAAATTAATTAATAATATATTTTATTTAATCTAATATTTCCCAAATATTATCACATAGACATTCAGTCTATATTAAAAAATTAACAAGACAGTCTACATCGTTTTTGTACTACGTTTGAGAAATTGGATGTGTTTTACACGACAGTATATTTTAATTTGGACTAGTCACATTTCAAGGGCTCACAAGCCACATGTGGCTTGTTTTGGATGGTGTAGCTTTAGATATTGCAGGCCTAGATTGGACACCAGTCTGTAGTATCCCCACTAAGCCACAAAAAAAT
Source organism: Lagenorhynchus albirostris (assembly GCF_949774975.1). Taxonomy (NCBI): domain Eukaryota; kingdom Metazoa; phylum Chordata; class Mammalia; order Artiodactyla; family Delphinidae; genus Lagenorhynchus; species Lagenorhynchus albirostris. Next base: position 135,281,516 of record NC_083097.1, read on the forward strand.
ATGTGTCTCCAAATGGTCTACCACTAAATTCTCTAAATGAGAAGGGCCCAGCAGGTATTTTAGAGAAAACAGCTCCCTAAAGAAATCCTCCTTCAAATCCCAACATTCAACCTCTTAACACCCTCTACATGGGTGAATTTAAGAATTACATACTATGGGCTTCCCTGGTGGCGCAGTGGTTGAGAGTCCGCCTGCCGATGCAGGGGACACGGGTTCGTGCCCTGGTCCGGGAAGATCCCACATGCCGCGGAGCGGCTGGGCCCGTGAGCCATGGCCGCTGAGCCTGCGCGTCCAGAGCCTGTGCTCCGCAACGGGAGAGGCCACAACAGTGAGAGGTTTTCTCTCACTTTGTTTTTTGCAACTTTGGCATGGTAGGGTCTAGTATTTCACTTTGGACTGTATCTATATTGTTTTGGGGTCCTAGCCAACACTTCTGTTTTAAGCATTCTGCTACCTGAATATTTCAATCATGTCTCAAGTTCTTGATGTTTCTGGCACTTTATTTTTGACTATAGGATAATGGCTTTCAACAACAGTAAACAATACTAAGACATTACGTATTTCATTTTAATCTTACAAAGTAATTATTAGCTTTATTTTAAAATTAATCTTCCCAAATACTTACATTACCCTTAAAAAAACACAAGCAACTACAGGCTATATGTGATCATAAACATGTAAAATAAGAAACACCTATGTATGAAAGAAAAAGACTAACATTTAACAATGGCTATGTTTTGAAAGTCATCATGAATAACTTTTGAGTTTTCCAGTTTTTTGTATTAAGTATGAACCAATTTTAGAAAATAGTAATTAAGATTGGTTGGTTCCTACGTACACTTTTAATTCTTTTATAATACTTACCTATTAAGGCTGTGGTAAACCGATTCATGGAGAGAGGTTCTAAATACATTGGTCCTTCATAGGCGGACTCCAGTTCACTCCTAACGTAGTCCCTAAATAAGTAAAATGATAAGAATGTATTAGATACATTCCAAGCACATATGGGAGATAGAAGCTGCTATAGCACAGCATTCTTATAAAAAGCATATTATGTTAATAACACCTCTATCCACATCTATACTAAGGAAAACTTTAGGTACAAAAAATTATAGAGGGATGGCCTTCATCTTCTTCGTCCATGCACTGGAAAGAGAATTTACTGAAACTGAATTTTACTATGCAGAGAAGCAGCCAAGGCTCTACTTTGTGGGATTTTCTTTCTTCCCACGACCTTATTAAATAATTTATGCCCAGGAAAAAGCCAGTTGAGATGCCATCTCTCAACCCTACTACTTAACTGATAACACCTAATACTATTACATTGAATTTCCCCTCTTTTGACTAGCTTCCATCATCCTTCCCATCTTCTTTTCCCCAAAGTTTTGTCCCAAGTTATACTTAACTAGTTACAGGTAAAATCACAAACTAGCTAGCAAACTAGCTTGTAGCAGGACAATCCTTAAAAACTGTCACTTTCAAGTCTACAGGGAATCTATAATTAGAATTATAATATTTTGTAGGCTACAAACTTATTTTGAGATAAATTTTAAATCAAATCAAATATTCCTTTTAAAATTTAATTCATTTAACATTGATCATTGAGAAATAACAAGATTTAAGTATTGGCCAAAGAGTCTTTACACTCTGAGAAAACAGAACTTTTAGGGCAGAGGCAGGAAGCACAAAAAGGGAGAATTTACTTAATTATCAATAAGTTCAGTGGTAATAGTAGAACATGGTTGTCTTAAGTTCTTCTGACATCAAAGTAGGAAAGTTTGTGTTAAAAAAAATTCTCCTTTTCTTCAATTGCTGAATGCTTTATTCACTGTACTTTAATAGTTTTAATGTTTCAAGTATTTCTGAAAAACTCAGATGGCTGTATTTACTTTTTCCATGAAATTACTTCCTATTAGGCAATCAAGTTGAATTCCTTCAGCATAACATAGCCAAACAAGAAATGACCTTTACATAATCAGCAAGGAGAGTATTGCCAAAAATCAACATTAAAAACTAAAATAAAAATTTAAAGCAGTTTTGGGAACAATTATAAAAACCAATGAATGACTAAGCTTCTTGGGTGATTTTGCAATTCTCCTCTATAACTCTAGGAGGATTATTTTTAACAAATAAAGTCTCTTTCTAGTAAAGAGAAAGCCAAATTCTCAAGGGGAATGATTCTAATGCAGTGGCTGTCAACCAGGGGTGATTTTGCCCCTGAAGGGATAGTCTGCAATGTCTGGAGACATTTTTAGTTGTCACAGCTTGGAAGGGTGGAGGGGTGCTACTGGCACCTAAGCCAAGATGTTGCTAAAACATTCTACAGTGCACAGAACAGCCCCCACAACAAAGAAGTACCCACTCCAGAAGGTCAGTGGTCGAAATCCTGTTTTAATGTAGAGAGACACAAACGCTACACGTGCAAATTATATATAAATATCTGATTACTAGAGTAGTATAGGTAACCGTCAATGTAATTATTATATTTTATATAGCTTTAAGATAGAAAGCTAAAGAATTAAGAGAATTATGAAGTTTAAAATAAAATAGACACATAACTACCATGTACGCTTACGAAGTCTTTGAAAATGCTATTAAAGAAATAAATTTATATTTTAAAGAGATGTAGCTCTGAGTCCCAGTACTACCTAGGCCTTTAAAGCCAAATAATTTCTTTTTGGCCATAGCACATCCCTCTCAAATAGATCCAGTTTAAAGAGAGGCCACGTGGGACTTCCCTGGCAGTCCAGTGGTTAAGACTTCGCCTTCCAATGCAGGGCGTGCAGGTCTGATCCTGGGTCAGAGAGCTAAGATCCCACATTCCTAGCGGCTGAAGGACCAAAACATAAAACTGAAGCAATATTGTAACAAATCCAATAAAGACTTTAAAAAAATTAAATTAAAAAGTAAAAAGAGGCCAGGGACAACCCACAAAGACAAAAGGCAGGTTGGTGTTTGCCACGGGATGGGGGGAGGGGGAATGGAAACAACTATTTAAGGGTTGCAGGTTTCATTCTGGGGTGATGAAAATGGAATTAGATAATGGTGACGGTTATACAACATTATGAACGTACTATATGAACTGTTCGCTTTAAAAGGTTAATTTTGTTATGTGAATTTCACCTCAGTAAAAAAGGGGGGCCTACAAGAGCACTACCTCCAAGGGGAAAAGCCAAAAGATGGACCAAAAGGACCTCAGTCCCAGGAGCTCTCTCACAGAGAGGGGTGAGGGGAGGAGATGACAGAGTTGGGTTCCCTGTCTTATTTTCTCTCACATTTGCTTTTGTCATCATATTACTGATGTTTCATAAGAAACTCAGGAAACTCAACATTATCAAGAATTTCTTATTGCTGAGACATTTGCTAATTGTTTTGTATTATTTCCTAGCCTACTTCAGCTTACCCTCTTTTTAAAAGCCTCTTTTTCTTTAGTCCCTTACCTTAAATTCTAATTTCACATAACAAAACTTCTAAGGAAAATTAATATTTTCTATACTTTTTTATTCTAACTCAAAAAGAATCTGCTGTATACCTATGTTGCTAGCACACTGCTAGGCCCTGAAAATACTGCGGTAGACAAGAAAGACACAGTTGCTGTTAGGATGAAGCTTACAAACCAGGAGAGGAGACATACATTAAACAAATACTCATGCTAACCATTATTAAATTACAATTGTGACAAATGCTGTAAGAAAAAAATACAGAATGCTGTAATGGTCTTTTAAATTTTTATTTTTATATTCACAACTCTATTTAAAAATTATCTTCTATTATCTTCATTTCTAGATTCATATTTTTCCATTTAGCTAGTTTTTTCTGTCTTTTTATTTTAAATATCACTTATTTTACCTCTCATTCTATTTCATAGGGTTTAATGCACCTATTTCCTTTTCTTTTATCCTACCCTATGTTTCTTTGGTGGTTTTGTTGTTGTTGTTGTTGTTGTTTTTTGCGGTACGCGGCCTCTCACTGTTGTGGCCTCTCCCGTTGCGGAGCACAGGCTCCAGACACTCAGGCTCAGCGGCCGTGGCTCACGGGGCCCAGCCACTCCGCGGCATGTGGGATCTTCCCGGACCGGGGCACGAACCCGGGTCCCCTGCATCAGCAGGCTGCAGGTGGCAGGCGGACTCTCAACCACTGCGCCACCAGGGAAGCCCTGTTGTTGTTGTTTTTAAAGTTTCCTCTTAACTTTCTAATTCTTTTTATGATTTTCTTTTTAGTTCTTTTTCTCTTTCCATGTTTCATTACTCTGTGGTTTGTTGAGATTACAGGACACTAAGGGACGACTACATTCCAGAATAATCACCAACCTTTAGGCCACAATGACAACACCCTGAGTTTAAGCAGTTTCTGCCCACTAGCTCTCCCACTTTGCCCTCTTCTAAGGCCCTATGAACAGCTCTCTCTCAATGCTGCAGCCTCTCCCAGGACTGCCCGACCTGTCATTGCATCAATCACCCTACCAAAGAAATTAACATCTTTCCTAGGCACCTCAGACCCTCTCCCCTTTGCTCAACTCCTATCTCTCAAGACAGTCTTCAGAATTTCTCTGTTTGGCTGACTCACCAATAGGCCCCACCTCAGTAAAGACAGCCAGACCCAGAAGGCCTGCAGTCCCTTTGGGTTGGCCGAGCTTGGCTTGCCAGAGCCAGGGCAGTGGCTTTGGTGGAGGCTAAACTACTCGTCTTGCCAAGCAGCCACTACTTACCTATCTCTTCTGAGAGAAGAATCTGAGCACTGCCTCCCAAACTATACAGAAAAACTGGTGAAAAAAAAAAAACAAAACTGGCAACATTAACAAAGATCTCTATATCTAAGTGATGTACAACTTCAGGGAATCTCATGCTGGCAATGAAAACTCTTGGTTACTCAGTTTCAACGGAGTGGGTCACTTACAACAGTAAAAAACAAGACAGTAAGCCTAAATAAGAAGGATCCAGAGAAAGAATTATCCAAAATTCCATGAGTCATTTTAGGCCAAAATTTATTCTGAGGCAAGAGCCATGAAATTCTATTTTTAACAGAATTTTATACCTATTTTAAGACTGAATCAGATGGAATGTTCAAAAGCAGTATCAGAATTTTTAAATTTAGATTTAAAGAGTAGAATGCATTAAGTTAGTCAGAAACAAGAATTCCTGCATTCTGCTTGTAACTGAATAAAATCTTCCCCTTCTTAAACCTCTTTTCTCACTTGTGCAATCTGTGTAATGCTAACAATTAACGCTGAGCACCAGTAAACTGAACACTTTGAAAATCCACTTCTCTACACCCCTTGTGGTAGGCTACTTTCCTGTTGTTGCAACTGTTTGGGGGCATAAGGAATGTGTAAGATGTATAAAAAGAGCCCCAAGGATAGCTTACAATAGGAAAAACTCTTGCTATAAAGAGAAGTATACAAGTTATAAAAAAATAAATAACAACAAAACCTAGGAGCTTATCAATTCATCAGCTGATTAAAGACCTTTATTTCTAAGTCTCTCAAGCAACCTGGCTGCGTCACTGAACAACCTAGGAACAATCTGTACATTCTGGCCACTTAAAGCTTTCAAACAATATTAATTCCAAAGAAACCTAATCTATTTGTACACAGAACAAAGTGGTGAGCCCTCCAAGTTATCTTTCGCAATATGTGCGAAAAAAAGGCACTGCTCAATTTAAGAGATCCCAGATAATGAGATTTTTTTTTTTTTTTTTTTTGGGCCGCACAGTGCAGCATGCAGGATCTTAGTTCCCCAACCAGAAAGTGCAGAGTCCTAACCACTGGGCCACTAGGGAATTCCGAGATGTTCAAACACCGGGATTTGAGTACCTACCACACCCTAAGCATTGTACTAGCAATTGAACAGTTCATCTACCCAGTTTCATCATTTAAATCTTCTCTGCCACACGGCCACCCTATTTTCTCTCTTCAGCTTCTTTCTGACCACCTACTAAATATTTAGTGCCTTGATCTGATAATGTTCAAAAGAAGAGAACATATCTGACACTGAAATGGACCAATTTTATTCCTGTCAAAATTAGGAGTTGAGTGTATAATGATAAAATTCATTTTACAATTCCTTTATCTAACAACAGTTCTCAAATGAAAAAATCTTGTTCCCCGGGTGACAACGTTTGGCAATTAGTGATACTTTCTGGTTTCACAATTGTGCGGAAGGGGTATTCTGCAATCTGTTAGCAGAGACAGGGTGTTGTTAACATCCTGTAATGCACACAACTGCTCCATAGCAAAGAATGACACAGCCCAAAATGCTAACAGTTCCAAAAGAGACAACCCCTCATCTATAGCTTTGAATTACACAAGCTTTCATAAAATGGAGACCTAGTTATCTGTATTGACACATAAGTAACTCTTGGGAAAGTTTTACATTTGAAATCATAGTTACACACCCAAGACAAGGATGAAAAAGAGTACACTTTTATCATTTGAGACCCATGGGCTCTTAAGTCATACATGTACAAAATTGATACATTGGTTCATAAACCTAACAATAACACAAGGCATTTAAGAATAATGAAGTTTAAAATTTTAGAGAAAAACACTTAACTGTGGATGTAAACCATGAAAACACTCTCACAGTAATGGTCATGTCACTTTGTACAATTTCTCTTTTTTTCCCTGTAGTTCTGGATTGTCTCAATTTTAAAGTAGGGTTGACGCTGTAAAATACATTCCTTAGATCACTCAAAATGAAAAGCATAGTTTAGAATTTTAAGTATTAAAGAACCTGACATTTATCAAATTCTAATGAGTTCAATTAGAATATTAATATTAAATGTTCATACTGAGCTGTGCCCATGGATTTTCTAAAGTTTAATTCTTGTGAAATGCAAGTTATACCCATTTTATAAACATATTCTAAACTAGTTTTTATTCACTTAAGGAGAATCAGCTTCATTATATGAGTAAAGGCATACCTTGGAGATACTGGGGGTTCAGTTCCAGACCACCACAATAAAGTGAATACCACAACAGAGCAAATCACATGAATTTTTTGGTTTCCCAGTGCATATAAGAGTTACGTTTACACTATACTGTAGTCTACTAAGTGTCCAATAGCATGACGTCTTAAAAAAAAGTACGTACCTTAAAATTTAAAAATACTTTTTTGCTAAATAAAAGCTAACCATCAGTTGAGCCTTCAGCGAGTCATAATCTTTTTGCTGGTGGAGGGTCTTGCCTCAAGGTTGATGGCTGCTGACTGATCAGGGTGGTGGTTGCTGAAGGTTGGGGTGGCTGTGGCGATTTCTTAAAATAAGACAACAATGGATGGAGGACCTCCAAGATGGCGGAGGAGTAAGACGTGGAGATCACCTTCCACCCCACAAATACATCAAACTATATCTACATGTGGAACAGCTCCTACAGAACACCTACTGAACGCTGGCAGAAGACCTCTGACTTCCCAAAAGGCAAGAAACTCCCCAAGTACCTGGGTACGGCAAAAGAAAAAACAGAGACAGAAGAATAGGGACGGGACCTGCACCAGTGGGAGGGAGCCGTGAAGGAGGAAAGGGTTCCACACACTACAAAGCCCCTTCGCGAGCGAAGACTGGGGTAAGGGTGGTGGGGAAGCTTTGGAGCCACAGAGGAGGACACAGCAAGAGGGGTGCAGATGGCAAAGTGGAGAGATTCCCGCACAGAGGATCGGTGCCGACCAGGCTGAGAGCTGAGGCTCGGGCTTTGGAGGTCGGATCCCAGGGAGAGGACTGGGGTTGGCTGCCTGAACACACCCTGAAGGGGGCTAGTGCACCACAGTTAGCTGGGAGGGAGTCTGGGAAAAAGTCTGGAACTGCCTAAGAGGCAAGAGACCATTGTTTCGGGGTGCACGAGGAGAGGGGATTCACAGCACCGCCTAAATGAGCTCCAGAGAACAGCATGAGCCACGACTATCAGCGTGGACCCCAGAGACAGGCATGAAACACTAAGGCTGCTGCTGCAGCCACCAAAAAGCCTGTGTGCAAGCACAGGTCACTATCCACACCTCCCCTCCTGGGAGCCTGTGCAGCCCACAACTGCCAGGGTCCCGTGATCCAGGGACAACTTCCCCGGGAGAATGCATGGCGCGCCTCAGGCTGGTGCAACATCACGCTGGCTTGCCCCACATTCCAATTATAACTACCGTAGCCCTCCCTCCTCCCAACCTGAGTGAGCCAGAGCCCCCTAATCAGCCGCTCCTTTAACCCCCTCCTGTCTGGGCAAAGAACAGACACTAGAGGGCAACCTACACACAGAGTGGGGCCAAATTCAAAGCTGAACCCCAGGAGCTGTGCAAAGAAAGAAGAGAAAGGGAAATCTCTCCCAGCAGCCTCAGGATCAGTGGATTAAATCTCCACAAACAACCTGAGGTACCCTGCATCTGCGGAATACCTGAATAGACAAGGAATCTTCCCAAAATTGAGGCCGTGGACTTTAGGAGCAACTGTAGACTTGGGGTTTGCTGTATGTGACAGACTAGTTTCTGATTTTTATGCTTATCTTAGTATAGTTTTTAGCGCTTATTATCACTGGTGGACTTGTTTATTCGTTTGGCAGCTCTCTTATTTTAAAATTACTTTTTAAATTTTAATAATATTTACTTATTTTTTATTTCAATAACTTTATTTTATTTTATTTTTTTCTCCCTTTTCTTCTGAGCCGTGTGGCTGACAGGATCTTGGTGCTCCAGCCGCGACTCAGGCCTGAGCCTCTGAGGTGGGAGAGCCAAGTTCAGGACATTGGTCCACCAGGGACCTCCTGACCCCACGTAATATCAATCGGCGAGAGCTCTCCCAGAGATCTCTGTCTCAACGCTAAGACCCAGCTCCACTCAAAGACCAGAGAAGTCCAGTGCTGGACACCCCAAGCCAAACAACTAGCAAGACAGGAACACAACCCAAACCATTAGCAAAGAGGCTGCCTAAAATCATAATAAGTTCACAGACATCCCAAAACACACCAGTGGACGTGGTCCTGCCCACCAGACAGACAACATCCAGCCTCATCCACCAGAACACAGGCACTAGTCCCATCCACCAGGAAGCCTACACAACCCACTGAACCAACCTTAGCCACTGGGGACAGACACCAAAAACAACAGGAACTACGAACCTGCAGCCTGTGAAAAGGAGACTCCAAACACAGTAAGATAAGCAAAATGAGAAAACAGAGAAATATGCAGCAGATGAAGGAGCAAGGTAAAAACCCACCAGACCTCACAAATGAAGAGGAAATAGGCAGTCGACCTGAAAAAGAATTCACGTAATGATAGTAAAGATGATCCAAAATCTTGGAAATAGAATGGAGAACATACAAGAAACGTTTAACAAGGACCTAGAAGAACAAAAGAGCAAACAAACAATGATGAACCACACAATAAATGAAATTAAAAATCCTCTAGAAGGAATCAATAGGAGAATAACTGAGGCAGAAGAATGGATAAGTGACCAGGAAGATAAAATATTGGAAATACCTACTGCAGAGCAGAGTAAAAAAAAGAATGAAAAGAACTGAGGACAGTCTCAGAGACCTCTAGGACAACAGTAAACGCATCAACATTCAAATTATAGGGGTTCCAGAAGAAGAAGAGAAAAAGAAAGGGACTGAGAAAATATTTGAAGAGATGACAGTTGAAAACTTGCTTAATACAGGAAAGAAAACAGTCAAACTAAAGTCCAGGAAGCACAGAGAGTCCCATACAGGACAAATCCAAGGAGAAACATGCAAAGACACATATTACTCAAACTATCAAAAATTAAATACGAAGAAAAAATATTAAAAGCAGCAACAGAAAAGCAACAAATACCATACAAGGGAATCCCCGTAAGGTTAAGAGCTGATCTTTCAGCACAAACTCTGCAAGCCAGAAAGGAGTGGCAGGACATATTTCAAGTGATGAAAGGGAAAAACCTACAACCAAGATTGCTCTACCCAGCAAGGATCTCATTCAGATTCAACAGAGAAATTAAACCTTTACAGACAAGCAAAGGCTAAGAGCCTTTAGCACCACCAAACCAGTTTTATAATAAATGCTAATGGAACTTCTCTAGGCAGGAAACATAAGAGAAGAAAAAGACCTACAATAACAAACCCAAAACAATTAAGAAAGTGGTAATAGGAACATACATATCAATTATTACCTTAAATGTAAAGGGATTAAATTCTCCAACCAAAAGACACAGACTGGTTGAATGGATACAAAAACAAGATCCATACATATGCTGTCTACAAGAGACCCACTGCAGACGTAGGGACATATATAGACTGAAAAAATGGAAATCAAAAGAAAGCTTGAGTAGTAATTCTCATATCAGACAAAACAGACTTTAAAATAAAGATGATTATAAGAGAAAAAGGACACTACATAATGATCAAGAGATCGATCCAAGAAGAAGATATAACAATTGTAAATATGCACTCAACAGAGGAGCACCTCAATACATATGGCAAATGCTAACAGCCATAAAAGGGTAAATTGACAGTAACACAATAATAGTAGAGGACTTTAACACCCCACTTTCACCAAACGACAGATCATCCAAAATCAAAATAAATAAGGAAACACAAGCGTTAAATGACACATTAAGTAAGATGGACTTAATTGATATTTATAGGACATTCTATCCAAAAACAACAGAATACACTTCTCAAGTGGTCATGGAACATTCTCCAGGACAGATCACATCTTGGGTCACAAATCAAGTCTTGCTACATGTAAGAAAACTGAAATCGTGTCAGGTATCTTTTCCGACCACAGAGCTGTGAGACTAAATATCAATTTCAGGAAAAAAATCTGTAAAAAATACAAACACATGGAGGCTAAGCAATACACTACTAAATAACCAAGAGATCACTGAGGAAATCAAAAAATACCTAGAAACAAATGAAACTGAAAACACGATGACCCAACACCTATGGGATGCAGCAAAAGCAGTTCTAAGAGGGAAGTTTATAGCAATACAATCTTACCTCAAGAAACAAGAAAAATCTCAAATAAACAACCTAACATTACAGCTAAAGCAATTAGAGAAAGAAGAACAAAAAAGAAAGCAGAAGGAAAGAAACCATAAAAACCAGATCAGAAATAAATGAAAAAGAGATGAAGGAAACAATAGCAAAGATCAATAAAACTAAAAGCTGGTTCTTTGAGAAGATAAACAAAATTGAGAAACCAGACTCATCAAGAAAAAAAGGGAAAGACTCAAATCAACAGAATTATAAATGAAAAAGAAGTAACAACTGACACTGCAGAAATACAAAGGATCATGAGAGATTACTACAAGCAACTCTATGCCAATAAAACGGACAACCTGGAAGAAATGGACAAATTCTTAGAAAAGCACAACCTTCCGAGAATCAATCAGGAAGAAACAGGAAATATAAACAGAACAATCACAAGCACTGAAAACTGAGACTGTGATTAAAAATCTTCCAACAAACAAAAGCCCAGGACCAGATGGCTTCACAGTCAAATTCTATCAAACATTTAGAGAAGAGCTAACACCTATCTTTCTCAAACTCTTCCAAAATATAGCAGAGGGAGGAACACTCCCAAACTCATTCTGCAAGGCCACCATCACCCTAATACCAAAACCAGACAAACACGTCACAAAAAAAGAAAACTACAGGCCAATATCACTGATGAACATCAATGCCAAAATCCTCAACAAAATACTAGCAAACAGAACCCAACAGCACATTAAAAGGATCATACACCATGATCAAGTGGGGTTTACCCCAGGAATGCAAGGATTCTTCAATATACGCAAATCAATCAATGTGATACACCATATTAACAAATTGAAGAAGAAAAACTATATGGTCATCTCAATAGATGCAGAAAAAGCTTTCGAAAAAATTCAACACCAATTTACGAGAAAAACTCTCCAGAAAGTAGGCATAGAGGGAACTTACCTCAACATAATAAAGGCCATATATGACAAGCCCACAGCCAACATCGTTCTCAAGGGTGAAAAACTGAAACCGTTTCCACTAAGATAAGGAACAAGACAAGGTTGCCCACTCTCACCACTATTATTCAACATAATTTTCGAAGTTTTAGCCACAGCAATCAGGGAAGAAAAAAAAATAAAAGGAATCCAAATCAGAAAAGAAGTAAAACTGTCACTGTTTGCAGATGACATGATACTATGCATAAAGAATCCTAAAGATGCAACCAGAAAACTACTAGAGCTAATCAATAAATTTGGTCAAGCAGCAGGATACAAAATTAATGCATAGAAATCTCTTGTATTCCTATACACTAATGATGGAAAATCTGAAAGAGAAATTAAGGAAACACTCCCATTTACCACTGCAACAAAAAGAATAAAATACCTACGAATAAACCTACCTAAGGAGACAAAAGACCTGTATGCAGAAAACTATAAGACACTGATGAAAGAAATTAAAGATGATACAAACAGATGGAGAGATATACCATGTTCTTGGATTGGAAGAATCTACATTGTGAAAATGACTATACCACCCAAAGCAATCTACAGATTCAATGCAATCCCTATCAAACTACCAACAGCATTTTTCACAGAACTAGACCAAAAAATTTCACAATTTGTATGGAAACACAAAAGACCCCGAACAGCCAAAGCAATCTTGAGAAAGAAAAACAGAGTTGGAGGAATCAGGCTCCCTGACTTCAGACTATACTACAAAGCTACAGCAATCAAGACAGTACAGTACTGGCACAAAAACAGAAACATAGATCAACAGGATAGAAAGCCCAGAAATAAACCCACACACATATGGTCACCTTATCTTTGATAAAGAAGGCAAGAATATACAATGGAGAAAAGACAATCTCTTCAATAAGTGGTACTGGGAAACTGGACACCTGTATGTAAAAGAATGAAATTAGAAGACTCCCTAACACCATACACAAAAATAAATTCAAAATGGATGAAAGACCTAAATGTAAGGCCAGACACTATAAAACTCTTAGAGGAAAACATAGGCAGAACATTCTATGACATAAATCACAGCAAGATCCTTTTGACCCATCTCCTAGAGAAATGGAAATAAAAACAAAAATAAATAAATGGGACCTAATGAAACTTTAAAGCTTTTGCACAGCAAAGGAAACCATAAACAAGATGAAAAGACAACCCTCAGAATCAGAGAAAATATTTGCAAACAAAGCAACTGACAAAGGGTTAATCTCCAAAATACACAAGCCGCTGATGCAGCTCAATATCGACAAAACAAACAATCCCATCCAAAAATGGGCAGAAGACCTAAACAGACATTTCTCCAAAGATATACAGATTGCCATCAAACACATGAAAGGATGCTCAACATCACTAATCATCAGAGAAATGCAAATCAAAACTACAATGAGGTATCACCTCATGCCGGTAAGAATGGGCATCATTAAAAAATCTACAAACAATAAATGCTGGAGAAGGTGTGGAGAAAAGGGAACCCTCTTGCACTGTTGGTGGGAATGTAAATTGATACAGCCACTATGGAGAACAGTATGGAGGTTCCCGAAGAAACTGAAAATAGAACTACCATATGACCCAGCAATCCCACTACTGGGCATATACCCTGAGAAACCATAATTCAAAAAGAGTCATGTACCACAATGTTCACTGCAGCTCTACTTACAATAGCCAGGATATGGAAGCAACGTAAGTGTCCATCAATAGATGACTGGATAAAGAAGACGTGGCACATATATACAATGGAATATTACTTAGCCATAAAATGAAATGAAATTGAGTTATTTGTAGTGAGGTGGATGGACCTAGAATCTGTCACACAGAATGAAGTCAGTCAGAAAGAGAAAAACAAATACTGCATGCTAACGCATATGTATGGAATTTCAGAAAGTGCTACTGATCAATCTAATGGCAGGGCAGGAATAAAGACGCAGATGTAGAGAACAGCCTTGAGGGCACTGGGTGGGGGAAGGGGAAGCTGGGATGAAGTGAGAGAGTAGCACTGACATACATACACTACCAAATGTAAAATAGATAGCTAGTGGGAAGCAGATGCATAGCACAGGGAGACCAGCTCCGTGCTTTGTGACCACCTAGAGCGGTGGGATTGGCAGGGTGGGAGGGAGAGCAAGAGGGAGGGGATATGGGGATACACATATATGTACAGCTGATTCACTTTGTTATACAGCAGAAACTAACCCAACATTGTAAAGCAATTATACTCCAATAAAGATGTTAAAAAAAAAAGACAAGAATGAAGTGTTCCACACTGAGTCTTCCTTTCATGAAGGATTTCTCTGTAGCATGCAATGCTGTTTGATAGCATTTTACCGGCAGTAGAACTTTTTTTTTTTTTCGGTACGCGTACCTCTCACTGCCGCGGCCTCCCCTGTTGCGGAGCACAGTCTCCGGAAGCGCAGGCCCAGCGGCCATGGCTCACGGGCCCAGCCGCTCCGCAGCATGCGGGATCCTCTCGGACCGGGGCACGAACCCGCGTCCCCTGCATCGGCAGGCGGACTCCCAACCACTGTGCCACCAGGGAAGCCTGTAGAACTTCTTTCAAAATTAAAATCAATTCTCTCAAACCCTGTTGCTGCTTTATCAATTAAGTTTATGTAATATATAATATTCTAAATCCTTTGTTGTCATTTCAATACTCTTCACAGCATCTTCACCAGGAGTAGATTCCGTCTCAAGAAACCACTTTCTCTGCTCATTCATAGGAAGCTACAGTGCTTCAGTTTTTGTTGTTAGATTCCAGCAATTCAGTCACATCTGTAGGCTCAACTTCTAGTTATCTTGCTATTTCTACCACAGCTGTAGTGACTACATCCACTGAAGACTTAAACCCCTCAAAGTCATCCATGAGGCTGGAATCATCCTCCAAACTCTTGTTAATGTTGATATTTTGACTTCTTCCCATGAATCACAAATGTTCTTACTGGCATGTAGAATGGTGAATTCCTTCCAAAAGGTTTTCAATTTACTTTGCCCAGATCCATCAGAGGAATCACTATCTTCAGCAGCTACAGCCTTATGAAATATATTTCTTAAATAAGTCTTGAAGATCAAAATCAAAATTACTCCTTGATCCATGGGCTGCAGAAAGGATGTTGTATCAGCAGGCATGAAAACATTCAATTTTGTTATATATCTCTGACAGAGCTCTTAGGCAACCAAATGCATTGCCAATGATCAGTAATATTTTGAAAGGAATCTTTTTCTGAGCAGTAGGTCTCAACAGTGGGCTTAAAATATTCAGTAAACCATGCTGTCATCTAGGTTTTGTTATTCCATTTATAGGACACTGGCAGAGTAGATTTTAGCATAATTCTTAAGGGTCCTAGGGTTTTCATAATGGTCAATGAGCATCGGCTTCAACTTAAAGTCACCAGCTGCATTAGCCCCTAATAGAGTCAGCCTGTCACTTGAAGCTTTGAAGCCACTGACCTCTCTAGGTATAAAAGTTCTAGACTGCATCTTCTTCCTTATAAATATAACACTGCGTTGTCTACACTGAAAATCTGTTAAGTGTAGCCACCTTCATTAATGATCTTAGCTAGATCTTCTGGATAACTTTTTGCAGCTTCTACATCAGTACTTGCTGCTTAACCTTGTACTTTTATGTGATGAAGATGGTTTCTTTCCTTAAACCTCATGAACCAACATATGCTAGCCTCAAACTTTTCTTGGGCAGCTTCCTCACCTCTCTCAGCCTTCAGGGAATTGAAGAGAATTAGGGCCGTGCTCTGGATTAGGCTTTGGTTTAAGGGAATGTTGTGGCTGGTTTGATCTTCTCTCCAGACCACTAAAACTTTCTCCATATCAGCAATAAAGCTGTTTAGCTTTCTTATCATTCATGTGTTCACTGAAGTAGCACTTTAATTTCCCTCAAGAACCCTTCCTTTATATTCACAACTGGGCTAAGTGTTTGGCACAAGAGGCCTAGCTTTCAGCCTATCTCAGCTTTCGACATGCCTTCCTCATTAAGTTTAATAATTTCTAGCTTTTGATTTAAAGTGAGACACATGACGCTTCCTTTACTTGAACACTTAAGAGACCACTGTAGGGTTATTAACTGGCCTAATTTCAGTATTATTGTGTCTCAGGGAATAGGGAGGACCAAGAAGAGGGAGAGAGATGGGAAAAGGTCAGTCAGTGGAGCAGTCAGAACACAGAGCATTTTCTTAAGTTTGCCATCTTATATGGGTGCAGTTTGTGGTGACCTAAAATAATTACAATAGTAACATCAAAGGTCACTGATCATAGATCACCATAACAAATATAATAATGAAAAAGTTTGAAACACTGCAAGAATTACCAAAATGTGACAGAATCATGAAGCATGAGCAAATGCTGTTAGAAAATTGGAACTGGGGCTTCCCTGGTGGTGCAGTGGTTGAGAATCTGCCTGCTAATGCAGGGGACATGGGCTCAAGCCCTGGTCTGAGAGGATCCCACATGCCACGGAGCAACTAGGCCCGTGAGCCACAACTAACTGAGCCTGTGCGTCTGGAGCCCGTGCTCCGCAACAAGAGAGGCCACGAATAGTGAGAGGCCCACGCACTGCGATGAAGAGTGGCCTCCGCTTGCCGCAACTAGAGAAAGCCCTCGCACAGAAACGAAGACCCAACACAGCAAAAATAAATTAATTAATTAATAAACTCCTACCCCCAACATCTTCTTAAAAAAAAATAAAGAAAGAAAAATGGTACTGATGGACTTGTTTGATGCAGGGTTGCCACAAACCTTCAATTTGTAAAAAAAAACTGCAATATCTGCAAATCAAAGCGAACCCCAATAAAACAAGGTACGCCTGTACATGAATTAAAGCAAAGAGAGACCCAGCTTTTCAAGAGTTTATGAAACTTTCAATATAAGGAATACTTGCAAATGTCTTTTTCTACAGCCAATTTTTGACGTATCAAATTAATTATTTAAATTATCCAAGTATTGATTTTCCTTCTCAGGATCATACTACACTCTACCTTGATATAACTAGACTGGAGTGACTGCTGGAAAATATTTGCAAATCATTTAACTGAGAAGGCACTTGTATCTAGAATATATAAAGAATTCCTACAACTCAATTTTTTAAAAAAGACAACCCAATTAAATAATGGGCAAAGGATCTGAATAAACATTTCTCCAAGGAAAACTTACAAATGGTTAATGAACACGTGAAAACATGCTCAACATCACTAGCCATCAGAGAAATGCAAATCAAAAGCTCAATGAAACATCTCTCCACGCTTACTATGATGGCTATACTGAAAAAGACAGATATCAACAAGTATTAGCAAGGATGTGGTGAAACTGGAACACTCATACACTGCTGGTGGAAATGTAATAGTGCAGCCACTTTAGAAAATAGTCTGGTAGTTCCCCAAAAGTTTAAACATAGATACTATATGATCCAGCAATTCCACTCCAAGGTATATGCACCCCCCAGACAAAAAGGACACCTACACAAAACCCACAAATGTTCATTCGTATCAGCCAAGTAGCAGAAACAACTCAAATGTCCATCAATGGATGAATGGATAAACAAAATGTGTTATATTCATACAACAAAATATGATCTGGACAGTAAAATGAAGTAATGATACATGCTACAACATGGATGAACCTTGAAAACATGCTAAGTGAAAGAAGCTAGGCACAAAGGATCACATACTATACAATTCAATGTATACGAAATGTCCAGAATAAGCCAATCCATAAAGACAGAAAAAAGACTGACATGCATAGGGCTAGGGGAAGGGGATTGGTAGAAAATTGGAAGTGACTGCCGATGGATACAGGGTTCCTTTCTGGAGTGATAAAAATGTTCTAAAATTGTTTGGGGTGATGATTTACACAGTTCTGTGAACACATTCAAAACCATTGAGCTGTACACTTGAAACAGGAATGTGAATTATATCTTAATAAAGCTGTTACTTTTTTAAAAAGATACTTGTTCAGGAAGCTGCCACATGAAATATGAACCTTTATGCTTTTTAAACTAAAAAATTCAGCCTTAATAGTCTATAAATGAGACACCTTCAAGACACAAAATTTATTAAACGTGACATTTTATTAATAATTCAAGGATTAACACATCTTTGCTAATCTTTTTGAGATAGTACCATGTAGTGTAAATTATACTAAAAAGAGAAATACTAAAATATTCCATAACTTGAAATTTGTTAGTTTAACATCAAAACTAACTCCGTAAGATAGGCATTGTCTTACTTTACAGTTTCGAAGAATCAACTTGCCAGGGTAACATATTTACTAAGTAGGGAAACTACTTCATATCCTACTGATTGTAAAACTAATTTTCTTTCCACTAACCATGCTATTTCCCTAACAGGACAGAACTAGGAATCCGAAAACCTGGATTCAAGTTAAAGTCTGGGATCATGCCTTCCTAGATGTTGGCCAATTTCAGTTTTTTCATCTGTAAATCTCAAAGGATTATAAGAAGGATCAAAATGAAATAAAAAACAAGAAATGTTTTTGCACACTGTAAAATTTTATTACAATTTTTTTTACTGTTTAAAATAAATATAAATTTTCTGATAATGAAAACAAACTTTAAATATTGGAAAAAACATTCCTATAAACTAAAAGTAAAACGTTGAAATTGGCAAAGAAAAATGGTTAGAAAAAGGCTTTCTTTATCTCTGACACTGTTAGGGTCCCCTTTATCCCTACATAACAGAATTTTGATCTCTCTAGAAAAGCCTGGATGATAATACTGCAGATAAAAATAGAGCTACAAGGTTTTAGCCATCACTACATCACTAAACCTCATGGAAACAAAAAAAACGTAAGGGGAAAGTGCTGGTTCACTGTTCTTTCACCAGGAATTATAATAACATATAAAAATAACAATTTTAATAGCTCTACCTTCAACTTTCAGATTTCTTTGATTAATCATCAAAATCCTATCAACTCTAAAAAGCTAGCATTATATAGCTATACCATGGAATACCCTGCCATGAAAAAAAATCATTTTTTAAAGACTAACAACACAGGAAAATGCTCACAAAACATCGCTGCATAATAAAAGCAAGACATAAGGAAGTTAAAATTCACTGAGCACTATGATGCGTCAGAAATTTTTTTTTTGCGGTATGCGGGCCTCTCATTGTTGTGGCCTCTCCCGTTGTGGAGCACAGGCTCCGGACACGCAGGCTCAGCGGCCATGGCTCGCGGGCCCAGCCGCTCCGCAACATGTGGGATCTTCCCAGACCGGGGCACGAACCCATGTCCCCTGCATCGGCAGGCGGACTCTCAACCACTGCGCCACCAGGGAAGCCCTACATGCTTAATCTTAATGAATCTTTATAATAGCCCCTTAAAATATTATCAGCATTTTACAGGTGAAGAAACTGAGATGTACCTTTCTGATAAGTGACACTAAGGTTACAGAGCAGTAAATGAGAAACATGGATTTGAACCTATCCAATCCCCATCCGTTCTTCCAAAAGATATGTCATTCTTAGGTGCCCAAACACTCATTTTACACACTAAAATGGTGACTAAGGAGCCCATACTCTAACTACTGCATTATACTCCCTAGATACCATTTTTATTTAAAAATGAATAAGTTAAGATAGGTTAGTGTCTCCAGCTTGAGCTGAGATTCAGAAGTGTCTGGGTAAGGCCACAGGAACAGACTGTGTCAGGGTTTGGGGCTGGTGGTCCTGGAATGGGAAGGATATCCTGTTGTCTGAATCAGTGCTGGCCCTTGGACTCCTAGTCTAGGCTCTATGGAGAAAGATGCTGCAGGAAAAGGCTCAAGTTGGTCCTGTGAAGGAGGCTAAGAAACAGGGACATACTTGTGTGACACGAAATTAGAAAAGCCGAGAGTAAAGCAGCTTGATTTGAAACACTGTGACAATTACAAACACGCAGCACTGCTCTTGCAGCTCCATATTTTGCAATTCTGACATCCAAGAACATCCCTGGGCAAGGATAGCCGCAGAAGTTAAGGAGTAAGATGCCACCCTCCAGGTACCATTTTGAGCAGAGGAAATCAACCAGATAGGAACAGAGGAGAGGAATCTGAGAAGACTGAGTTTCTGGGAAATATTTGGGGGACTTCAGGAAATAACTAGATGAAATAAGGAAGATGGCGGTCCTGCTTCAGCAAGAGGGACCAAGAGTCAGTGACTGTTAGTAATTGTCACTCTTTTGTACCCAATGAAGTGGTGAAAAGTAGAAGGTATTAAAAAACTGGAAGGAAATAACAGAATCTTAACAGGTCTATCTCAGGGTGGCATAATTTCAGGTGATTGCTACTGCCTTTAAATTTTCTATATTTCGCAAAAACTGCCTACAGCGAACAGTATAATTTTATAATCAGGGGGAAAAAGGTTTTTTAAAAGTCAACCATTCAATTCTAGTAATACAAAAATGCTATTTCTAAGATTAAATTTCAAACGTACACCAAAATCTGTGTTTCAAACCTCTAGAAAATTATATCTTGTTATATATGCAAAGTAACTGCCACTCTTCTTAGAACTGGGAGTACATTTTGTTACAGTTATACATTTCAATCAAAACAAAAGAAGTATTGTACCCACAAAACTTATTCTACCCCATTACATTTACTGTTAACAATATTAACAATTTTAATATTGTTTCAAAGTAAGAAGCTCATATTCATTGGCAGACCAGAGTCTTAAAATTTAGGACCAGCAGACCAAGACAAACAGACAATACTTCTAAAGAGGCAGAAGTTCTGAGCTATACAATTAACCTCATGAAATAATTTATATCAATCATCCACTATATACATGGTTGCACCTTACGCTGATAACTCATGCATCATAAACCGACTTCCTAAAATGATGACAGTAATGAAGTCCATAATTGTTAAATAGTTCCTATAGCCTGTCTTTGGATATTCTTTTCTCAGGTAATAAAGAAAAGCTCATGGGTATCTTTGTAAACATACCCTTAAGGTCCATTTCATAGTAAGACTGTTTGTAAAAGCAGAAAAAAATTTTGAGACATAACCCCAGCTATTAATCCTGTATGATAATATTCATTTAGAAAACAAGTATCAAAAATAAAAATCTGTTTTGGATACCTACCAAAGCCTCAGTTTCTTAACAGTGTTCATGAAAAGTATTTTACTGGTAAAGGAAAACTTTAAATTCAGTCATACATTTCAAAAATGGCTCACATTCTTACCTGGAGATTTGATGTCCAGCATAGAGGAGCAGGGCAGTCAAAACATATAAGTAAAGCTGAACCAGATGCTGCCTGGGCAAGGTTAGTAGCACAACACTTAAGATATAACCTGTAGTAGAAGTTAAGAGAAATACAAATAAAATTCGATTCTAATTTAGTCTTCCAGTTAATTACAATAATAAAAAGAGCTTGAAGTAAATTACTTCCCAATTAGGTTTCAACAACTTTGAGCTTTTTTACTTCACTACCAAAGCAAGTTTAGGACAGCAAAAATCAGTATGGATTTTTCTATTAAAAATATAAAGCATTTTTCACTTCCTTTGTAGATTTTTCTACTTTATAATCACATATATCACCCAAAGGTACAAGAGGATTACTCCATCATCTACCTTTCCTTGTCTCCTTATTTCTTCTATGCCATTTCTCTCATTCTCTAGTCCAAGAAGAACTGAGTGTCTTACTGTCCCTCTCTATGACTGCGCCTTCTGTGACTCAGATTTTATTTTTCCAACTCCGAAGGACCCTCTACCTCCTATATCTTCAATCATTCCCCTGACACCATCCTCACCTCTCTTTTCAAAGGATGTGCAGGGCTCTTCTCCCTAGTCTTAAAGAAAAACTTCTCTCCACAGATTTCTCCTTTTCCTGTTACCTATTTTTCTCATTCCACTGACAAATGTTATAAATTATCTGTACCAAAGCCTCTATTTTCTAACTATTATTCCCTCTTTACCCTTTACAATCTTAGATCCTCTACAAATCCCCTTTTCTTTTCTCTAAAGAAACTTGAAAGTCAACAATTACCTACTTGACAAATCTAAGACTCAAGTTTAATCCTTGTCCCAGCATCTGAAGCAACTGACCTCAAAACTTATTCTCTAGGGCTTCCCTGGTGGCGCAGTGGTTGAGAATCTGCCTGCCAACGGAGGGGACACGGGTTCGAGCCCTGGTCTGGGAAGATCCCAAATGCTGCGGAGCAACTGGGCCTGTGAGCCACAACTACTGAGCCGGCGCGTCTGGAGCTTGTGCTCTGAAACATGAGAGGCCGCGACAGTGAGAGGCCCACTCACCGCGATGAAGAGTGGCCCCCGCTTGCCAAAACTAGAGAAAGCCCTCGCACAGAAACGAAGACCCAACACAGCCATAAATAAATAAATAAGCTTTCATTAAAAAAAAAAAAAAAAAACTTATTCTCTGGCTCTGTGACGTGGATTTCCTTTTACTCTCTAAATCCTTCTCTCTACTTTCTTTTCACCCTCTCAAGTGAACATAGAAAATTTAGTTCCTGAACAACTTCTATTCTCTATATAAAGTATCTAGCTCAAAGAATCTATTTTCTTGTTTCAAATATACCATTCCAGATGACACGATAGTTCTGAGAACCCACTACATAAGCAAAAAACCTTTAATCATTTCCTATTCTAAGTAGACATCTCGTAGCTCATGATGCCTGAGATATACTCCACTTAAATGTCCTCATATACAATGAGTACAAATCCTCCTCCCTCAACAAGCTAGCTCACCTCACCCTCTTTCACTCTCCTAAATCCCATTCACTCTGACTCAAACCTGAGTCCCCTGTTATCACCCAGTCCCACTGAGTCTTCCTCAACAGATCTCTTACGTTACCCCTCCCTTCCAGACCCTATGCCCCATCTTAATCTGCTCTGTAATGTAATAATTTATTGATACTAATTGCTATTTTTCTTTGTCTCTTCCCATCCTTATCCATCCTATGCTTTGTTACCAGGGTAATATTCCCAAAACTATCACTTACATTGACACAACCCTCTTGCTCTAAAACCTTCAAAAGTATTGAACCTCTCAGTGTAACATTCTATGTCTTGCAAAAATCTGATCCTAGTTTATTTTCCCCTTATAAATGAGTCTTTATTAGGGCACAGATGTCCCTTCTTAGCACCTAATGTCTCGCTCAGGCTGAATCGATCATACTTAAAGCTAAACAAACAGGAGTGGTGCTAGAGACTACAGACTTCCCACACATCCTAACTTCAAGAACAACCCAGCAGAAGCCAGAGATATATATTTCTATTTGCTTTTCACTTCTTAAAATAATTTCCCCAAAATAATTATGTTAATCCCTATCTCACAGGACCTTAGAAGTATTTAAAAGGATATTTACTATATCTAGCAAGCATTTTTACTGTTTGTGGCTGAAGGATTTTCTAATCAGTCTATTGCATGAAACGTTTCCTTAAATTCTTGACTTTTAATGAACTATCATTTTCCTTTCCATATATTATCTTTCCCTTCTCCAGCACATCTCATAAAATGAGCTCTAGATCATCTAGATCGAGCATATTCATTTCATTCATTCTTTCAATTATTCAGTCATTCAACCAACATTATTATGTGTAAAGTATGATCCATATGCATTCCTAGACATGGAAAATCCAAAGAAAAAATAGGAAGATTCACAGTCTAGTGAAAAAACAAACAAGAACAAAAGTATGATACATTACTGGTGCTCTATTAAACAAAAATTAGAATGGCTATGGTTAAGTGATTAAGTTTGACCTGGACCTCAAAGAATGAAAGGATCTTTACTAGGCTAAGAAAAGGGGGAAACATTCTAAGAAAAAAGAACATAGCAGGTCCAAAAGCCATGAAAGCACGAAGGATATTTTCAGGAGACAGTAAATTCTATAGGCTAGACTAAATTCTGGTGTAAACAGAAAGAGTATTGGGAGGGTACTGGGAGATGATGCTGATAGAACTGGTGGCTAAAGCCTCAGTATAAAGACTAAAATATGATAATAAGGAGCTTAGCCTGGGCTAATGTTCTCAGATCCTTTAGATACCATTTTGGTGAGGTAAGAAAACAAAAAACAACAAAAACCCTATGGCTCACCTATACCCCCATTTTCACAATCCAGTGAAAAAATAATTCTGTGATAATAAAATATATCACACAAGAAGATTTTTGAGAGATTATGAATACTTATGCTGATATAAGAGCAGTAGGAATAAATCATCTGAACTACAATAAACAGTTGATCCTTGAACAATGCCGGGGTTAGGAGCACCAACCCCTCCCCCTCCTCTTCAGTAGAAAACCTGAGTGTAACTTTACAGTTGGCCCACCGTATCCACAGTTCCACACCCACGGATTTAACCAACTGTGGATCATGTAGTACTGTAGTACGTATCTATTGAAAAAATCCGCATATAAGTGGACCTGCACAGTTCAAGGGTCAACTGTATACATAATCTAATTATTTGAAAAATACAAAACTACTGCCGATGCAAATATGCATCACTATTCATGCTACAGGATTATCCAAACAGAACACAACAAACTAAATTGATAATGATGAAGCTAACCCAACAGTAATGCATAATTAAAAAGCAAGACTGGCAGTATTTAAAAATGATGACCTGCTTAAAATAACATTGATGAATCTTCCTAACAAAATATAGAAATTTCTGCTATTTAAAGGATTATTTTAGCAGTGGGGGAAAAAATGAGGACATGGAATAAAACAGTAGCTTTGAATATAGAGTTGGCAGGGTCAGCTATGAGATACATATTCAAATAGGTCTTAGTGGTGATCTACTGGTGAGTGGTTGAGAACAAGGAAGTGAAGATGGTTCTGATGTTTTTAGCTTAGATAATTGAGAGGATGGCTTTGCTATTAAGACAGGAAATACACAAGAAGGAAGAGGATTGAGTTGAAGTAAAGATGATGAGTTCAGTAATAAGTTGAGGTGTCTGTAGAATATTTAGGTGGAGATATCTAACGGTAGTTAGAAATTCATTTATTCAGCATCAGGCACTAGCTCAGTACTGGGAATACTGAGATGACAGACAACCCCAATCCTATCTTAAAGGAGTTAACAATCTAGTTAGGAAGATAGATGAGCATATGGACCCTTAGAATTCAGCACAATAAGTGCTATGGTGGAGGTACGAACTGGATACCGTGGGATCAAAGAGGAGGAACACTACCATAGACTAAGGTGCTCAAAAAAGCTGTGAAAAATGTAGATAGAGATTTGTAGCCAAAACTATGTGAAATCACCCAAACAACAGAAGATGAAAATTAAACACAAATTCTGGAATATCAAGACTAAAGAAGTCCAAAGAAAAAAATACAGCAAAAGAGTCAGAAGGAATGGTCAATAAGTTAGAAGAATCCAGAAATATTTTTAAGAAAGAGAAAGTGGTCAACAGCTTCACAAACATGGAAAGGTCTGCAGAATAGGGATATAAATGAAGTCTGAGTTTTACATGTTAGGTCACTAATGATTTTAGTGACTGCAGTTACAACAGAACTATTCTCACATCCACTCTTTCCTTTGCTATTGCTACCATGCTAGCTCTGGCTCTCATTACCTCTTGCCTAAAATCCTAATTGGTCTTCTTACCTCCAGTTTCTCCCCTCCCCAACCCATTACCCTATACAACATTGCCTAATCAATTTTAAGATGCAGCTCACCTGCTCTAAATTCCTTACTGACCCATCATTAGCTACCAAATTAAGCACAATACCTAACATCTGTATTCAGGGCTTTTCACAAATGGCCCCATTCTTCCTTTTCAATATTATTTCTATTCCCCTTTTTATATCTCATATGCTGCAAAACAGTTCTATAATTAACATTCCACCAATTACATCTGGACAGTCACTTTTCTTTGTTGTTCTCAGACAGAACCAACACTGGAAAGCTTCTAAGTTCAAAGGTACAATTATACTCCATAAGCACAAATATTAACACTGCTCACCTTGATTTTTAAGCTCTTAATAACAAACAATTAGAGGCTATAAAGGGGAAAAAAACTTATAATAGTAATAAAAATGATAAAATACCTAGGAACAAACTTAACGATAAGCCTAAGACCTATATAAAGGAAACTTTAAAACACCCCAGAAGGACTCAGAAGAAATCTGAACATAGCAAGTCTCTCTGTGTTAAGGAAGAGTTAGCATCCTTAAGTTCTCTCTTCATCCTAACTTAAAATTTTAATAGTTTGCAATCTCAGCAAAGAGGTCAACAGGGTTGTTTTTGGAAGAAGATTAGATAATTCTGAAGTTTATATAGAAAACTAATAATAACAAAAAAACTCAGAGAGGGAAATAAAGAAAAATGAAGAGACTAATTCTATCAGACAGTAAAATATAATCTAAATCCTCAATAATAAGAAACTAAAAAAACAGAGAAACGTTTAGAAATGGAATAAAACACACTGTACAAGCAGATAAATTCTAAATGGAGCAAAAGACTTAAATGTAAAAACAAAAATAATGCAATAAAACATGACAATTCTTTATAAACTCAAAAACAGAAAAGGCTTTTTTAAATTGATTCAAAATCCTAAAGCTACAGAAAAAAAATGATAAATTCAATCACATAAAATAAATTCTGCATGTCAAAAAAATCTTAAGCAAAATCAAGAGAACTGAAATTGGAAAATATAATTCCAACTCATCACACAGGGTTTATTTCCCTTATACCAAACTCCCATAAATTGGTAAGAAAAGGCTAACAAACCCATAGAAAAGTGAGGAAGGGACATGTACTGACAACTCTCAGAGGAGGAAATACGTTTTTTTAAAACACGTGAATAAATTCAATCTCACTCATAAGAGAAATACAAATTAATACTACATTAAAAAACAACCATTTTTCACCTACTGAGCAGCCAAATACTAAAGTTTGATAACTCTGTTTTGATAAGGATGTAGGATTTCAGGAACTCTCATCCACCATTTGTGGAGGTACAAAATAGTAAAATCCTATGGAGAGCAGTATCAGTCAATAGTACAAATGTATATATACTCTTTAACCCGGCAGTTTCACTTCTAATAACTTATCCCAAGGCTATATTTGCACCTGTTGAAATGATGGCTATACAAAATTATTTAGTACAACACTGAATGAAACAGCAGAAGACAGAAGCTATCTAAAACGTCCTCCAATGAAGTAATTCGTGCAATAAATTACGGTACAGCCATACAAGGGTACTATGCCACTATGAAACAGAATTGGAGGGCTGGGGGGAGAGTGAGGCCTCAACAGTTAATCAGAATCTTAAGATTTGGCAGAACAGATAGTGTCAACGTAAAAAAACAGTAAATATCTAAAAACAGCAGTTATGGCTCTATGATACATCATTAAGTTAAAAGTTTCAGAAGAGTAGTATTATGCTATCATCTGTACTAAAAAGGGAAATATATACATTTGTACTTCTACATTATACTTACATTTATATACCAATATATCTTTATATTTACTTATACATGCATAAAAATATCCATAGAATTATACACAAGGAAATAAAAAGAGCTACTTGTTGGAACTCAAAGTGAGAACTTAGTGGATGAGGAACAGAGATAGGAGGAAGGCACTTTTCACTGTGTACCTTTTATGCTTTTTGGTTTATGAACCATAAACTACCAATTTAAAAAATTTATTTAAGGGTGAAATTCTGTAAACTGGAACATTACATAAACACTACATAATACTGACACAGAGGTTACTCTAACCAAAAAACTGTTCAAGCTGAAAATATCTACTCATGTAATCACTGAGCTTACTCCACCATACCATGTAATTAAATGTATTTAAGGAGGCTCAATTGGGGCGTCCCTGGTGGTGCAGTGGTTAAGAATCCGCCTGCCAATGCAGGGGACACGGGTTTGAGCCCTGGTCCAGGAAGACCCCACATGCCGTGGAGCAACTAAGCCCGTGTGTCACAACTACTGAGCCTGTGCACCTAGAGCCCGTGCTCCGCAACAGGAGAAGCCACCGCAATGAGAAGCCCGCGCATCGCAAGGGAAGAGTAGCCCCTGCTCTCCGCAATTAGGGAAACCCCACGGGCAGCAACGAAAAATAAATAAATAAATAAGAATAAAAGACGACTGAAAGCCTCCAAATTCTATCTGAATGAGGCTAAGCTTGTAAAAGTATTGATGTCTTTCCTTAAGGAGGGCAGAAATTCCAATGATCTGTCCTTTGTTTCTATTTGCATAAAACGGTATTTTTAAATAAATAAATAAATAATAAATTCTTAAAAAAAAAAAAGAAGGCTCAGTTGAGTTCCCAAAGTTATAAGCTGGTGAGTATGAACTACAACTGTACTAGGACCCATACAATTTCTGCAATTGATGTTTCTGGTTATTAGGCAGCTGTTTTTATAATAAACATTTCAATCTATTCAGAAATAATACATATGATAACCACATTTTTTTTTTTTTTTTTTTTTTGCGGTACGCGAGCCTCTCACTGTTGTGGCCTCTCCCATTGTGGAGTACAGGCTCCGGACGCACAACCTCAGCGGCCATGGCTCACGGGCCCAGCCGCCCCGTGGCATATGGGATCCTCCCGGACCGGGGCACGAACCCATGTCTCCTGCATTGGCAGGCGGACTCTCAACCACTGCGCCACCAGGGAAGCCCCGATAACCACATTTTTAAAACCACAGTACGAATTACTTTAGCTGATCAAGCTAAAACTCTAAGCCAAGTACCCAACTGTTCTACTACAGACTGGAATTATTTTCCATATATTGGCTAACATACAAGCCTTGAATAAAGGGCTGAGAATTAGTGTTTTGCAGCATAAAAGAACCTTCTCATTTCAGAGACTTTCCCAAGGTAGTGCCAACTAACAGAGATGAGTTTATTGTACCCAGATGTTCTGCCTCTCGTGCACTGTCTTTTCTACTATACCATACTCCTTCCCACAATGGCTTACTTGGTAATCTCTTAGAGCTGTAAGGGGTTCTCAGGGCTAAGCTCTGAAACGCAGAAAGTTCTTTTATAGATTAAAATAAGTCTCATAGAGACAGGACAACCCTTAACAATTTTATAAAGATAACCTTCACAAATTTTAAAAAGATATACTTGCTGACAATTCTAATAATAAAAATATTAATAAAACCACTACAGTACATCATTCACACCACATCTTGAATTATAAAACAGCAATGTTAAATGAAAATATATTGTTACTATCATTACATATAAAACAAAAACTAACCTAAAAATTAAGAATCATGACTTTTATTCTAGATGGATTTTATCTGCTTCCTGCCTGTATCTCTTGACTTTAATTTCTTTAACCTTTAACTCTAATTTCTTTCCACATTATTTCTACCACTAACTCTAAATCATATCAATTATATTTCAAGGAGTACTTTAATATTATAATATCATTTTCCATATTTCATTTAACTGAAATGAATACTTTATCTTCAAATGATACTAATGTTTTAGAACAATAAAAATACTGCATTTTAAAAAGCTTACTTTCTGAATTACTACCAAACCCCAAAATAATGACAAATTAGAACAGGCCAAATGCCTGGAAAGGTATTTCCTGTTATTTATTTTATTCATATTAAAATCTAAAATGTTTTCTTCTATGTACATCAATTATATCTTATAAACCTAGAAGAAAAAAATAAATTAAAAAATAAAATGTTTTCTTCTGCCTTCTAGTTTCATACAGTAAAATCCAACACTATCTGTTTTCCTCTACCCCTAATAATTCATGTGCAGTTGTAAGACAAATAAGACTATAAACAAGATTCATACTCATCGACTATATTACAGTCATCTCAATGTAAAAGGACTTCATTTTACCCAAATTTAAGAATATTCAAAGACATAAAATAAATCAGAATGCTCACTAGAAGCTTAAGAAAGATGCTGTAGACACTTACCTACATAATGCATATTAAGAGCCAAATACTTATACTGGAAAAGAGGATTGTTATTGAGGCTACTCCTCTGGATCTGCTGGAAGAAGGAGCTGACATCCCATCTGTACAGGACATCCAACAGCATGATGCTTGGCACCCGCAGGGCCACATTTAACACTGCCTCCAGTTTCTCCTTTGCAGCCATGTTTTTTTCTTGGAGCAGACCTAAAATTCAGGAGATACAATATATAAAAATAAGTCACCTCAAATAGCTTTCAGATATCCTCTTATCAATCTAATGGATTCTCACATACTACACAAAAACTATGTTACAATGTAAAAAAAGCTCCTTAGACACATCTACTACTTCTAGATATTTAGGAAATAAGCTTTGTATTGTGTTTTCACATGGACTCTCTCAGGTCTGCTCAACTTTAAGACTCTGATGAAATGTTCAGACCTCAAAATGTGTTTATAAAAAGCTCCTGGGCTTCCCTGGTGGCGCAGTGGTTAAGAATCCATCTGCCAATGCAGGGGACATGGGTTTGAGCCCTGGTCCAGGAAGATCCCACATGCCACAGAGCAACTAAGCCCGTGCGCCACAACTCCTGACCTTGCGCACCACAACTCTTGACCCTGCGTGCCACAACTACTGAAGCCAGTGCTCCTAGAGCCCGTGCTCCATAACAAGAGAAGCCACCACAGCGAGAAGCCCGCGCGCCACAACAAAGAGCAGCCCTCGCTCGCCACAACTAGAGAAAGACTGCGCACAGCAACGAAGACCCAACGCAGCCAAAAATAAATAAATAAATAAATAAATCCCATAAGCTGCGCGGCATGGTCAAAAAAAAGCTCCTAATTCCAAATTTAGGCATTTAACAAAACACCCTATAAGAATACTGTAACCTTTGTCCAATTACCTTGAAAAGAAAAATTCACTCCTATAAAGATCTTTGAGATTTATGCAGCTTTTAAAAAAGAGGGCAAGTTTTAAATAGTTATTACATGAAAAAGCCTAAGTTACTCAACAAGCATTTCATGATTGCACATTTAGCACACAGCTTCTCGTAGTCTATCCTTTTCCTTATTACTTAAAATCAAAACTGAAGTACTGAATTTACGTGATATAGATACAGTTCAGAGAACTCATGATATAGGTAAAGATAACATTATTTGCAATATTGTTTCCTTGAATCATTAAAATTAAATTCTTAGTCTGAAATTCCCACAATCTGCCTTCAAAGTAGGAAAAAGCTCATTAAATTATTCCCCTGACACACCAACATGCTGGCACGTGGAAGAAGTCAGGCATTGTGAGTCTGCAGCCTGTGTCTTTGCTTAGCTGTTGATTACTAGTGGTGGAATGGGGAGAAGAAAAAAAAAGAAAGGAAATGAAGGATCTCCCAGACAATCTACTATTTAAAAGGACAATTTGGCGTAATACTGCTTTATATGATACAGATGCAAATTAATCCAAGGAATTATAGACAAGAGAACAGAACAAACTAAAGTGGTAAAGGACAATTTTAGGACTAATGATAATTCTAGATTGTTGGCTCTGACAATATTCTTTTAAGAACTTTGCTGAGAAAGCAAAACACACTTCTAGCTTTGGCAGTAATTTCAGACATTACAGGACAAATGAAAACATTGATTTCTGAAGAAAATTATAGTGATAGATTGCTATGCTATGGTTAAATATTTGTCAGTATTTCCATTTCACCCTCTAATTTTCATAGCTTCCTAGCTCAGATAGCTGGGGGAAAAAAAGGCAGCTCAACTTAGCAAACGATTAATATAAGTTTTTCAATCACTTAAAAACTGATTTATTATATATCATTCCCACTACCCAAATGTTATGTATATCCTATCAATAATGTAGAATTAACATTTTTATAAATAAGAACTATAATTCTGATTACTTTAAAAGAACAAGACTGCTTTAATAATTTTCCTACATAAGAAAAAGATAATATTGTGAGAGAATCACAACCAAATAGCTGTGTCCTAAGGAGAAAAAAGCACTGAGAAATAAAATCTCTAATCAACATTTATTACAAATTATGCCATTTAGGAACCTAAATTTCTCAAAGCTCATGATATCATAAAGAAAAAAATATATATTCTGGGAAGAAATACACCAAAATATTCACATTAACATCCTTCCAACAGTGGCCCTGGCGTGGTTTTTATTTCCCTCTATCTTTTTCTGTTTGCCAAATGTTTCAGTATACCCATGTATTATTTGGTGGGGAGCAGCCAACTTGAAAAAATAAATTCTTGGTAAAAAGTGTAATGTAATGTGCCTAAGCTAACTAGATGACTTAAGGAAATACACAGAAAGTAACTACTTACTCTGGTGGTCAAACTGATAACTGAATGCACTCTTGGAGTTCATTTCAAAGTACACAAATGGGGCTTCCCTGGTGGCGCGGTGGTTGAGAGTCCGCCTGCCGATGCAGGGGACACAGGTTCGTGCCCCGGTCTGGGAAGATCCCACATGCCACGGAGCGGCTGGGCCCGTGAGCCGTGGCCGCTGAGCCTGTGCGTCCGGAGCCTGTGCTCCACAACGGGAGAGGCCACAGCGGTGAGAAGCCCGCGTACCGCAAAAAACAAAAACAATACACAAATGATAGATTTTTCTCACAAACCACCAGTCACCAGTGTGACTGGACCTAGGTAAAAATATCACTGACAGGCTTTATTCTATAATGGAAAAGTATTTTTCCATATTCTAGAATCCAATATAAATCACTACTGCTTTTGTAAGTAACAACAACAACAAAAAGAGACAATTACTGAGTTAATATTTGTGGTCCAGGACTTTGCTGGTGGCGCAGTGGTTAAGAATCCACCTGCCAATGCAGGGGACACAGGTTTGAGCCCTAGTCTGGGAAGATCCCACATGCCACGGAGCAACTAAGCCCACGTGCCACAACTACTGAGCCTGCGCTCTAGAGCCCGCAAGCCACAACTGCTGAAGCCCGCAGCCCTAGAGACCATGCTCCGCAACAAGAGAAGCCACCGCAATGAGAAGCCTGCACACCGCAACAAAGAGTAGACCCCACTCATTGCAACTAGAGAAAGCCCGCGCGCAGCAACGAAGAGCCAACGCAGCCATAAATACATACATACATACATACATAAATTTTAAATATTCGTGGTCCATATGTATTTCATCTGACTTAGAGCCTTTGTACGTTTTTAATGTTTTCGTTATTTTTAACTGTGCCCACTTCACTATTTATTGTAGCTCTTACAGGGGTAAAGAAAAAATTTAAACCAATCTTGCATTAGAAATCAAAATTTGAAATGCTAAGGAAAAAATCTCCCAGTTCTTAAAGAGGACCATATTTCTATTACAAAAGGCCATTATCAGAATGGTATACATTCCCTCTTAATTACCACTACTTCTGCCTCACAAACAGAAGAATAAAAAGAAAATCTTGGGTTCCTAAAGTTATTGATACAGAAGAACGTCCAAGACAGATCCCTAAACTCTACTGCCTGCAGAGAACGAAATATCCCCTTTAATAACAAATATATTGCTTACTAAATGTTTCATTTATTTCTGTATATGAGTGATATTTCAGTACATCGCTGGCAAACTGGCCATGTATAGGGAGGGACATGGAGGAAACAAATTTAACACATAGAAAACCAAATCTAAAATGTTACCCACAAGAGCTGTGGAAACAAGAGGGGCGAAAAAAAAACACATTTTGAACCTTTCTACAGCAGAAGTGCCACATGATAGGGTGGTGACCATCACAGATAAATACCATACACCACACTCCAGCACCACACACTAAACCAACACCTAAACAAAATGTTGAAATATATCTTACTTGCAGATACCTGAAATCACTCACACGTGCCAAATGACTAACTTAAAAACATGAAATAAAAATGGAGCCTTCTCTACTGGGGTAAAGAGATTATTATACCACTAAGATGTTTGGTTCAAGCCTAATTTATCTTTTTCTTAGATTTGTTAGTGCTAATGAGCATATTCTAAGTCAGAGGGAGCTCAAAATTCTCTTAAAACCAAAACAATACCAAATAAGCCTCAAAAATAAGCACAAGAGCTGAAGGCAAAGAAAATTCAAAGGCCTGACACTCTCTAAAGCCAAATATATAAGATACTTCCTGCCTTGTTCAGTTACGTACATTTTGCTTTCTGTGCATGATTTTTTTTTAACATCTTTATTGGAGTATAAGTGCTCCACAATGGTGCACCAGTTTCTGCTTTATATCAAAGTGAATCAGTTATACGTATACGCATATCCCCATATCTCCTCCCTCTTTCGTCTCTGTCCCACCCTCCCTATCCCACCCCTCTAGGAGGTCACAAATGTGCATGATTTTTAAATTTCCTCCTTGAAATGTGGAAAGAACTGGGAAAGTAACACTCCACCACACCATCTCAGAAAGTAATGAAAACTAAATGCGACTCATAGATGCTTTACACAGTAAAACAGCTTTAAAGAAAAAAATCCATCCTTTCTTTCCAATAACGGCAAAAAAAAAAAGGCTCAACAAAAGCTAACCAAAAAGAGGACCAAACGATTTCATTAAATGACATTCCCAGGCTTGGAAGCAGCAAATTGCTACTTACAAACACAAGAATGCCCTGTACAAGTATAACATTGCACAGTTCATCCTTCATGTTTGTGGTTAGGAAACACAGGGGGCCTCATTCTACACTTCCCTGAAAACACTACATTTTGGTTTTGAATATGAAGAAATCAAACAAATCATCAACAATATGAAAAAACCTAAGTTTTTAAAGTCATAGCTCTTCTCATCTGCTGAAGAATTATGTTAAATAAGAAAAAGAAATGAAAATGTTATCTTACCCAAAAAATGAACAGAATTCACATCTCCTGGACAAAACAAAGAATGCCATATAATCCAATTTAAAATTATTCAGTAGAGTATTAGATAATTTAATGCCGAAAGTTTTTACACCTTTTTCCCTCAGCACAGAAGAAAAACTATCATTCATCATCACTCCCCTTTCTTTGTCCAATCCAATTTGAAAAACAAAACAAAATTCTACCATCAGCTAAAGCCAATCTTCAGAAAGACAGATTTTCTGGCTGTCCATATCCCTGAAAATGTCAGAGGGCAGAGCAAAAACCTAAAATCATAAGTAAACTCAGCCAAAAACTTAGATACCAGGGAGAAGAACGCACTTCTTACATAAGCACTGGCACACGTTTTAAATATAGCTGGTCCTCCCCACTCCCACTCATTGCTAGCTAACTTTGTATGTACCTGATTTCCACATAAACTACTAGCAATTCTGTGGTTTCTGGTCATCTCCAAATCGACAAAGATAGGGAGTCCACTCTGAATACAAGGGCCATCCTTCAACTTAAGCAGCCAGACAGAGGAAATAAAAACTGCTATCTCTGTCATTGGGCACTCAGCCTGGGTCATGACTGCAGCACCGACAGCTCATCCTTTGGGCAGGATTCAAGATTCACCAGAACTGCACAGTCCGTATTTTAAAAAATAAAAAGATACACAGTCCCTCTCCTTTCCTTTCAAACTAGTTTCCTGTTTACTGCAGACTGAGATGCAAAGCCATCCATTAATCTTTGATGCCTTCTCACTGCAAAGCCCCCTTCCTCTCTCCCCGCACCTCCTCCCCCGCCCCCCACGCCTGCTGATCTCAGTTGCGTTTGAACTATAGTAACCCCAACCCAGCTCGCTGCAAAGCAGGCGCTGCCGCGGGGCTAAGGGATTACGTCCACAAAAACTCTGCCAGGAGAGAGGCCCGTGCCAGGGAGCTCCCCTCCTGTCTGGCCAAGGGTGCTGGCTCCGCCGCGCCACGCACCAAAAAGATTCTGAAGAAAGACACGGGCGAAGTTCTTCATCCCTGAACAGAAAGGGGACCCATTGATGAAGGAGGGCAAGGGTCTCGGGGTCCTTGGTTGGTAAAAGCATAAGTGGAGGGGGATGCAGAAAGGATGGCAAACGAGAGAGTAAGCGATGGGGACAAAAAGGGATGAGGACCCCTTTTACTGTAAAAAAAGGACTGACAGACGCGATGCAGAGCAAATGGGTCCCCAATTGAAGAATGACTTGGCAGGCCTTTCCGCACCCCCAAACAACCTCAAACCGAATGAAAGGGGAGAAGCTGAGTTTGGGGCTGCGTAAACCGAAGAAGACTAGGGTGAAATAAAAGAGGGAGGGAAGCTTGTGAGCAAAGTGGACAAAAACGAAAAAGAAGGAAAGTTGGAAGTGGGAACTGGAAGAAAGGAGCTAGAAAGGGGCAGCTCAGGAAGGGGCTTACAAAAGGCCCCGAAATGGGGTACTGGAGAGGCGATGGGGGAGCGCTCGGAGTGAGGGCATCTTAGGAATGCCGGGGGAGATGAGAGATAGCTCCAGGAGGGTGGAGGGTGGAAACGCGGCAGACAAGGCCCGGGAGCCGGGAAAGGGGGCTCTAAGCTGGGCCCCGGGAGGGGAGGGCAGAGTCGGAGACAGCCTAAGGGGGGGCCAGGAGGACGGCGGGAGGGACTGGCGGTTGGGAGGGAGAGAGGAGCGCTGCGGGTGAAGAGGGGATGTGGACGCCGCCGAAGCTTGGGAGAAGAGGAGGGAGGCGAACGGGGGAAGGGGAGAAGGGGGAGAAGAGGACAGAGCGGGCGACTGGATGGGGGAAGGGAGGAGGGAAGGGGAAGCGGGGTAAGAGAGGATGTGGCATGCGGACCGGGCACCGGGATAGGAATGGGCCGGCCGGGGCGGACGGCTCGGTCACCTCAGGCTGCGGCCTCCTTCCCCGCGGGGCAGCGCCGCCGGCGGACAGACGGACTCCGCAACTCCCCGGCTCTCTCGCCTGCCCTCCTCTTCTCCTCGGGCGGCGGCGGCGGGGGCCGGGACGGCGGGGCTCACAGCGGCGGCTCCTCCGCGCCAGGCCTTGGATGCAGCGTCTTGGGAGGCGGTGGCAGCGGCGGCGGCAGCGGCCCGACCCGTGCGGTCACCATCGTACGCGGCGGCAGGCGCTCGCGGGCCGAGCTCTTCAGCAGCCGGCGGCGGCCATAGCCTCTTTCGTTCACTCCTCCAGCCCCCGGCGCTCTGCGGCGGCTGTGGCCGGGATCTCGCGCTCTGCGCCTGCGCGCGGCGCTGCCAGCGCGGCGCGCCCCTCCCCCGCACGGGCGCGTGCGCGCACACGCGGTCACTCGCAGTCTCTCTGGCCGGGTGGTTCCCGCGCCGCCTCCGGTAAGTGGGCGGGAGACACAAGCCTCCCGCAGCCCACACAGGCGGGCTCCCGCCGCAATGGAGACGCGTACCACGCCGACATCTGCACGCGCACTGTGACACGCGCCATTCTGACACGTGCTCTTTCACACTCCCCAAACATCAGGAGCCACACGCGCTCACACCTATACTTACCTGACAGGACCACGTGGGAGAGTTAGTTAGAAGGGTTGATCCTCACCCGATGCAGCCGCAGAGGAGCAATGATGCCAGAATTTTTTTTAACCCCCTTACTGACTGGCCTAGACTGTCAACTCCTTAGCGTCAGAGACCACATCTGTGATGGCTCAGCAGTGCCTAGCACAGAATAGGCGCTCAATAAACTTCTGTTGAATAAGTGAGTGGATGTATGAATAAATGAATTAGACCTATTCACTATCTGTAATTTTAAAATTCCGACCCCTTGGTTTAAAGAATTTGTTCAAAGAATTTTACTGTAGTATGAAATCAAGTAGTATGTGTTTGTCTTTTAGTCCACAGTTAAAAACAGATTAGTGTACACACCCCCTTCCCAAGGTTAGGAAATCCATTTGTTCTGTCCAAGTCCCTAGCACTGACCAGCATTCCTACCTTAATTTAAATGTGAACACACCTTGTGCAGCAGGAACTGTTCCACACTTACCAGGATACAAAGCCTGAAACACGTTGTGCACAGAATGAATCAAGGATGTTGCTGGTCTTCTGGGCTTTGGCAGGACTCCTTATTCTCCAGTTTTTCTACTTTCCTGCCTCACCACGACCCTCCACAAATGCCCTCTCCCTCGGCCCCTTCCCAAAAATACCCCTACACTGTTCCTTGCTTTGTCTTTGGTTAGTTCCTAGAGAGCCAGTTGCTACCAGAAACCAGTCTGGCCTTTGAGGTTGGCAATGCCTACATACACAGAAGATACACACCTAATAGTGGATAAAATGTTGCCACTAGATTGGAGCATCTTGAAATTGTAAAGCCTCAACTTCTGTGTGTTAGAAAAGAAATTAACATCCTTCAACCTAGATTCGTGTTGCCGGCTCTCCTTGGAAATTCAAGCCTCTGGCTTCTGTACTCTAAATGATAAATCCCCAATCCTGAGCAACCTTTGTATCTGGCTAAAATTGTAAATGCAAACTCAACATTTAGCAGATGTAATTCCTGTAGGCATCAATCAATCAAATTCAGAGTAACTTCCCTTCCACCAGTTTGATATCTCTATAGAAAACAAGTTTTTAAAATTCCTGGGAATTGCGTTAACTCTTTATAGCCCCCTTTCATCCTGGTGCCTTAGACTACTTAAGATTAATCGTGAAGCCTGCTACATTGCCAGGAGGCAGTTTTATGAGTCTCTTTATATAGCCTGGTAAATGAGAAATTACAGAGGCCACATGACTAATGACTGGAGTAGGAAACTGCCCAAGATAGCAAGGCCTTTCCTTTGATTTCCTCCCTGTTTTAACAATTTTACTACTGACTCAGTCAAGAAAACATAAGGCCAGAAACAAGATTACAATGAAGTCAAAACCTATATAAACAGATTCGAACTGGATTTATTTATTCTACTAGGGTGAATTACAGAATCTTGACAGTATTATTTTAGCATTGTTACTGGATTTGTGTGTTTTGTTTAAATGGAGGAGACGCCTACCTCAGCTCTCACCTTTCCTTTTTTAAAGGAAAAAACACATTGGTGCGAAGCCCTATAACCCTCACAGTAAGTTCTCTGGACTGGTAAAAGCAGGAAAAAGTCACGTGTCTTTTTCACATTTGATTTTTACAGCAGCTTCCTGTAAAACGCTGGAGCTCAAAACAAGCAAAGAAAATTACTCTGGTAATTAAAGGGTTACTGCTGTTATTGCTGCTAATCCAGTTTCGGGAATGCTCCACATAGCCAGAAACAGGTAACCAAATCAAACTAAAGAGAAAAGCAGAGGGAAAAAGAACAGGGGGGTGGGGTATTAGAGAGGACTGCTCAAATAAAAGAAAGCAATCACAGTGCAGAGTAAGTACTTTCTAGAGGCACCCAAACCCACACAATCAGGAAAGGTCAGGAGAAAAACATGGTAAGTACCTGGAACCAAGCTTAAGGAAATACCCAAATGCCACAGCTTAGTCATAGAAGGAATTAGCTTCATGTGCTAGAAGGAAAGAAGTGGAGTGTTAATGACTATGGAATAGTCATAAACAGTTCAGGTTTCTAAAGGTTATCTTACTGTTCACTAACTGTATTCAACATGGAGGAGGAAGTCAGTTCCAAGTTTGGAAGAGCGCATATTTTTTACAGTTGAAGCCATTCCAAAAGGCAAGTCTCTGAATTCCTTATAGAACCAACTGTTGCTAATAATCACATAGAAATACTCCTTTGGTTCCAACCTGCAGATAAGCGGTGGCCAGTTATGCCCTGCCTTTTAGATCCAGAGATAAAAGCTCATATACCAGACTTCACATAATGGGGCCAAAATCCAAAGAACTTGGATAGCCAACATTGGAAATACGGGGAAAGGAAAACTTTCATGAATTCACTTATTCACTCACTTTATTCATTCCTGATGGTTTCTGGGAACTTCAAGGGTTTTCTCTGTCCAATTCAAAGAGTTAACTCTCTAGAATAGAAGAGTCTTGATATATAAAATCTCATTCAACCTGGCACCTCCACAGTTTGATTTTGAAAGCCAATTCTAAGAGAAAAACTATAGTTTTCTCCAGTAACATGGGTCAGTAAAGGGGAGAGTCACTCTTTTTGAGATATAATTGAGATATAATTCACATACCATACATTACACCTATTTTAAATTGTAAAATTCAGTGGGTTTTAGTATATTTACAGAGTTGTGCAGCCATCACTGCCATCAATCTTGGAACATTTTCATCACTATCTCCCTTCTGAAAAAATCCCTGCATCCATTAGGAGGTCACTCTCCCTTCCCCCTAGCCTTAGGCAACCACTAATCCTTCTGTCTCTACAGATTTGCCTATGCTAGGCATTTCGTATAAATGAAGTAATATAAGATGTGGCCTTTCACATCTGGCTTATTTCACTTAGCATGATGTTTTCACGGTCCATCCATGTTGTAGCATATATAGGTACTTCATTTCTTTTTATTGCCAAATAAAATTCTATTGTTTGAGTATACCACATTCCATCTATCCATTCATCAGCTGATGGACATTTGGGTTGTTTCCACTTCTTGACTCAGAAATAGAGCTGCTATAAACATTCATGTACTATAAGCTTTTGTGTGAACAAATCTTCATTTGCCTTGGGTATATACTTAGGAGTAGAATTAAATTGCTGGGTTATATGGTAACTCAATGTTTAACTTTCTGAGGAACTGCCAGACTGTTTTTCAAAGTGGCTGCTCCATTTTTACATTCCCACCAGCAGTGACAAGGAAAGATTTACCCTTAGATTCAGATGCCCCCTACTTGTTAGATGTGGGACCCTGCGCCAAGTATACAAACGCCTCCATTTGTCATCTGTAAACAGGAATAATGATAGTATCTACTTCACAGGGTTATAATGAAAAATAAATGAAACGATGTATGCTAATATTCCTGGTACAAAGTAAGCCCTCAGTTAATGTTATTAGTTCCCTTCCTTCTGCCTTTGGTATTTGGTTGGCAACATTTATTCTGTAATAAAGTCAGATAGAGATAAAATTATAACTCCCTATTAACAATGCGATGCATACACATAGTTGGTGCTGAGTAAATATTTTTCATGGATAGTTGGAAAAGCAGTAGCACTTGTATATTGTTTTTTTTGTTTGTTTTTTTTTTTTGCGGTACCCGGGCATCTCACTGTTGTGGCCTCTCCCGTTGCGGAGCACAGGCTCCAGATGCGTAGGCTCAGCGGTCATGGCTCACGGGCCTAGCCACTCCGCAGCATGTGGGATCCTTCCAGACTGAGGCACGAACCCGTATCCCCTGCATTGGCAGGCGGACTCTCAACCACTGCGCCACCAGGGAAGCCCTGTATATTGTTTTAATACCAAAATAAATTTATTTTTTTCTACCTCTTGTGGAACTAAGACCTAGACTACAGGAGGAAAAAGCATAGAAACACATCAGCTTTTTGTTTGGTCAAGATTTTTTAGATTTTCCCTCAAACATTTTTTTTTTATTTCCCCAACTTTTTATTTTGAAGTGTTTCAAATATACAGAAAAATTAAAAGAATATTACAATCATCGCTCACACACTCACCATCTAGAATCAACAATTGTTAAAGTTTTGAGCATTTGCTTTATCTATATGTGTGTGTCTTTTGTTAAGCTATTTGAGAATAAGTTGCATACATCAACACATTGCACCCCTAAATGCTCTAGCCTGCCTCTTCTAAAAATAAGAGCTTTTTCCAATATTACCAAATGCCATTACCACACTTAAGAAGATAAGGTATAAGTCCCTAAATCTTTTACTGTCCAGCCAATACTCAGTTTTTCCAAGTTCTCCTTGAAATATCTTTTACAGATAACTAGAACAAAGATCCAGTCAAGATCTTTTATAACCTAGATCCAATCAAGTTTCACTCATTGCCTTATTGTTATGTCTTACAAGCCAGCTTTGCTTTTAATCAGTCTGAGCGCTTGTGACTATTTTGAATCTCTAACATCAGCAGAGAAAAAAAATGTTTTGTTGTTGTTTTAAGATTTAAGCTCAGCTGGTGTACCTCTATCCTACCCAGCCACCTTCTTTGTCTTGATTCTGAGTAAGCCTGAGATGGTTAATAGTATAAAACTGTGTGTTACTTTTGAAGCATGATAATATCCAACTAAACAGAATGGATATTGATTGTCGTAGACATTACTTATTTTGCCTCCTCAATATCTATTTCTCTCTCTCTCTCTCTTTTTTTAATACTACCTTGAATGTTCTAGCCATGTAGCCTATTGGTTATTGGCCATGGATGGATCCATCAGTTTATCCTATCTCCCATAGTGATTAGTCCAGGGAAGGATCCATGACCCAAGTCAAGCCAATCAGGGAAGACACAATAGGGCTTATGACTGAACTATTGAGAGAGTAAAGTTTCTCTTTCCTGCTAGACCTAAAGAAGGAATCCTATAATTTCATGGACTACAGGCAGCCATCCTGGATCCAAAAGGGAAGAGCCAGTCTGAAAATTTTCCAGAGGAAGTAAAAGAACCCGAGGCGTAAAAAGAAACCAGGACCTGGTCACAGTGTATAAGCACTGATCTAAGCCTCATCTGCAGCCAGCATGTCCATCCCCTATTCTTTAATTATATTAGTCAATAAATTATCTTTTTTGCTTAAACCAGTTTGGGTTGTGTTTTCTGTTATCTGCAGTGAAAAAAGTCCCAAGGCCTTCAATCCTTTTAATTTGCTGATCAGTATAATATGCTGTTATGAAGATAAGGAAGTAACTACAAAAAATGATGATGATAAGTACAAAGAAACACAATTGTACAACTGAACAAGTTATTGAGAAACACAGCCATTTAACTACTATCCAGAAATAGAACCTTGCTAATACTCAGAAGTCTCCCATGTAGTCTTTCCTATTCAAAACTGTCTCAGTAACCACAAAGGTAACCATTTTTCTGATGTAATATAGTGACTTTCTCTTCTTTGTTTGACCATCTAAGTATGAATCCCTAAATACTGTAGTTTCCTTTGCCTGTTGGTGATTTTTTTATACATGAAATAATATGGTAACTGTTGTTTTGTGTCAAGCTTTTTCTGCTTTACATTGTGTTTGAGATTCAGTTATATTCTTGGGTGAAACTGCAGTTCATTCATTTTCACTTCAGTATAGAATTCTATCTTATAACACTATTATTTATTTATTCTTCTATTTATGAACATTTGGATTCAGGAACACCCAAATTCCAGTTTGATGCTACTATGAATGATGCTGATATCAACACTTCTGCAGTTGTCTCCTGGTGCACATGTGCACACATTTCTCTTGAAGAGAACTGCTGGCCCAAGGGTCCGCAGGTGTTCAACTTTCTTAGATAACTCCAAACTGTCTTCCAAGACGTTTGCACCAATTTACACTCTCAACAGCACTCTGTCAGGGTTCCTATTACTCTATATTCTAGACTGCAATTAAGATTGTCAGTCCTGGACTTTCCTGGTGGCGCAGTGGTTGAGAGTCCGCCTGCTAATGCAGGGGACACGGGTTCGTGACCCGGTCCAGGAAGTTCCCACATGCCGCGGAGCGGCTGGGCCCGTGAGCCGTGGCCGCTGAGCCTGTGCATCCGGAGCCTGTGCTCCGCAACGGGAGAGGCCACCACAACAGTGAGAGGCCCGCGTACCGCAAAAAAAAAAAAAAAAGATTGTCAGTCTTGTTAATTTTAGCCATTCCAGGGGAGTTTTTAGCTTGCATTTCCCTAATTGCTGATGAGGTCAAGTATGTTTTCATATATTTGGTGGCCTTTTATATTTCCTCTTTTGTGAATTGTTCAAGTCTGTTACCCAATTTTCTCCTGGGTTATTTATCTTTTGCTTTTTGCTTCGTAATCCTTTGTATATTCTGAATGCAAACCCCTTGTTAATTATATATGCTGCAAAAATCTTCTTTTGTTCTGTAGCTTCCCTTTTCATTCTCTAAGTGGTATTGTTTTTTGATGAACATAATTTATTCATTTAAATTTAATATTTTTATGTTTAATACTTGTTTTAAGCGTGTTTTCCTCCTTCTCCATAGAGCCTTCCCTGTCATAAATCAAGTGTAAATATCTGAGGAGCTCTGTTTCTGAACTTTCTGTTCCAAACAACTGATTTGTTTGTCTATGCTTGTGCCAATACCAACAGTTTCAATTACTCTGGCTAAAGAAGAAGTCTTGATATGTGGTAGAACAAGTCTTCGCACCAGGTTTCCTTTCTTCTGTTTTGTTTTCTTCAAGAGGATCTTGGCTCTTTGCATTTTCTTATCAATTTTGGAGTCAAATTTGGAATTTTGGCTTGTTGAGTTTTCCAAGACACCACTGAGATTTTAAGTTTTCAGCATAGAGGTCTTGCATATCTTTTATTACATAAATTCCTAAGATATTTGAGGATTTTTATGCTATCGCTAATGATAATTTAAATTGTATTTTGT
Organism: Lagenorhynchus albirostris; assembly: GCF_949774975.1. Lineage (NCBI taxonomy): Eukaryota > Metazoa > Chordata > Mammalia > Artiodactyla > Delphinidae > Lagenorhynchus > Lagenorhynchus albirostris. Next base: position 135,325,617 of record NC_083097.1, read on the forward strand.
TAGACTTTGAGGATATAACAGTACATCTCAAGAGTCCCTGCCTTCCAGAACTTCCAGTCTCATGAGGTTAAGGACAAACACAGAAATGGCTTTAATACGAAGTGGACTGCATTGGTTATGACAGGTAGGCAAAGGTTACCATGGAAATACAAATAAAAGAGATTAGCCCATTCTATGGGGTCATGGGGTGAGAGGAAGGGAGAGACATTCTAAGTGTTGAAAATAGACAAGGGTCAGCTAGGTGAGTAAAAGGTAAGGCAAACAGAGGGGGAGGAGAGAACATACTTCACACACACATTTCAGAATGGTAAGATGGAACACTTCCTACCTCAGTGACAAATGAGGTGCCAAAACAACAGATTCAGAGACTAGCATAAGTATAAGGCAAATTCCCCCATGGCCATAATTTATAAAAGGAATGTGAGTCAACTAGTTCCAAGACTCTCCAATGCTCAACATCACTAATCATTAGAGAAATGCAAATCAAAACTACAATGAGGTATCACCTCACACCAGTCAGACTGGCCATCATCAAAAAATCTACAAACAATAAATGCTGGAGAGGGTGTGAAGAAAAGGGAACCCTCTTGCACTGTTGGTGGGAATGTAAATTGATACAGCTACTATGGAGAACAGTATGGAGGTTCCTGAAAAAACTAAAAATAGAGCTACCATATGACACAGCAATCCCACTACTGGGCATATACCCTGAGAAAACCATAATTCAAAGTGAGTCATGTACCACAATGTTCATTGCAGCTCTATTTACAATAGCCAGGACATGGAAGCAGCCTAAGTGTCCAGCAACAGATGAGTGGATAAAGAAGATGTGGCACATATATACAATTGAATATTACTCAGCCATAAAAAGAAACGAAACTGAGTTATTTGTAGTGAGGTGGATGGACCTAGAGCCTGTCATACAGAGTGAAGTAAGTGAGAAAGAGAAAAACCAATACTATACGCTAACACATATATATGGAATCTATATACATATTTGAATCACTTTGCTATACACCTGAAACTAACATGACATTGTAAATCAACTATAAGTCAGTTAAAAAACAAAACAAAATGAAAAAAGCCAGCTAGCTTCCTCTACTTGAAGTAGCAGTAGCAGTAGGGTGCTGATTGTTCAGATTCTACAAAATAACTAGTAACCAGTGTGGAAGCAGCCTGCGCACTCTGCAACCAGGGCCCTATTCTAGTCACTGTATGCAGTAGTTTCCCAGAGCGATTAGAGAATCAGTGATACTGTGAGTCCTCTTCTATCAATTATATCACTTTCTGTTATATGTCCATATATCCTTTTCAATAAAAAGCTTCAGGTGGCCTCCACCCAGGTGGGGTCTGATGTAGCTGCTGGTTGACCACAGGCCTTCACACATGGAGAGAACTCTCACTTTTTGAACAGAGATGGAGGTATTTAACTAATCTCTTAACTAGACACATTCTAATTACAAATCAAGACTGTTATTTGTGACCTAAAATGAGTAGCACTGTCCATTAATTAAGATGTCTTGGGATTTGCCCAAGTTTGCATTGGAGGGCAGGGCAAAATTAGCTCTTCTGAATAAAAATGCTAAGGGCTAGTGGGTGACAAAATTGGGTTGTGCTTTGACTACATCACGAATATTGCTAGGTATGCCCAGAAAGTGAAGTACATGCAAGAAATGACAAGCATACAATTATGACAGGATCTCAGATTTACAGAGGGAAAGTGGGGAGAGATAAGGTAAACTGGGGTCTATTTGGGAGTTAAGGAAAGACTTTCCAAGCCATACTATGGAGTTTGGACTTTAACAGGAAATGGAGCACCGCTGAGGAGTTTGTGCAGGAGAGTAGTTTGTATTGGGCATTCACTCTGCTCTAGGTTCTGTACTAGGTGGTTTACATGAATTATCACACTTAATCTCACAAAAACCCTAGGAAGTAGATAGGATAATTATCTCCATCCTTAAAGTGAGGGAACTGAGGTAGAGAGAGGTCAGGTAACTTGCCTGATGTCACACAACTAAGTCAAGAGCAGAGCTCAGTGGTGCTTTGTGACCACCTAGAGGGGTGGGATAGGGAGGGTGGGAGGGAGGGAGACGCAAGAGGGAAGAGATATGGGAACATATGTATACGTATAACTGATTCACTTTGTTATAAAGCAGAAACTAACACACCATTGTAAAGCAATTATACTCCAATAAAGATGTTAAAAAAAAGAACAGAGCTCAGATTCAACGCAGACACATCTGGGTTGGTTGTGTTGTGTCCCTGACCACACTGTACCCTGACCTCTGTTGGACTGACTGTACCAGACAGCTAATTGAGTTTGTTCACGAGGCACATCTCAGAGTCTAGAACACAAACTCCGCTGGTCTCCCTTTGGTAATGAATACATTGGTATTAGTTTTCCCTAAACTATCTATATAAACCGGAAGGAGAGTAACACTTCAGGAGTATTCCCCGTGAGCACTCTTTGATGTCTGTACAAGGTTGCACAAATTGAGAAAGTTTGCCTTGGGCCATAGACTTCAGAGTACAGTGTGGAAAATTGCCTTTTCTTAAATAGGAAATAGAGATGGTGGTTAAGAGAGTGGAGTCGGGAGTTATTCCACCTGGATTCACAGCCTGGTTCTGCCACTTCCCAGTTGTGTGAGTTTGAGCAAGTTATTCAACCTTCCTGTGCCTAATTTCCCATGTAATAACACCTACCTTGTAGATTAAATTTTATACACACACACACGCACTATACATATATTGCTTAGAACAAGGCCTAGCACAAGAAAAGCAGCAGTAACTATTGTTATTGTTATTATTGTTGTTTCTATTTTGGCTCATCTTGCTAATAACTTCACTATTCAAAGATATAAAGATACTAAATGTCAGTCAATATTTATTAAGCACATTCATAGCCATTTGTTAGATGGTAGATAGGATATAAATGAATCAGAACACACAATTCCTGCAGATGTTAAGTATGATATAAATGAAACAGATAATTCCTGCCTTCAAGCCTCTTATTGATGTTAGATGAATGGACTACTTATGATTTCTTGTATTAAATCTACTTTGTGTGTATTTTCTCCTTTGCTTGATTATAAACTCTTTCAAGGTATGAACCAATGTTTATTTTTCTTTTGAATCTCTCACCTTCTCTCCCTTCCGCTTAGGATATTATATATAGCTAAGTCTTTTAAAATCTGGTTGAGTGAACATGAAGCAAATGAGGAACAAGTTTATAGGGTTACACACTGTTGGGACAGTATAAATGGAATGACTTCATGCTTAGTCTCTCTCCCCCATTCACTGATAACTTTACACCTGGCTCACTGAGTCCCTCTCTGTCTCTGCTTATGTCCTCATTCTTGGTGACTTCAACAACCACACAGATAATCCATGTGTTTTTTATTCTTTTTTTAATTATTATTGAGGTGAAATTTACATATGATGAAATCAACCATTTTAAAGTGAAAAATTGAGTGACATTTACAATGTTGTACAACTACCACCTCTACCTAGTTCCAAAACATTTTCATCACCCCAAAAGGAAACCCCATACTTATTAAGCAATTGTTTCCCATTCTCCCCTTCCCAATCTTCTAGTTTAACCCTCCCACTTAAATCATCTTTTTCTCCAACCCATCTACATCCATAGTTACCTCTCAAACTGTCTTTAACATCAACTTCCAAACCTTTATTTCAAGCATCTTTCTCTCTGGTCACTCCTACAAACATTCTGATTCTGTTTTTTATAGTGCTTACACTTGTGTTCTTCTCAGCATCAAGCTTCCAATCCACTGAGCAGACCAACTCTTTATATACCCCTCTTAGGTCTTTACATCTCTCTTTACCCACCATAAATTCTATAGTCTACCATTTAAATTCTTGCCTGTAAATGTTCTTAACTTTCTCTCCCCTCTATCAGCTCTGCACCTGAGAGGCTGATATTGCTGGATAAACTGTACAACCGATCACTAATCTCAAAGCTTAGCCCTCAGCACTGCTCCACAAGCCCACTGCATTATTCTGATAAGTTATTCTTCATTCCCCAGAGTGGCTCACTCTACTTTCCACTCAAACCTCCAATACCACCCACCCTCTGTCTCCTCCACTCACTTTCAGCTGAGTGAGTAGCTGAGAAAATAGAAACAATCTATCAAACTCCTCATCCTTCCACTGGGAATCTACCAGCTTTAGAATGATATTCTGGGCCTTCCTTCTTCCTACAGTGGGAGAAAGTTCCCTGCTCCTATCAAAGACCAGATCTCTACCAGTGATCTGAATCTCAGCCTCTCTGGCTTTCTAAGGACTTAAAAATCTGCAGTAATTCCCTTCCTCCTCTGTACCGTCAACTTTTCTCCCTACTGGATGATTGCCACTAGCAATATAAACATACTTAGGTTGGCAATCTTTAGAAAAACGTTTTCCTGACTTCATGCCCCACTACCATCATCCCCACAGTGAACATGTTCTGAAAAGCTGTCTATAGCTACTGTCTCAACTTCCTTACCCCCCATTCTCCCCTCAATCAGCTCCAGTCAGAATTCCATCCCAAATATTCAGCTGAAACTGTTCCAAGCAAGGGCATCAAAGACTTCCTCATTGTCATATCCAATGGTCCCTTGTCAGACCTCATCTTATTCTACTTCTCAGCAGCATCCCATGGGTCCATCAATCCTTCTTCGGAAAACACTTCCATTTCTTGATTTCCGCATTGAATTTCCAGGGCTGCTGTAACATATTACCACCAATGGGTGCCTTAAAACAACAGAAATTTATTTCCTAACAGTTTTGGAGACTGAGAGTCCAAAATCAAGGTATTGACAGCGCCATGCTCCCTCTGAAGGCTCTAGGGAAGACTCATGCCTTGCCTCTTCCTAGCTTCTGGCAGCCCCTAGAAATCCTTGGTGTCCCTTGGCTTATAGATGATGTATCCATCATCACGTGGCCTTCATACAGGACATCAGTCTTTAGATCCAGGGCACACCATAATCTAATAAAAAGCTCATCTGAACTTAACTAACTATATGTACAAAAACTTTATTTCCAAATATGGTCACATTCTGAGATTCCAGATAGACATGAATTCTGCAGGGGGTGGGGGGACGGGGACACACAGACACACACACACACACACACACACACACACACACTGTTCAACCCAGTACATGTTCTGTGACTGTGCAGTCTGCTGGCTTTCCTCCTACTTCCTGGCTGGCTCCTTCTTGCTCTTCTTTGGTAGCAACTTTGTTTCCCCTGCCTCAGCTCAAAATGTTGCAACCACCCAAGGCTTGGCCCAGGGTCTCCTTGCCTTCTCTAAATGCACTCTCTCCTGAGGCAATATTATCTAATACCATGATTTTGAAATTCCACTGATGACTCCCAAATTTATGCTCCAGCCCTCACCTATACTCAAATCCCAGCCACATATTGTTAATAGTAGTTAACATTTATTGAATACTTACCATGTGCCAGGTCCTATAGTAAGTGCTTTATATGTATTAATTCATTTAATCCTTAAAACAAACTTATGGGTTGAGTACTCTTTTTATCCCTAATTCATAGATGAAGAAACTGAAGCACAAAGGGGTTAAGTAAATTGTTCAAGCCCACATAGCAAGGAGAAGCCAGGATTTGAAGCTAGGTAAATTGGGTCCAAAGTCTTCTCTCTTGACCACTGTATACTCTGGCTTTCTACTGGGCTCCAGGCTCACATATTCAACTATACACTTGACATCTGCGCCTAGATGTCTATAATAGACATCTTAGACATGAACTAAATAGAATGTCCCTTAATCTTAAACTACCAGCTTAATCTTTCCTTCCCTGTTTCCCCATCTCAGTATATGGCACCACCAACACCCAGTTGCTCAAATTAAAATGTGTAGAAATCAAATTTGATTCTGCTCTTTCCCCATCCACCCTTTCCTCCATTACCACCCCCAACAAATCCATCAGTGAGCCAATCAATCAATCAATAAATCCCTGATCTGTCCATTTCTCTACATTTTCACTACCATTCCAGCTCACACTGAGTTACCATCATCTCTCGAGTTACTGCAATTACCTTCTACCTGGTCTTTCTGCTTTCACTTTTGTAGTCTATCTGTAATCCAGCAGCTAAATTAGTTTTTTGAAACATAAATCAGAATGACACACCCAAGTTTCAAAGCCTCCAAAGTACCTGCTTACATTTAGAATAAAATGAACACTCTTATTCTTAGCCTACAAGTCCCTGCTTGATCTGGCCCTGCTCACCACTCTGCCCTCAATCCTACCACTCTCTTTTTTGCTCATGCAGCTCCAGGCACGCCCTCACCCCTGCTTTTCCAGAACACCTTAACCTTGTGCCTGTACCAGGTCCTTTTTACCTGTTCATCTTCAAGCTGGAAATGCTGTCATAAATGCTCTACCCTAATATCGTCTTCCCACTATGCAGGTCTCAGCTCAGAGTCCTTTTCTGAACCCTTGTTTAATTTTGTTCCCCAGTCACTCTCTATCACACCGCCCTATGTTTGTGTTTTAATAGCATTTATCACTATTTGAAAATACCTTATTTATATATTTGTTTATTTGAATAGACACATCCTCTGTCTTAATTACAGTTATATCCACAATGCCTAGAATGGTGTCCAAGGCATAGCAACTGTTCTGTATATATTTTTAAATGGATGAATGAATGAAAATGAGTGAATATATGAGTGAGGTCAATCACGGAAGGCTGTTTGGAGGTCAGTTTTAAATCATAGTCTGAAAGTAGGGAAGATGATGAATTATTAGAGTGGAGAAAGGACATTTTTAGCAAAGAAGATATTCAAAGAAGTGATCCAGTCTTGAATAAGTGACAAACAGAGGCTAGTAACCATACTAACTCAGGTGATGTGGAAAGTTGGTCAATACCCAAGTAAAATTAGTTTATCAGAGCAGGAAGTCATCATCATTTGGTTAATCATACTGAACGTCAACTTAAGGAGTTTAAATTCATTTATGCCTTCAACAGATATTTATTGAGTTTCTGCTGGGTGCTAGGTACCATCTAGGTGCTTTTTATACAATCATGAGCAAGAGAGATATAATCTCTGTCCTCATGGTGTTTACAGTCTAGTGGAAGATTGACATCAAATAATAATATTCCATAAACATTTGCAATTGCCAAATAAACCATGAAAGTGTATGCTGGGTTAATATTTTGATAACATTAATCAATGTGGTTTCTGTTCCCAGTATTTTCTGTTCCCCTTTGGTCCTTACTCATTCACTCAGCTTAGTATTCTGTATGTAATGACTCAGAAAAGGTATGACACAGCAGAATCCAATATATAACTAACAGTAATCTTGTCCCAGCTTTTGTCTTTAAAATCCCAGTCTTCAGGAGGCACAGAATATAACTCTGGCATGAAGAGTGATTTTGGAAAATACTTGATGAGTCAAAGCAAATCTTCCTGGCCCAAAGACTAGCACATTTCCAGGTTGGAGAAGAGGAGAATCAGATGGGAAGTGATTAGAGCTTAGATGTTGCTGGATCTCTGGGCAAAGGAGCCTCTATCCTCTCTCATTGCCAGCCCATGATCTGGTGAATGACAGAAATCCAAGGTAGGTTTGTGGTGCATGAAACCAGAAGAGAATGGTGGTCCCCTTCTCACATGGAGCCCAGCAAGCCGACCAACCTCAGAGTAGAAATGGCTTTCTGATAGGTCTAGGCACTTGACTTTTGAAGCCTCACTTAGTCGCCAGTGCTTCTCTTTGGTGCAGAAAAGCAAAGTGATCCAAGGGCACGGAGGAATAAAACTCAAAAAAAGCTTAGTATTGTTTTGCTGACAGCAAGCCTGTCATTTTCCAACAACAACCAATTCTCTAATTCTCTGATACCAACAGGGTGTCCAACAATTCAATTCAATTCTGATCCTAACTATGTGGAATTAGTGCCTACACATAAGTTAAGGGAGTTTGTGGCTCAGTCCAACAAAAATGCCCCTACTTTGCATGCCAGCCACAAATGGGATCCCCAAGCTACTCACAACTGCCCAGCTGATTACACATTTGGGAATTCCCACTCTTCCCCTTTCCCCAGGTTCAGTAACTCACTAGAACAACTCATAAAACTAAGGAAAGCTCTATACCTACCATTACAGTTTTATTATAAACATACAACTCAGAAACAGCCAAATGGAACAGAGGTATGAGGCAAGGGGTGGGGGTGGTGTGAGGCGTACATAGAGAGCTTCTATGTCCTCCTTGGGTGCACCATCCTCCCAGCACATGGATGTGTTTGTTCACCAACCTGGAAGATCCCCAAACCTTGTTGCTCCGAAGATTTTATTAAAGCTTCATTACATAGGCATGATTGATAAAGTCACTGACCACTGGTGACTGAACTCAATCTATATAGCCCCTCTTCCCTCCCCAAGGTTGGAGGTGAGGCTGAAAGTTCCAACCTTCTAATCATGTGGTTGGTTCCTCTAGTGACCAGCCCCCATCCTGAAGCTATCTAGAAGCCAAGAATCACCTCATGAGCATAATTTCAGGTATGCAGGAAAGGGGCTTCTTATGAATAACAAAAGACATTCCTATCAGAAATTCCCAGGGTTTTAGGAGTTCTCTGCCAGGAACCAGGAACAAAAACCAAATATATATATATATATTTTTTATTATAACACACACAGAGAATTTTCCATAACTTAGCGTGGTGCAGGAGCAGCAGAATGGATTGCCCCACACCTAAGGGATAAATGGAAGAAGACAGGCAGAGCTGTACCTAGAGGGTCCTATAGGTGGGAGCCAGAAGGTGACAGAAGAGGCCAGTGTAGGCTGTTACTGAGAAACTGAGGTGACAAGGGACTTCACAGCAGTCATCAGCTTGAATGAATGACAATCAAGGACCATATTCCCCCTCCCCTAATGTCATGGCGCTAAGTAAGTCCCTGGGACCCCAGGAAGAAAAGGAGGGTGAGTAATGATTCTAATATTGTTTTTAATTTCTGGTTGAATGGAGGCTCATATTATTAATTAAGGTCAGTTATATTTTTAAAAAGTAAGAGTTTTTTCAGAACTGAGTTTGTAGATTGAGATCCATCTCTGTCATTAAACAGGGCTGTAGAAACTGTACGAGATATGTGAAAATCCAATTGGATGCTATTTAAATATCAATAAGAGATGAGCTGGACCAGCTAGGAAGAATAAGGTAATTTAGAAATAATTTAACTTAGAAGATAGTTTAAGAGATTAAATAAATTCAATTATAAAGTGAAACAACCTAGGTGAGCGACTATAGACTCAAATTTGGTTAGAATTAAGGAAGTGGATATGGGACCCTTTCTGGCTACGGAATCCCTGTTATAATGAACAAACAGGCCTCAGTGTGCTGGGAGAACACAAAAGCCTAAGTCCCAGACAAATCATGGGTCAATTTGTATCCTAATTGCCATCCTGCCTGAAAGATAACCCCAAATTGCTTGGTTTAGTGTAACTGTCTGCTTCATCTGCCCATTTTAATTCCAGGAAGATTTTTTTTTTTTTTTGCAGTACGCGGGCCTCCCACCGCCGTGGCCCCTACCGCCGCGGAGCACAGGCTCCGGACGCGCCGGCTCAGCGGCCATGGCTCACGGGCCCAGCCGCTCCGCAGCATGTGGGATCCTCCCGGACCAGGGCACGAACCAGTGTCCCCTGCATCGGCAGGCGGACTCTCAACCACTGTGCCACCAGGAAAGTCCTATGACTGTCTTATATTTATAAAAGTATGGGTGCATTCTGAACTGTCATATATATTTTTAAAACTTTTTAGTTTATATTGGAGTATAGCTGGTTAACATTGTTGTGTTAAGTTTCAGGTGTACAACAAAGTGATTCAGTTATACATATACATGTATCTATTCTTTTTCAAATTCTTTTCTCAAAAGAATTTGTAGGTTGTTACAGAATATTGAGCAGAGTTCCCTGTGCTATACTGTATGTCCTTGTTGGTTATCCATTTTAAATATATCAGTGTGTACATGTCAATCCCAAATTCCCTAACTATCCTTCCCTGCCACACTTTGCCCCTGGTAACCATAAGTTCGTTCTCTAAGTAATTCCAGGAAGGTTTAGAATTGCAATTAGAGATAATGGAGTAAATGATGATAACTGATTAATTCAAACTTATTATATTGATATATTGTGGTAAGTAGAGGAGTAATAGGGGTATGCTTGCTGTTTAGAATACTTGTAGTGTTTTGGAGAATTTTGTATATTAGCAAATCAAACAGAATTGCCTGTGATTTCAAATTGTAGTATAAATTGAACAATCATTTGATTTGTGATTTTAAGTTCAGTTAATAAGAACATTTTACTAAATTTAAAGACAGTATTGAAATACTTAAGAGAATCTAATATTCACCATATTTATGTGTTTAATATATTAGTTACTTAAATTATTTTTGTTAGACAATTGAATGACAAAATAACAATTACACTAAATTTATAAATGTAATTTAAAATGTTTGAGAAGCTAAAATTAAGTTTGTAAATGACCTCACACATTAATGAAGGTCTCCTTAAAAGTAAATGCAAAAAGTCTTGTCTAGTGGCTTCCCTGGTGGCACAGTGGTTAAGAATCCGCCTGCCAACGCAGGGGATACCGGTTCGAGCCTTGGTCCGGGAAGATCCCACACGCCGCAGAGCAGCTAAGCCCGTGCACCACAACTACTGAGCCTGCACTCTAGAGCCCAGGAGCCATAACTACCGAGCCCACGTGCCACGACTACTGAAGCCTGTGCGCCTAGGGTCCGTGCTCCGTAACAAGAGAAGCCACCTCAATGAGAAGCCGGCACCACAACAAAGAGTAGCCCATGCTCACCACAACGAGAGAAAGCCCGCGCGCAGCAATGAACATCCAACACAGACAAAAATAAATAAATTTATTTATGGAAAAAAAAAAGTCTACTTATAAATAGAGCAATGTATTTTTATTTTGAATTCAGAGGCTTGTGGACAAAAAATATTGCCAGCTATTTCAGTAAACAAAGAATGTTGCCTGCCATTCCAGTAAACTACAAATGTTGCCCACAATCAAGCCATCAGCCACTGCAGGTGTCTCCAACGGTACACCCTGATGGGAATTCATGATGGAGAAAACAGGATGCCGGCCCTAGATAGTTAAGATGCATATCTAAGGAATGATTTCAGTGAGCTCAGACTTTTGCATCTTCCCATACTTAGAGAAGCACTAAAATCATTAACTTGAAATGTCTGGTTTTTTTAAGATTAGCAACAATCTTTTCATGTTTGACAGCTTTTTTTTTTTTCAGCCAGAATTCCTATATATCCTGGTTCCTCCCTTAAGTTTTATGAGCTATTTGAGAGGCTGCCTCCTGGGCTATAGTCCGTAGTAAGATCCCCGAATAAAACATAACCCGCAAATTTTAGGTTGTTCATTTTTCTTCAGTCAACAGGCTTAAAGATGAATAGATTTTTGATATTATAACCTTAAGTGGAGTATTAAATTTTAAAATCAAACTAATCATTGCTAATCTTTTCTAGACACAAAAACTGCCACCAAAAAGCTCACACTGACACAACTCACTATAGTGCCTTGAAGACAAAGAGTATGATGCCATGAAAGAGAGTAATTGAAGGAGTTTAATTTAGATTAGGGGTTCAAGGAAGGCTTCTCTAAGAAAATGTGTTGTGAGCAGAAATCTCAGAAAAAGGACTTACCAGGGAAAGAACAAGGAGAGGGGAGTTCCAGGTGGGATCCTGGAAAGAGTTTCTTGGAGTGGAGGAACTGAACAAGTCCAGTGTACCTGGAACAAAATGAATCAGAGGGAAAGAAACACAGATGGGGCTGGATGGAGAGGGAGTTTGGGCCTGGTCATACAGACCTTCGGAGGTCATGTTAAGTCATCTATTATACAAATACAAATACTATACAAATTCCTAAATGTAATGGAAAACCACTGAGGATTTTAAAGAGAGGCCATAGGTGCTGAGTAAGGGCACTGTACCACTCCATAGGACACTGCTGAAAAAGTCCCTAGTGTGGCACATTGCCTCCCTGAAGGTGACACAGTAAAATTAGGGTTTTTAAAAGAACACTCTGGGTACTGTGTGGAAAAGAATTATAGGGCCAGAGTGGAAGCAGGGAGCTCATTTAAATGACTAATGCAGTCTTCAATCAAGTGGTCTAGCATAATATTTGTGATAAGGAAAATTGGACAGATCATATTTGCTGTTTCCATGGTAGGCAGTAGAAGCTCAGGTAGATTCCTAAATTTGAGAGCAACCTGTTTTAAATGTGCTTTAGAAAAATTAATCTTCCAGCCAGTGGCAGGCCAGAGCTGATCTGTAGCAGCACACACTGGCTCATTAAAGCTAATTGTGTACACTTCTTAATTCCTCATTCAGTGACACCAAGTTAATAGTCTGAAATCTGTCTTGGTCGGGATACTTAAACCATGGAAATTGGCAAGTGCTACAAATGGAGCTTCTTTCTCCAGAGAATTGGTTGTGATACATTTACCAGCACACCACTCCTTCCAGCTCTTTTTGATATTTCAGCACTAGAATACTATTTATAGAATCAGTGCATAAGATATGGTTTGAAGTTATGGAACATTCACAAGGCTGCTATAGTTAAAATGAAAGAGATAATTATGAGAGACACTGGGAAGAAAAAATTCTGTAAGATTTGATGGTTTATAAATGGCAGCAATGGGAAGAGAGGAACAGATTGTGTTTTATCACCTGGAATAAGGAATCATTTCCATATCTGGTGAAGATAACAGAGAGAACATTACACAGTTTGGTTCCCTGTCATATGTATTTTAAATGTTCCTGCTTCAGCTGTCAAGGATTTTAAGTACCTTTTTAAAATTCCACATTATTGTAGCTCAGAGTTCTGAATTCTATCACCATTTACTGGTGGAATTAAATGAATGGAATAATAATTGAATCCCAAACTTTGAGTCACTGAGTGTAACTGTCTTGCCAAAACAAAAGCTCTGCAGAGATCTGGAGAAGAACATTCTTTAAAACTCAAAAACATCTTCCACTTTGTGATGTCGCAGAGTCAAGGCAGCATGGGTGGAGACAAACCCTGGCTTTAAATAGATGTGTGGAAAGTTCACATAAGGGCTTCTAAAGGGCATCAGCCAAGGAAGTAGAAGGAGATAGTAAGGGATTGCTCCAAACATTTTTTTACATGAAAATAAGTATTCTGTAGAATTGAAAACTTATGTCCCAAGAATAATACTAAACACCCTTTATCATAAACTCGTACATCCAGCATTCCAGAGTTACTAAATGTGTTAACTCCTAATTAATATTAAAAATATAATTACATAAAAACATATAAATATATAAAATACATTAAAAAACAAATTCAAAATGGATTAAAGACTTTAAATGTAAAACCCGAAGCCATAAAACTAAAAGAAAACATAGGCAGTACATTCTTCAGTATCAGTCTTATCAATACTTTTTTGGGGTATGTCTTCTCAGAAAAGGGCAACAAAAGCAAAAATAAACATATGGGACTGCATCAAACTGAAAAGCTTTTACACAGTGAAGGAAGCTATCCACAGAATGAAAAAGCAGCCTACTGAATGGGAGAAGATATTTGCAAATGATATAACTCATAAGGGGGGTTAATATCTAAAATATATAAAGAACTCATACAACACACCAAAAAAACCAAACAACCCAATTAAAAAATGGGCAAAGGACCTGAAGAGACATTTTTCCAAAGAAGACATACAGATGACCAACAGATGCTCAACATCATTCATCATCAAGGAAATGCAAATCAAAACCACAATGAATATCACCTTATACCTGTAAGAATGGCTATTATCAAAAAGACAACAAATGGGCTTCCCTGGTGGCACAGTGGTTGGGAGTCCGCCTGCCGGTGCAGGGGACGCGGGTTCGTGCCCTGGTCCAGGGGGATCCCACGTGCCGCGGAGCCGCTGGGCCCATGAGCCATGGCCGCTGAGCCTGCATGTCTGGAGCCTGTGCTCCGCAACGGGAGAGGCCACAACAGTGAGAGACCCGCGTACCGCAAAAAAAAAAAAAAAAGACAACAAATAAGTGTTGGTGAGGATGTGGAGAAAAGGAAATCCTCTTACACTGTTGGTAAGAATGTAAATTGGTGCAGCCAGTATGGAAAACATTTGGAGGTTCCTCAAAACATTAAAAATAGAACTACTATACAATCTAGCAATTCCAGTCCTGGGTATTTATCCAAAGAAAATAAAAACACTAATTCTAAAAGATATATGCACCCCTGTGTTCATTGCACAATTATTCACAATAGCCAAGATATGGAAGCAAGCTAACTGCCCATCAACAGATGCATGGTTAAATAAGATGTGATATTTTATACATATATAATATATATATAATATATATAATATATATACACATATAATATATACACAAAGGAATATTACTCAGCTATAGAAAAGAATGAAATCTTGTCATTTGGAAAAATAAGGATGGATCTAGAGGATATTATGCTAAGTAAAATAAGTCAGACGGAGAAAGCACATATTATATTATTTCACTTATATGTGGAGTCTACAAAACAAATGAACAGTCATTGATACAGAGAACAAAGAGGTAGTAGCCAGAGGAGAGGGGAATGAGGGGAACTAGGAAATAGGTGAGGGAAATTAAGAGATACAAACTTCCAGTTTCAAAAATGAGTCACAGGGATGAAATGTACAGCATGGGAAATATAGTCAATAATAATGTACTATCTTTGTATGGTGACAGATGGTAACAAGACTTATCACGGTGATCATTTTGTAATGTATAGAAATATCAAATCACTATGTTGTACATCAGGAACTAACAGTGCTGTGGATCAAGTATACTTCAAAAACAAAGAAACAAACTCAGAAAAAGAGATCAAGTTTGTGGTTACCAGAGGTGGGGGTGAGGGGAAATTGGATGAAGATGGTCAAAAGGTACGAACTTCCAGTTATAAGAGAAATAAGTACTAGGGATATAATGTACAAGGTGATTAATATAATTAACACTGCTGTATGTTATATATGAAAGTTGATAAGAGAGTAAATCCTGAGTTCCCATCACAAGGAAAAATGTTTTTTTCTTTTATTTTGTATCTATTTTAGTTGATGGATGTTCACTAAACTTATTGTGGTCATCTTTTCATGATGTATGTACGTCAAATCATCATGCTGTACACCTTAAACTTATACAGTACTGTATGTCAATTATATCTCAATAGAACTGGGAAAAAACCAAAATAAAGAAATAAAATAAAGTGATAATGATTTTGTTATTTCTTAATTCTTTCAGCAAAACTTTGTTGAAGGCTTCCATGTGACAAGTAGTTCCCTAGATCCTGGAGATAGGAAAATGAATAATTTGGGCATACTAATTGGGGAAGATAGAGTCATAAACAGACTAGAGTACAATGTGGACAATGAAGGAATTCAGTATTTAGAAGATACTACGGAAACCCAAGCAGTGCACACAACTCAGTGTTGGAAGAACAGAGGCGGCTTCTTGGGGAGATGATGTTAATCTGAATCTTAAACTTCATCTTAACCAGATAAAGTGTGTGTATGGAGTGAGGAAATTCCAGGCAGAGAGGAGAGCATGCCAAAAGACACAGAAGTGAGAAATGACAGAGTGATGCAGCTTTAGATCCTTACCTGAAAGGCAGATGAAATAAGTGAGGAGGTTGGAGACTTTCAAATTTTCAATGGTATATCAAGGAGAGGGCAACTGGAGTGGTTTGCCCCAGGTGCAGGCAAAAAGGGGGTGCACTATCTGTGGGGTATTTGAAAGCAATAATGATTAAATTGCCAACAATTCTAAACAATAATAAAACACTCCTCTCTTTCAAGGTGGCCACCCCACTGAATGCACCACTGCGTGTTTTTCCTAAAGATCTGGGGCAAGGAAGTGACATAATCAGCTTCCTGACCCATGCAGATACAGAGATCCTGGTGGCAGTAACATGTCAGTGAGAGAACCTTTTGTTTTATCCCTACTCGCCATCCCAGACAGATGAAGAGCACCTCCAGTGAACATCCTCAGAGCACTAAACACTTTTCCTTAGTAACTTTAGCAGTTTATAATCGTATCTACCAAATGAAGGAGAGAGAAAGAAAATGCAGGAGAAAGGTTTCCAGAAGATACATAGAGTTTGGGATTAGTTGAGTTGTTATTGGCTTGTGGGAGATCAAGAGGAGATATATAGCAACTGGACATAGATTTTGCGCTGGAACTGTAGATTCAGGAGTCATTAACCTAGAGGTGGTGGTTAAATCTTTGGGAGTGGAAGAGGTAACCTGGAAAAACTGAGAGAGACAGTGGGCCAAAGAAGGAACACTGAGAAGCTGAAAATTTCATGGGCAAAAGATGGAACAAAAGTCCAAGAAAGAGACAGTGAGGGGATGCTCAGAGACCTAAGAAGAATCTGGATAGCACAAAACTGTGGCAAGACTTCCCAGGACCAAGGGGAGAGAGAGAATCTAAGATAATTCCAGAGAGTTAAATATCAGTAAGTGTCCTTGAGGAAAGAGGTCAAACTCACGGCATCTGTATTGGGAGGTGGCTAGAAGGTTGGGAATACAATGGCAAAAACCCTAGAAGCATTTGAGAATTACAGACTCTCATTATATGGCTTAAGTGGATCTATGGTTTCCCTACCCAAGTCCCATATTGAGCCCGGGAGGTGGCAAGATCCCAGAGTTTACCCACAGGCCAGGGTGTAAGGGAATAAAGTGGACATGGCCCAGTATGGCTCAGGAGCCCGGTGAGTGTCTCCCTTGCCTTAAAAACAGCATGTGCCCACCAAAGAGACTCACCAGACCAGAAAAATCAGGATCCTAGGTGGACGGATGACCAAAGACGAGGTGGAATGAGGCACATCTCAGAAGATGCCATTTTTCTAAGAGCTGAGGCCCAGATGTTCCCCACATGTGACTCAACATTACTTCAGCCTGTGCCCCCCACCCTGCCTCCACTTAAATATTATCTCAGAAAAACTCACATTATCTAAGGATAAGTTTTTGTCCCTGGGTGGAATAATAACAAAAAATAAAATTAAGGTCCAAATATAGAAAAATAAAGTCACATTTCTTACATACTTAAGTTTGTGCACTGGAATCCATATGTTTATTATTATAGGAAAAAAAAACAGCGTAAACTTTGTAAGTCTGAGACTCATTGGCTCTTTTCACTATATGACATTGTGTTCAAAGAAGTACAATCCAAACAGCTAAGAACAATGCAAATGAAATTCTGAGCTTTAGCTTGCACTGCTCAAAAATCTTCTAACCCCCCAGGAACATTCTTCCTCTGTGCTTTTCTCTCTTCCACATTCTCCTCATACCTACAGTTTGCACTGATATTTTGCTTTCTAAATTCCCTAATCTTTCTTTCTTAGTTTTTTAGTAGATCGATTTAACTTCCCTTTCCTTCTTCCCCTCCTCCTCCTCTTTCTCTTTTTCTTCCTTCCTCCCTCCCAAGGTAGAGAAGAATTGTGAATCTACTTGGGCAAAGAGAGCAGCACCTTTATAAGAGGATAGTGGAGAAAGAGAAAACTAGAAAAACTTAAAGGTTAATTTCTTAATCACATCTTTTAAGAAAATATGGATAAGCAAAAGAGGAAACTAAATTACCTGAAATTCTACTACTGTAAACACGTTGATATACTTTCAGACTTTTTCCTATTTATAACACACAAAATATAAATGACAAAAAATAGCTTCGTAATATATATACTTTTGTAGCCCCATTCAAGCAACTTAACTATATTATGAATTTCTGTCTTATGCTTTATATGCACATCATCAATTTTAAGAGCTACACGACATTCCATTGTTTGAATATGCCATAATTTATGAACTTTGTCTCCACTGTAAGACACTTAGGTTGTTTCCTCTGTTATACAATTATACACACTGTTGTTGTCCTTTATTCAGTTGTGCAATTATTTTCATATGATTAATTACTAGGTGTGAATACTCTGGTCAAAGAGCACACATACTACATTAATTTTCTAGGGCTGATGAAACAAAGTATCACATCTGGGTGGTTTAAACAAGAGGAATTTATTGTCTCATAGTTCTGGAGGCCTGAAATCCAAGATGAACCTGTTGGCAGGGTTGATTTCTTCTGAGGACCGTAAGGAGAATCTGTTCCATGCCTCTCTCCTAGCTTCTGGTGGTTTGCTGGCAATCTTTGGCGTTCCTTGCCTTCTGCTGTATCACCCCGATCTCAGCCTTACTCTCCTCATGGCACTCTCCCTGTGTGCCTGTTCAGGTCCAAATTTCCCCTTTTTATAAGGTCACAAGTCATATTGGAGTAGGGGGCCACCCTACTCCAGTATGACCTCATCTGTAATGACCCTGTTTCCAAAGAAGGTGACATCGAGGTACTAGATGTGAGAACTCCCACGTACAAATTGAGGGGACACAATTCAACTCATATCATATCTTTAATACTTTTTATATACGTTTAATAAAATTTTAGAGTGCATCTTTGAGAGATGTAAATGAGGTAGCACTGACATCTTTGAGAGATGTAAATGAGGTAGCACTGACAGATGTAAATGAGGTAGCACTGAGGTAGCACTTATAATCCCTTTCCCAATTATAATAATTGGGGTGACTTATTATAATTGGGAAAGGGATCAGAGGAAAGGAATGTATTGGGTGATTTCTGAATACTGTCCATGAGCAACTGAGTAAAATTCAGGAAAAATATACTGGGAGAGTGAATCTGGTTGGTGATGAGTTACGTTTTAGGTAAACTGAATCTGAGGCATTACAGAACCAACAAGTGGAAAGGTCTAATGAATAGCTATATTCAGAGTTTAAGAAAGACACCAGCACTGGTCTGGAGTTTAGGAAAGCCACAAATTTGTGAATCATCACTACTTAAGGGGAAGTTGAAAGTCATGAAATCACCCACTAAAGTCACCCAGTAACATGAGATAGAGGACCAAGGACAGAATCCTAGAAAGAAAGAATGAGTGAACTTAATAAACAGAAAAGGTTGGAGAAGATGGGAGAATGGGCTGCTGTTATTGGAGAAAGGAACATGGATGGGATCTTGGAATTGGATATAATGAATGTTTCAGACAGTTGAGAGTTCATAGAATATTAACAAAATTTTTTATTGAGGTGAAATTCAAATAACATAAAATTCACCATATTAATCATTTTAAAGTTTACAGTTCAATGTCTTTTTTTTTTTTTTTTTTTTGCGGTACGCAGGCCTCTCACTATTGCGGCCTCTCCCGTTGCGGAGCACAGGCTCCAGACGCGCAGGCTCCAGACACGCAGGCTCAGCGGCCATGGCTCACGGGCCCAGCCGCTCCGCAGCATGTGGGATCCTCCCGGACCAGGGCATGAACCCGCGTCCCCTGTATCGGCAGGCGGACTCCCGACCACTGCGCCACCAGGGAAGCCCAGTTAAATGTCTTTTACTACATTCACAGCATGGCCCAGCACATCCTTCACTTCAACAATAAACATCTCTAGACAAGTGCTGGATTTTGCTTTTTGTCCACACAACTTGAAAACAGAAGTGATGCAGCTTCTAATGAGCCTATTTCTGAAGATCAGAATCATAGGAAAAATGCATCTTTGCTTTCTCCTAAAGTAATTTGGATATTTTCTCTCTTGGCTTCATTCCTATTAAACGATCATTCCAAGCCTCAAATGGAAGATAGAATTATAATTCTTAAGATACTGTCTTACAACTGTAGACTATTTAAATGTGAATCTTAAAAGTAAATTGCTTCCATTTTATTATATTTGTAGGTAGAGTAATTACAGTATTTTTGTTGCTGACACATCCACTAAAATAATCCAGAAACACAGTAAGAATTTTGTCTTCTAAAATAATTTTGATTATATTCTCTTTTAGTTTCATTGCTATTAGTTAACTGATATAAAAGTGCTCAAATGGAAGCATGATAGAAATATTCTCAGGATGTTTTACACACATACATTATATGAATGGGAGTTTTATTAGTAAATTGCTTCCATTTTATTCAATATCTACATATACTATTTTTTGATGTTGCTATTTAACAAGTCTCTTCTATTGGTCGAGCAAAACACAATAATTTTTTCTCTTAAAGTATTTCTCAGCGTTCTCTTCTTTAGTTTTTCTGCTGTAGTTATGTGATTACACAATTGCTCAAATGGAAGATCAATGGAACTGTAATTTTAAAAATAGTGTTTATAAATTTATGTAAAAGTGAATGCCATCTTCTTCTATCTGTAGACAGTATGAAAACAGTATTTCAACTCTTGTTGTTTACTTTAAAGTCCTCAATAACATGAACTGTAGTTGTAGTAAGAGTTTTACATGAGCAATTATAACACATAGAGACATTTGAAATTCAAAGTCTAGTTCTTTATACCAGAGGCTGAATTTACTCTAATTAAAGACTAATGTCTTTATCAAAACAAATTTTAGCTAAAAAAAAGCTGTGTTAAAATAATTTCCTCTTCTGTATGACTTATAAGAGGCAATCTAGGAAAAAGCTACATTCTCAATTTTCTTATGTCAATCATGCTATATGGATTCTTGGGGATCTGGGTTTTCTTTTACCATTACAACCTTATACCAATTAAAGACAAAATATATCTTTAAAATAAAGGAAAAAAGTCTGCCTATAATGTACTTTAGAGACTTACAGAGACAGCAGAAGCAAGAAGAACTTCAATCCTGCATCCTGTGGAACAGAAACCACATTCACAGAAAGATAGACAAGATGAAAAGGCAGAGGGCTATGTACCAGATGAAGGAACAAGATAAAACCCCAGAAAAACAACTAAATGAAGTGGAGATAGGCACCTTCCAGAAAAAGAATTTAGAATAATGATAGTGAAGATGATCCAGGACCTCGGAAAAAGAATGGAGGCAGGGGCTTCCCTTGTGGCGCAGTGGTTGAGAATCCGCCTGCCAATGCAGGGGACACGGGTTCGAGCCCTGGTTTGGGAAGATCCCACATGCCGCGGAGCAGCTAGGCCCGAGAGCCACAACTACTGAGCCTGCGCGTCTGGAGCCTGTGCTTAGCAACGGGAGAGACCGCTACGGTGAGACGCCCGTGCACTGCGATGAAGAGTGGCCCCCGCTTGCCACAACTAGAGACAGCCCGTGCACAGAAACGAAGACCCAACACAGCCAAAAATAAATAAATTAATTAAACAAACAAACAAAAAAAGAATGGAGGCAAAGATCGAGAAGATGCAAGAAATGTTTAACAAAGACCTAGAAGAATTAAAAACAAACAGAGATGAACAATACAATAACTGAAATGAAAAATACACTAAAAGGAATCAATAGCAGAATAACTGAGACAGAAGAACGGATAAGTGACCTGGAAGACAGAATGGTGGAATTCACTGCTGCAGAACAGAGTAAAGAAAAAAGAATGAAAAGTAATGGAGACAGCCTAAGATACCACTGGGACAACATTAAACACAACAACATTCACATTATAGGGGTCCCAGAAGGAGAAGAGAGAGAGAAAGGACCTGAGAAAATATTTGAAGAGAATATAGTTGAAAACTTCCCTAACATGGGAAAGGAAATAGCCACCCAAGTCAAGGAAGCTCAGCGAGTCCCAAACAGGAAAAACCCAAGGAGAAACATGCCGAGACACTTAGTAATGAAATTGGCAAAAATTAAAGACAAAGAAAAATTATTGAAAGCAACAAGGGAAAAATGACAACATACAAGCAAGGGAACGCCCATTAGGTTAACGGCTGATTTCTCAACAGAAACTCTACAAGCCAGAAGGGAGTGGCATGATATACTTAAAGTGATGAAAGGTAAGAACCTACAACCAAGATTACTCTACCTGGCAAGGATCTCATTCAGATTTGACAGAGAAATCAAAAGCTTTACAGACAAACAAAAACTAAGAGAATTCAGCACCACCAAACCAGCTCTGCAACAAATGATAAAGGAACTTCTCTAAGGGGGAATCACAAGAGAAGAAAAGGACTTATAAAAACAAACCCAAAACAATTAAGAAAATGGTATTAGGGGTCTTCCCTGGTGGCGCAGTGGTTGAGAGTCTGCCTGCCGATGCAGGGGACACGGTTTCGTGCCCCGGTCCGGGAAGAACTCACACACCGTGGAGCGGCTGGGTCCGTGAGCAATGACCGCTGAGCCTGAGCGTCCAGAGCATGTGTTCCGCAACGGGAGAGGCCACAACAGTGAGAGGCCTGCGTACCGCTTAAAAAAAAAAAGAAAAAATAGAAAATGGTCACAGGAACATACATATCGATAATTAGCTTAAATGTGAAAGGATTAAATGATCCAACCAAAAGACACAGGATTGCTGAATGGATACAAAAACAAGACCCATATATATGTTGTCTACAAGAGACCCACTTCAGACCTAGGGACACATACGGACTGAAAGTGAGGGGATGGAAAAAGATATTGCATGCAAATGGAAATCAAAAGAAAGCTGGAATAGCAATACTCATATCAGGTAAAATAGAATTTAAAATAAAGAATGTTACAAGAGACAAGGAAGGACACTACATAATGATCAAGGGATCAATCCAAGAAGAAGATATTACAATTATAAATATATATGCACCCAATATAAGAGCACCTCAATACATAAGGCAACTGCCAACAGCTATAAAAGAGGAAATCGACAGTAACACAATAATAGTGGGGGACTTTAACACCTCACTTACACCAATGTAAAGATCATCCAAAATTAAAACAAATAAGGAAACAGAAGCTTTAAATGACACAATAGACCAGATAGATTTAATTGATATTTATAGGACATTCCATCCAAAAACAGCAGATTACACTTTCTTCTCAAGTGTGCATGGAACATTCTCCAGGATAGATCACATCTAGGGTCACAAATCAAGACACAGTAAATTTAAGAAAATTGAAATCATATCAAACATCTTTTCTGACCACAATATTATGAGATTAGAAATGAATTACAAGGAAAACAACGTAAACAACACAAACACATGGAGGCTAAACAATACGTTACTAAATAACCAAGAGATCACTGAAGAAATCAGAGGAAATTAAAGACTACCTAGAGACAAATTACAAAGAAAACACGACGATCCAAAAACCTATGGGATGCAGCAAAAGCAGTTCTAAGAGGGAAGTTTATAGCTATACAAGCCTACCTCAAGAAACAAGAAAAATCTCAAATAAACAATCTAACCTTACACCTAAAGGAACTAGAGAAAGAAGAACAAACAAAACCCAAAGTTAGCAGAAGGAAAGAAATCATAAAGACCAGAGCAAAAATAAAGGAAATAGCAACAAAGAAAACAATAGCAAAGATCAATAAAACTAAAATCTGGTTCTTTGAGAAGATAAACAAAATTGATAAACCATTAGCCAGACTCATCAAGGGAAAGAGGGAGAGGACTCAAATCAATAAAATTAGAAATGAAAAAGGAGAGGTTACAACAGACACCACAGAAATACAAAGCATCCTAAGAGACTACTACAAGCAACTCTATGCCAATAAAATGGACAACCTGGAAGAAATGGACACATTCTTAGAAAGGTAGAACCTTCCAAGACTCAACCAGGAAGAAATAGAAAATGGGAACAGACCAATCACAAGTAATGAAATTGAAACTGTGATTAAAAAGCTTCCAACAGGGCTTCCCTGGTGGCTCAGTGGTTGAGAGTCCGCCTGCCGATGCAGGGGACACAGGTTCGTGCCCCAGTCTGGGAAGATCCTACATGCCGCAGAGCGGCTGGGCCCGTGAGCCATGGCCGTTGAGCCTGTGCATCTGGAGCCTGTGCTCCGCAATGGGAGAGGCCACAAGAGTGAGAGGCCCACATACCGCAAAAAAAAAAAAAGAAAAACTTCCAACAAACAAAAGTCCAGGACCAGATGGCTTCACAGGTGAATTCTATCAAACATTTAGAGAAGAGCTAACACCCATCCTTCTCAAACTCTTCCAAAAAATTAGAGGAAGGAACACTCCCAAACTCATTCTATGAGGCCCCCATCACCCTGATACCAAAACCAGACAAAGATACTACAAAAAAAGAAAATTACAGACCAATATCACTGATGAATATAGATGCAAAAATCTTCAAAATACTAGCAAACAGAATCCAACAACACATTAAAAGAATCACACACCATGATGAAGTGGGATTTATCCCAGGAATGCAAGCATTCTTCAGTATGTGCAAATCAATCAATGTGATACACCATATTAACATATTGAAGAATAAAAACCATATGATAGGGCTTCCCTGGTGGCACAGTGGTTGAGAGTCCACCTGCTGATGCAGGGGACATGGGTTTGTGCCCCGGTCCGGGATGATCCCACATGCTGCGGAGCGGCTGGGCCCGTGAGCCATGGCCGCTGAACTTGCGCGTCCGGAGCCTGTGCTCCACGGCGGGAGAGACCACAGCAGTGAGAGGCCCGCATGCAGCAAAAACAAAACAAACATAAAAAAAAACGCCATATGATCATCTCAATAAATGTAGAAAAAGCTTTTGACAAAATTCAACACCCACTTATGACAAAAACTCTCCAAAAAGTAGGAATAGAGGGAACCTACCTCAACATAATAAAGGCCATATACGACAAACCCACAGCAAACATCATTCTCAATGGTGAAAAACTGAAAGCATTTCCTCTAAGATCAGGAATAAGAAGAATGTCCACTCTCACCACTATTATTCAACATAGTTTTGGAAGTCCTAGTCATGGCAATCAGAGAAGGAAAAGGAATAAAAGGAATACAAATTGGAAAAGAAGTAAAACTGTCACTGTTTACAGATGACATGATACTATACATAGAGAATCCTAAAGATGCCAGCAGAAAACTACTAGAGCTAATCGATGAATTTAGTAAAGTTGCAGGATACAAAATTAATGCACAGAAATCTCTTGCATTCCTATACACTAATGATGAAATATTTGAAAGAGAAATGAAGGAAACGTTCCCATTTACCATTGCAAAAAAAAGTATAAAATATCTAGGAATAAACCTACCTAGGGAGACAAAAGACCTGTATGCAGAAAACTATAAGACACTGGTGTAAGAAATTAAAGATGATACCAACAGGTGGGGAGATATACCATGTTCTTGGATTGGAAGAATCAATATTACGAAAATGACTCTACTATCCAAAGCAATCTACAGATTCAATTGCAATCACCATTAAATTACCAATGGCATTTTTTACAGAACTAGAACAAAAATCTTAATATTTGTATGGAGACACAAAAGATCCCGAATAGCCGAAGCAGTCTTGAGGGAAAAAAACCAAGCTGGAGGAATCAAACTCCCTGACTTCAGACTATACTACAAAGTTGCAGTAATCAAGACAATATGGTACTGGCACAAAAACAGAAACTTAGATCAATGGAACAAGATAGAAAGCCCAGAGATAAACCCATGCATCTATGGTTAACTAATCTATGACAAAGGAGGCAAGGATATAAAATGGAGAAAAACAGTCTCTTCAATAAGTGGTGCTGGGAAAACTGGACAGCTACACGTAAAAGAATGAAATTAGAAGACACCCTAACACCATATACAAAAATAAATTCAAAATGGATTAGAGACCTAAATGTAAGACCAGATACTATAAAACGGTTAGAGGAAAACATAGGAAGAATACCCTTTGACATAAATCACAGCAAGATCTTTTTTGATCCACCTCCTAGAGTAATGGAAATAAAAACAAAAATAAACAAATGGGACCTAATGAAACTTCAAAGCTTTTGCACAACAAAGGAAACCATAAACAAGACGAAAAGACAACTCTCAGAATGGGAGAAAATATTTACAAATGAAGCAACTGACAAAGGATTAATCTCCAAAATATCAAAAAAACAAACAACCCAATCCAAAAATGGGCAGAAGACCTAAATAGACATTTCTCCAAAGCAGATATACAGATTGCTAAGAAACACATGAAAGGATGTTCAACATCACCTAACATTAGAGAAATACAAATCAAAACTGCGGTGAGGGGCTTCCCTGGTGGCGCAGTGGTTGAGAGTCCGCCTGCCGATGCAGGGGACGCGGGTTCACGCCCCGGTCTGGGAAGATCCCACGTGCCGCGGAGCGGCTGGGCCCGTGAGCCATGGCCACTGAGCCTGCGCGTCTGGAGCCTGTGCTCCGCAACGGGAGAGGCCACAACAGTGAGAGGCCCGCGTACCGCAAAAAAAAAAAAAAAAAAACTATAGTGAGGTATCACCTCACACTGGTCAGAATGGCCGTCATCAAAATTCTACAAACAATAAATGCTGGAAAGGGTGTGCAGAAAAGGGAATCCTCTTGCACTGTTGGTGGGAAAGTAAATTGATACAGCCACTATGGATAACAGTATGGAGGTCCCTTATAAAACTAAAAATAGAATTACCATATGATACAGCAATCCCACTACGGGACATATACCCTGAGAAAACTATAAGTCAAAAAGACACATGCACCCCAATGTTCATTGCAGCACTATTTACAATGGCCAGGTCATGGAAGCAACCTAAATGCCCATCAACAGACGAATTGATAAAGAAGATGTGGTACATACATACAAAGGAATATTACTCAGCCATAAAAAGGAATGAAATTGGGTCATTTGTTGAGACATTTGTGGATCTAGAGATTGTCATACAGAGTGAAGTAAGTCAGAAAGATAAAAACAAATATCGTATATTAATGCATATATGTGGAACCTAGAAAAATGGTACAGATGAACCGGTTCACAGGGCAGAAATTGAGACACAGGTGTAGAGAACAAACTTATGGACACCAAGGCGGGAAAGCCACGGGGGGTTGGGGGTGGTGGTGTGATGAATTGGACAATTGGGATTGACATGTATACACTGATGTGTGTAAAGTTGATGACTAATAAGAACCTGCTGTATAAAAATAAAATAAAATAAAATTAGAAAACAAATTTTTTTTTTTTTTTGCGGTACGCGGGCCTCTCACCGCTGTGGCC
The DNA here is from genome assembly GCF_949774975.1 of Lagenorhynchus albirostris. Taxonomy (NCBI): domain Eukaryota; kingdom Metazoa; phylum Chordata; class Mammalia; order Artiodactyla; family Delphinidae; genus Lagenorhynchus; species Lagenorhynchus albirostris. Next base: position 135,352,567 of record NC_083097.1, read on the forward strand.
TCTTCCGTTGCGGAGCACAGGCTCCGGACGCGCAGGCCCAGTGGCCACGGCTCACGGGCCCAGCCGCTCCGCGGCATGTGGGATCTTCCCGGACCGGGGCAAGAACCTGTGTCCCCTGCATCAGCAGGCGGGGTCTCAACCACTGTGCCACCAGGGAAGCCCTAGAAAATTTTTTAAAAAAGAAAGTATTTACAAAATGCCAAGATTGTCTTGGTAGTATAAGTAAATTCAGTATATAACACTATTGTTATATGAGAAATTAGATGTAAAACATAAAAAAAAAAAAAAAGACTTACAGTGCACACTGACAATTAAGACTGCAATTTCCCTAGGGAGGAGACGGGAAAAGCAGGTAACAGATGTGTTTACACTCAGATCTCATCTCTCCCATATACTTGCCCTCCTTCAGGGCATTTTTTCTTCCTTCTGCCAGCTGGTAGTTTGTGATACTGCAGGTGCACAACAAATGTTGAGTGAGTTAAATTCCAGTTTGAACCCACAGATACTAATTATAGTTATTTTTTATGATGTTTTAAAGACTAAAGAATACCAACAACTTCATTTTCCCCCACAAATGAATTATGAATGCAATAATAGCACTCTAAGTATTTGGAAGGGGTGTTTAAATTTTTCCTTTTGAGTAGTGTGATTATAAAAATTTCCATGCCCAAGTTATGGATTATTTCAATTCCAATACAATAAAATTTGGGGAAAGGCAAAGAAACTTTTACAAAATCATAACGAAGATATAATAGTACAGAGAAGTACTGGGAGAGGCAGAATAAAGGGTTAAAAAGGCATACTCTAAAGCTACGTTACCCAGTACGGTAGCCACCAGCCACTTGTGGTTACTGAGCACTTGAAATATGGCTAGTATGAACTGAGATGTGCTCTGAGTATAAAAGATACAATGGATTTCTTTTTTTTTTCACATCTTTACTGGAGTATAAATGCTTTACAATGTTGTGTTAGTTTCTGCTATACAACAAAGTGAATCAACTATATGTATACATATATCCCCATAATCCCTCCCTCTTGAGCGTCCCTCCCACCCCTCTAGGTGGTCACAAAGCACTGAGCTGACCTCCCTGTGCTATGCAGCAGCTTCCCACTAGCCATCCATTTTACATTTGGTAGTATATATATGTCAATGCTACTCTCTCACTTCATCCCAGCTTCCCCTTCCCCCACCCAGTGCCCTCAAGGCTGTTCTCTACGTCTGCGTCTTTATTCCTGCCCTGCCTCTAGGTTCATCAGTACCATTTTTTTAAATTCCATATATATGCGTTAGTATATGGTGTTTGTTTTTCTCTTTCTGACTTACTTCATTCTGTATGACAGATTCTAGGTCCATCCACCTCACTACAAATAACTCAATTTCATTCCTTTATATGGCAGAGTAATATTCCATTGTATATATGTGCCACATCTTCTTTATCCAATCATCTGTTGATGGACGTTTAGTTTGCTTCCATGTCGTGGCTATTGTAAACAATGTTGCGATGAATATTGCGGTACATGTATCTTTTTGAATTATGGCTTTCTCAGGGTATATGCCCAGTAGTGGGATTGCTGGGTCATATGGTAGTTCTATTTTTAGTTTTTTAAGGAACCTCCATACTGTTCTCCACAGTGGCTGTATCAATTTACATTCCCACCAACAGTGCAGGAGGGCTCCCTTTTCTCCACACCCTCTCCAGCATTTATCATTTGTAGACTTTTTGATGATGGCCATTCTTACCTGTGTGAGGTGATACCTCATTGTGGTTTTGATTTGCATTTCTCTAATGATTAGTGATGTTGAGTATCTTTTCATGCATTTGTTGGCCATCTGTATGTCTTCTTTGGAGAAATGAAAAGACACAATGGATTTCAAAGACTTAGTATGAAGAAAAGCAGATGAAATATCTCATTAATTTTTTATATTAATTACCTGTTGAAATTATAATATTTTGGATATATTGGGTTGAATAAAAATTGTATTAAAATGGATATTTCCTGTCTTTACTTGTTTTATGTGACTACTGGAAAATTAAAAATTATACATATGTGGTTCAAATTATGTTTCTATTGGATAATTTTGCTGTGCAGTCAAACTACCTGGGTGCAAATCTTCCACTAACTCCTTGGTATGACTTAAGCACTTCACTATGTCTCGGTTTCCTTATCTGCACAATGGGTGTAATGATAATACTTAACCTGTTAGAGGCATTTCTTAGACATGCTGATATGCGCAGGTGTCAGCGGTTAGTAACTTAATAATAAGGGAACCAGCAGAATGATCAAAGGGTGAGCAGTTCAGAAAACAAAATTTGAAGTGGGATATAACTCAGAAATGGAAGGATCACTGGAGCAGCTTATTGAAACAAACAAACAAAAACCGAAAGCAAACAGGCACCTAATTAAGTAATGTCTGAAGTTCCATTTCTCATGATCATAAAAGCACCATGTCCAAATCAGTTGATACAGAAGACATCTGGAGATAATAGTACCAGATATCAGATGTGCTGACCATTGATTAGAAATAATAATCAATACGACTAAAAAGCAGTGCTAATGATATGTCTGTGACTGTTTATTGGAGTCCTAAGTTTGCATTCTCCAGCCTTGTTGAGGGATCAGAAACTGAATTAAACCAAGGTTAAAAGTAGAACATCAAGTAACAAATTGTGCTTTTAAACAGACAGCTGCCCGTGATTTTCTCAAACAATGAGTAAAATGCAGAATATACAGTTTGCTCTTTAGTTTGTTATGAGAATTAAGTGAAGTAATACAACTAAGGTGCTTACATGAATAAACAATAGCTGTTATCATTGTCATTGTTAATTAGCAATATTATTATGGGAAAGTAATGAAGAAAGAAGTTATACTTAGATTCACTATACCAAAAAGGGAATAGTAACTGTGACTCATGTCAAAATCAGAGTTATTCAAATGTAATCAAATTCTGAGGGGGCAATTTTAAGAAGAAAATAATGGAGAGATTTGTGTTAATTTTTTAAAAATATTTGAGAACCATGAACTAATTTGGAACTATTTAATATTTCTTCATATGTTAGTAGCAATGATAGCATAAAATACACTTGCAGGTGGTAGAATTTAAAATTTGTGTAAATCCAGTTTGTCAGGTCCTCAAAAAGTTAAACAATAGAATTACCATATGACCCAGAAATTCCACTTCTAGGCACCTACCCAAATGAATTGAAAATGTATGTCCACACAACTTGTACACAAATGTCTATAGCAGCATTATCTATAATGGTCAAAAAGTGGAAACAACACGAATATCCATCAACTGATGAGTGAATAAACAAAATGTGGCATAGTCACACAATAGAACCATAAAAAGGAACAAAATACTAATACAGATGAGAATATGGATGAACCTTTAAAACACTATGATGGGCTTCCCTGGTGGCTAACATGTCGCAGAGCAACTAAGCCCGTGCGCCACAACTACTGAGCCTGCGCTCTAGAGCCCGTGAGCCACAACTACTGAAGCTCGCACGCCTAGATCCCGTGCTCTGCAACAAGGGAAGCCACCGCAATGAGAAGCCCGTGCACGGCAACGAACGGTAGTCCCCGATTGCCGCAACTAGAAAAAGTCAATGCGCAGCAACGAAGACCCAACACAGCCAAAAATAAATAAATAAATAAAATTTAAAAAAACCCCACAACACTATGTTAAGTGAAAGAAGCCAGACGCAAATCCACACACTGTATGATTCCATTTATATTAAATGTCCATTGTAGGCAAACCGGTTGAGACAGAAAGCAAATTAGTGGTTGCCAAGGGCTAGAGGAAGAGGGAAATGGAACACCGAACAAATATTGGATCACTTTGCAGGGTAATGGAAATTTTCGAGGTTAGATAGTGATGACGGTTGTGAATATACTAAAATTCACTGAATTGTACAGTTTAAAATGGTGAATTTTATGGTGTTAAGAAAACGTAAAATAAATATTCGTTCAAACAAAATAAAATAAAATTAGTGTAAATCCAAAGAGCTGAGATATGGATGGAGAGGATGAAAATGAATGATTTGCTTACAGATAAAATGTGACTATTACTAAAGAATAGAGTGGATGAATAAATATTGAATTAACTAGAATGTTAAGAAGAGAAAAAGAATAATATTGAGACCTGTCAGGAAGAGAATTAACACCCTTAACTATCAGTATAGAAGATACTTCAGGAGTGGCTGTTTGACCTACAGGGAGGCCTTCTTCCCTGAGAACCCTCCCCAGTAGCCAAGGCAGGCTTAGGCAGAACCTGATGCCATTGAAGGAGTTGACTGGTGCAGAGACAGACATGTCACCTAAGTTACGCCACCACAAGATCTGATCCCAGGATTTGGGGATTTGAAGTTGAGTGATACAGAGACTGGGAGTCAGAGTCATATTAATAGCAGTACTCTAATGATAAGGTCTGTGGATTTATTGTGAAAGATCTTAAACTTGTCTTGGTACCTGGTTCAGCAACATTTAATTAATACCCTCTGTCAGGTACTGTGCCCTTGTAATACTTCCCTTCTTCCCCACCCCAGTCCCCACTTTTTTAACATAAGCTAGCCTGATTAAGTTTCTGTTAGTTAACACCATAAATAATATTTCAAAACAAATCACTTGAGGTAATACTTATACAGCATCAGGAAAAAAATGTATCACTTTGATGTTATCAATGAAATTTTAAATACTAAATGTAAATTCTCTATGAAATTTATTTCACTACGAATAATGAAGCTCTGGAAATTCCAGGAAGGATAAACACAGACCTGAGAGAAGTAATAAAAGCTATCAATGAAAAAGAACATGATTTTTCCATTTGGCTTTATGAAAATGCACTACGTGATCTTTATATTTCTAATTTTGAAAGTGAAAGGTTGATGGAAACCATGACACAAATAGGTCCATAAGCTGTTGTTTGAGAACTATTGAATTAAAACCTAGAGTTTTTTTTTTTTTTTTTTTGTGGGACGCGGGCCTCTCACTGTTGTGGCCTCTCCCGTTTCGGAACACAGGCTCCGGACGCGCAGGCTCAGCGGCCATGGCTCACGGGCCCAGCCGCTCCGCGGCATGTGGGATCCTCCTGGACCGGGGCACGAACCCGTGTCCCCTGCATCGGCAGGCGGACTCTCAACCACTGCGCCACCAGGGAAGCCCTTAATGATTTTTTTTGATGTGGACCAGTATTTTTTAAAGTCTTTATTGAATTTGTTACAATATTGCTTCTGTTTTCTGTTTTTTCAGCCTCGAGGGATGTGGGATCTTAGCTCCCCGACCAGGGATCAAACCTGCACCCCCTACATTGGAAGGCAAAGTCTTAACCACTGGACTGCCAGGGAAGTCCCCTAGATATATATTTTTAAAATAAATATACTTATTTATTTATATTTGGCTGCATTGGGTTTTCGCTGCTGCACGCGGGCTTTCTCTAGTTGGAGTGAGCGGGGGCTACTCTTCGCTGTGGTGCACAGGCTTCTCATTGCGGTGGCTTCTCTTGTTGCAGAGCATGGGCTCTAGGCACGAGGGCTTCAGTAGTTGTGGCACATGGGTTCAGTAGTTGTGGCTTGCGGGCTCTACATGCAGGCTCAGTAGTTGTGGTGCACAGGCTTAGTTGCTCCGTGGCATGAGGGATCTTCCTGGACCAGGGCTTGAACCCATATCCCCTGCATCGGCAGGCAGATTCTTAACCACTGTGCCACCAGGGAAGCCCTAGAGATTTAAAATATAGAATTTAAAAGCATCTTTTGGTTATTCGATTAGCTCATTTTTATAAACAGGTATTGAGGTCAGGGGAAATTGATTACCTCAAAGTCAGGATAATTTTAGGCAAGCCTGCCTCTAGAACCCCATCTAATGCTTTTTGGACATTAACACATTGCTAAAGAAATGTTTCCTGACAATTAGAAGTATAATGAATAAAACAATGGTAAACTATTCATTACAGATAGCTTATTGGTGATCAAAACTTGCTTTGTCACATTGTAAATGTTTAGATTCTAACAGTCTAGACATTTCATTAATATTTATTGAAGTTGGGAGACATTAATTTATCCACTTATGAGTCACTGTGGATATAAAAAACAAATAAATGAAATTGCCCTCATAATGTGCAATACTGCAACATAATAACAATTTGATGTTCTTGTTTACGATTTCAAATTGAATGTTGATTAGGTTGCAGTATATCATACTAAATTTTTCATCTCAGAAATAGTTCATTAGTCTAGAATGTGTGGGTAGGGACATTTGTAATTATTTCTCACATGATTAAGAAGATATTGTCTCCTATGCACATGACTTTGGATATAAACCAGAAGCACAGGTTTTACAGTTAACACTCTGCATGTGTAACTGCCTGCAGGGATAGTGTACTGTATATCTAGAATTTTTTTTAAGAGGATAGATCCCATGTTATGTTCTAAATCCAATTTAAAAAATTAAGCCTATTTTAATATATATATATGTGTATATGTTTTGTTTATATATGTATGTGTGTGGAGATATATATATATATATATATACTCTGTTTTCAAAATGAAAATTTTAAAAATCCCTTTTTTCTTAATTTTAAAAGTAATACAGAGACTTCCTGTTCCGGGATGAGGCAGAGTAGTTGCATTTCTCCCCATTCCTTCTGCCAAGTACAGCTAAAAACCCTGGATGCTATAAAACAAATATAAGAAGACTGAAAGGTGGAGAGAAGGCAGATTGTCTAGTTACCTGGAAAGACAAGGGAGTGAGTTCTCTAGTTACCTGGAAAGACAAGGCAGTGAGTTCTCTGAGTTTTCTTTTTACTTCATAGTTGGGGTGCTAGAGATACTGACAACCTGGAAATGTCAGTGGGCTCAGACAAAAGCCTGTTCTCTCTAGACAAAGAACCAGGAAAGCCACAGCCTAGCAAGGGAGAAAACATTTAGTTAATAACCACTTGTGCAGAAAGGAGTCAACGTGGGAGGCCTGAGCCTGTTGTCGCCAGAAAGTCCTGTTTGCGAGGTTGGCCCTTGGCTGGCATCTGGGAACTTCACTGATATTTTTCTGCACTAATATTAAACCTTCCCTAAATGAGAAGAGTGTCTCACTGTGCCTAGATTGTTCATGGAAACCACGTGGTTTATGCTGCTCACCTGCTTTCCTTTTGGGAGTGTGAAATTGATATTAGCAAGTGAGTACCTACATGACCAGACCTCCAAAAACCTTGGGTAAAGAATCTCTAAAGAGCTTCCCAGGAGAAAACCCTTCATATGTGTTGTCACAATTCACTGATTGAAAAACTGAGCACACCATGGGCCATTCCACTTAGAGAGAACTCTTAGAATCTTGTGCTTTGTTTCCTCTAGGCTTCATTCCTTGAAACTTTTCCCTTTGCTGATTTTGCTTTGTAACCTTCTGCTGTAAATCTCAACTGTGAATACAACAATAAATTGAGTCCTGTGAGTCCTCCTGGTGAATCATTGAACAAAGGAGTGTTCTTGGAGACCACTGACACATTGCCATACTCCAACCAAATATCACAAGAAAAAGTGGTGGTTCCACCACCTCTGTCGGCAGTAGCCCAGTGGGAAGTCTAGCCTTTCACCCTTGCCAGGCTATAATGAGGTACTCCAACTCCCTTCCAGGATGGTGTCAGAGAAGACTGAGTGGGAAGCCAGAACTTTTACTATCTTCTAGTGGAGGTCATGTGGGGTGTAGTGATGAAGCACCCCTCCACCTCCCAACTTGGGTGGTATCACTGGAGGCTGGTGGAGAACCTGAACCCTCACCCCTGTACAAGAGTAATGGGGTGCCCTTTCCTGCCCACATGGGGTGTCAAAGGAGGCCTAATGAGGAGCTTGGATTTCTACCACAACCATGAAAAGTATGTGAAGAAATAATGTCTAAAAATTCCCAAACTGGCAAAAGACATAAACATATAGAATAAAAATGTTGAGTGAATCTCAAATAGAATAAACCTAAATAAATCTCCACCAAGACACAGCATAGTCAAACTTCTGAAAGCTAAAGACAAAGACAAAAATTCTTGAAAGCAGCAAGAAAGAAACAATAGCTTATAAACAGCAGGAAAAACAATTTTTTTTTTTTTTTTTTTTTTTTTTGGTGGTACGCGAGCCTCTCGCTGTTGTGGCCTCTCCCGTTGCGGAGCACAGGATCCGGACGCGCAGGCTCAGCGGCCATGGCTCACGAGCCTAGCCGCTCCGTGGCATGTGGTATCTTCCCAGACTGGGGCACGAACCCGTGTCCCCCGCATCAGCAGGTAGACTCTCAACTACTGCGCCACCAGGGAAGCCCAGGAAAAAGCAATTTTATTGACAGATTTCCCTTCTAAAACTATGGAGGCCAGAAAGAAGTCGCACAGTTTTCAAGTGCCAAAAGAAAAGAACTGTCAATCCAGATTCTATAAGCAGTGAGAATATGCTTTAGTAATAAAGGAGAAGTCAAGACATTCTCAAATGAAGCAAGCCTGAAAGAATTTGTTGCTAGCAAACCTATCCTAAGAGAATGACTAAAAGAAATTCTCTAAACAAAAAGGAATCTTGGGACATAAGGAAGAAAGAACAATGGAAAGAATAAAAATATAGGTAAATACAACACTTTCCCTCTTGAAATTTCTAGGTTGTATCTGATGATTGAAGCAAAAATTATAACGTTGTTCAATACGGTTCTCAATGTACGTAGAGGAAATATTTAAGACAATTATAAACTAGAGACAGGAAAGGAACTTAATTAGCGGTGAAGATGTTTATACGTCACTGGAACTAGTAAAATATTACCACCAGTAGACTGCTAAGTTATGTATATATAATAGAGCAATCACTAAAAATTTATACAAAGAGATACACTTTAAAACAATACAGACAAATCAAAATGGAATTCTTAACTCATCTTTGAGTAACCAACAGAAAGACAGGAAAAAGAAAATAGAAAAACCAAAACCAGAAAACAATAAAGTGGCCGACTGAAGCCTTAAAATATCAATAATTGCATTACATACAAATGGTCTATTTTATTTGTAAAAGCCAAAAAGTGGAAACAGGGCTTCCCTGGTGGCGCGGTGGTTGCGAGTCCACCTGCCAATGCAGGGGACATGGGTTCGTGCCCCGGTCCGGGAGGATCCCACATGCCATGGAGTGGCTGGGCCCGTGAGCCATGACCGCTGAGCCTGCACGTCTGGAGCCTGTGCTCCGCAACGGGAGAGGCCGCAGCAGTGAGAGGCCCGCGTACAGCAAAAAAAAAAAAAAAAAAAAAAAAAAGTGGAAACAACCACAATGTCCAATAGGTGGTTAGACAAACTGTGATAAATCCATACCAGGGAATCCTCCTCAGCCATAAGAGGAAATGGACTACTGATACACACAATAGCTTGAATAAATCTCACAGGCCTTATTCTGAGTGAAAAAGCCCAATCTCAAAAGGCATATACCATATATTTCCGTTTACATAACATCTGGAAATGACGAAATCATAGAGATGGAAACCAGATTAGTGACAAAGGGTTACGAATGGTGAGAGAAATGGGAGTGGGCTTAAGTATAAAGAGGGAGCACAAGGTGTATCTTTGTGGTGATGGAAGAAGTCTGTACCTTGATTGCAGTGGTAGCTATATGAATCTACATGTGATAAAATGGCATACAATTATATGCACACACATTGTACCAATGTCAATATCCTGGTTTTGATATTGTACTATAATGACATGAGATCATTAGAAAAAAGTGAGTGTACACATAATCTCTTTTTGCAACCTCCTGTGTATACATAATTATTTTAAAATATGTATAAACTGTATACACGTGTATATATCTAAAGCACAGAAAAGATTTTCAAGGATAGGCCTAAAAATTAATACTGGTAAGGATATGTTTATACTATTTTTGTTGTTGTTGTTTTTGGCCATGCCACAGAGCATGTGGGATTTTAGTTCCCCGATCAGGGATTGAACCTGTGCCCTCTGCAATGGAAGCAAGGAGTCTTAACCACTGGATCACCAGGGAAGTCTTGTACTATTTTTTTTAAGTTATTATTATTTTTTGGCTGCGTTGGGTCTTTGTTGCTGTGCACAGGCTTTCTCTACTTGCGGCGAGCGAGGGCTACCCTTTGTTGTGCTGCATGGGCTTCTCATTGTGGTGGCTTCTCTTGTTGCGGAGCACAGGCTCTAGGTGCGCGGGCTTCAGTAGTTGTGGCACGTGTGCTCAGTAGTTGTGGCTCACGGGCTCTAGAGTGCAGGCTCAGGAGTTGTGGCACATAGGCTTAGTTGCTCTGCGGCATGTGGGATCTTCCCGGACCAGGGCTCGAACCCGTGTCCCCTGCATTGGCAGGCGGATTCTTAACCACTGCACCACCAGGGAAGCCGCCTTGTACTATTTTTAAAAAAATAGAAAAAGAATGCAAAATTATTGTAAAAAATTCAAATACAGAAAAATATAAACAAGGTGAAACTCACCTGCTCTATGCCATCGAGAGATAATTTCTTTCATTCATTTAACAAATACTTACTGAGTGCATCCTATGGTGCCATGAACCGTTAACATTTGCTGTGTATTTCAGAAATTTCCCGCACATCCAGAGTCAATTACAAATTGTAATCATTATAAATCACCGATGTTATTATATGTATAATATGTATTATTATATAATCTCTCTATTCTCTACATTCTATTCATCCATTATTCATCCATTTGCAAATATGTATTGAGTACCTGCTTTAGCCAACATCATGCTATGCTCTGAGGATACAGTGGTGAATAGAGCAGACATGGTCTGTTTCCTCACAAAGCTTACAGTATAGTAAAAGATTGTCACTAAACAAATTGTCTGAAATAGACAATTACCGATTATGTCAAGTTTAGACAAATGCAAACAATGCTTTGAAATGCCCAACTGTGAAAGAAAGGATAGTAGTTATGACGGCAAGATACTGTAGCATGTTTATCATTGATGGAAATGAGCCTGTAGAGAGAAAGAGGTTAAAAATACAAGAGCAAGAGAGAGGGATACTGCATTTATACAAAGTTTCCTGAGAGGGAAGGAGCCAGAGCACAAATATAAGGGTTGACTTCGGGTAGAAGGAAATTGCCGCATTGAAACAAGCAAAAGAAGTGAGGACAAGTGCAGATATAACTTAGTTTGTAGATTTGGAGGTCTGAAGTTCAGGCAATTCCTCTTTGAGACTTTCTATTTTCTTAACAAAATATGAGACAATGTCATCTGCCAAAAGCAAGGATGTAAACTGGAAGATCTGAGGTTGGAAGAGAGTTGACGTTTTAAGTAGTCGTTTGGGAAAGCAAGATGAATAGAGAAAGGCAGTAGTTCACTGGCCAGGGTGAGTTAAGGGCCTGCAGAGTCTGTTCTATGGGGTAGATTCTAAACATTTTTAGTTAATTGCAGTCAGGGAAAAAAACAAGGGTATAAACATTAAAAGAGAGAAACAAAGTGCTGTAGTGCACTAAATAAAAAAAAAAAGAAATTAGAAAGAGGATTGTTTTTCAACTGGAAGGACAGGAAGAAAACGGCCTGAGAAAGGGAATGAAGTAAAGAAGTCAGGGGAAGATGAAGATACATGCAGAGGGGTAGTAGCTTTCTGTCTACTACCAGGAATGTCCTTTTGTCTTCCAATCCAAACATGGGCACAGTGGTATCAGCAGTTTACCATCTGATTTTTTTTTTTTTTTTTTTTTTTGCGGTACGCGGGCCTCTTACTGTTGTGGTCTCTCCCGTTGCGGAGCACAGGCTCCAGACGCGCAGGCTCAGCGGCCATGGCTCACGGGCCCGGCCGCTCTGCGGCATGTGGGATCTTCCCGGACCGGGGCACGAACCCGTGTCCCCCCCATCGGCAGGCGGACTCTCAACCACTGCGCCACCAGGGAAGCCCGTACCATCTGATTTTTTGAAATTGTTCCACATTTCTTTTAATCACTTAGACGTGACAACCTATCAAAACCCTATGCAGGAATTCCCAGGCACCTTTAGTTGCTGCAGAGAAGTATGAGTGAAGCACAAGTATATCATCCTCCACACATTAGAAAAAGGCTCTAGTGAGCAACAGGAGGCAGACGTTTAATTTTTCTCTTATTGGAAGTTGTGAGTGGCTGTGAGCCCCTTTTTAGGTCCACTTTATATACATTCCTAGTTACCACGAGTCCAGTTCTTTTATTCAATGTTATCTTTCAATCCACTCCAAGTGTTTTCTTAACATTACTTTTGATTTAATGAATGTTTAGTTAAATATAAATGGACTTGGAGGAACTGAAATATAGGCATAAGATAACTTAAAATCATCTGGTAAATGGACCAAGTCTAGAAATGGACTTGGAGGAACTGAGATTTGGGCATAACTTAAAATCATCTGGTAAGTCTCTGCTACCATTATTCTCTGAGAAATACTACTGTTCAACACTTGGCTAGATAATTTGTAATTATTAAATTATTTACACTCTAGTAATACCAGACTTATCATCAGACTCTTTGTACAATGGCTATTCCATGATTAAAAGGAATCTCCTTATGTATCCTGTTGTTTAGAATTAGTGAAGCTTAAAAATGTTTTAGTTCACCGTTCTGTTAACAAAAACAAGTTTCTCTAACCACAACAGCAAGAATATAAAGTCGCCAAGAAGCTATTTGGCACGTGAACAAAGCAAAAAAGATTGGTTTGAAAGAAAATTCATTCTGGAGTCCAGTCCCTTGTCTTTTGGCCATCTCTTTGGCTAGACTGCTAATGTGTGACTTTTGTACAAATTCTTTTAACTTTGGGTTTTCCGTTTCCCATTTTTTGAAGGATAGTGGGAATACTTGTTACTGAAAATACGTTTCATTTTTAAAAATGAGCAGATACTCATACATTACTAGCGCAATAAAAATTACCAAAAGAGGGAAGGAAAACGTAAAATAGTTTGTGTGTCTTAACTAAAAAACTGTTAAGACACAAAACTTGGCTCTTTGCTTCCATTCCATGACAGCCAAAAGGGAAACATGGATCAGTAACACTGCTGTCAAGTAGAAGGAAAAATACAAGTAATTCAAGGACCTAGTGCATACTTGGGGCCAATATTATTTTCTCCCTTTCCCTTCCTTTTCAAAACCTAAGTTTTGTTTGCCGCCACATACAACAATCTAGTGGGCAATTATTAACTTCTTTTTCTTGCCTATCATAAAGTGATGCACGTTGGGAGTTCGCTGTACCAGACAGCGGCTGCACCGAATTTCCATTAAACCCTGGAATTCTTTTGTCAGGGTTTGTAATTGGCTTTCTTAGCATTCTGCAGAAAGATGGAATGGACCTGGGAACGGGCGGGTGGAGACTAATTCGATACAAGACTACAGTAATCTCGATGCAGCTCTCATGAGATTTGCTTCCTTGGTTCTCTGAGACTTGGGCTTGCCCCTTCTCTGACGATCCTGTTTCCTCTTCCATTGGGTAAAACGGGTAGAATTCTAAACTCCTGAATTGGTGGCCCCTGGTGCCAGGTAGAGTTCTCAAGTCTCAAGTCTCAAGACCTCAAATATCACCTTTCAGGCCTCATTCGGAACATGAAAAAGCCACACAAGTTTTAGGCCCGAGTCCCAGGAAGATCTCAGCACACCTAGCTCCGACTTTGGAGAAACAATACCAGAGACGTCATACCCCCGGCAGGGCCTACCCAACTCAAAAACCCGCCAGCGGACGCATGCGCAGAACGGGCGAGGGACGGAAGCCATCCAAGACTCGCAGGCATCCGTACAGCGGTCACATTCTCGGAAAGGCCTGGTTCCCTCGTCGCGGTGAGGAAGTCCCTGGCAACGTCTATGTAACATCGTTGCCCGGAGAGAAACAAGGGAAGCGACCTTCCGCTCTCTGGCGCGCTTCCGTTTCAAACCCTAACTTCCGGTTCGTTAGCCGGTTCCGGTCCCCGCCTCTCACTTCCGGTCGCCTTGGATTCCGCTGCGGTCGGTTCCTGCGTCCGCTCCTGCCGGTTCCGCCGCGCTCCAGGTGAGGGGACGCGGGGCACCCCGGCGCGCCGTGGGGCTGGGGGACCACAGCTTTGCTGTCTCGAGACCCGGCCTCCACTGTGGCCGGGCGGGCGGGCTGGTGGCTGCTCGTGGGGGCCCCGCCCGCGGCTGCCCAGGTTCGCGGCCCAGGCCTCCGGCCCCGGCCGGCTCTTCACAGGGGCCGACGCCCTCCCATCCAGCCTCGTCGCCTAGGTGGAGGGCTTCCGGCGCCTCAGTGGATTTTGCGTCCCCAAACCTTTATTCCTCCCTCTTCTGGGGTTTGTCCGTCTCTCCCTCCTCCCTGTTGAACGGATTCCGGCCCTCTCGGGTTTTGGGGTCTCTGCCTGCCTTCTGTGCTGTCTCATACCAATCACTTCCCACAGCTCTTTCCTCTGCACTCCCTCGCAGTTGCTGCTGCCCTGCTCTCCCGAGGAGGAGTTGACAGTACTTCAACAGTTACCCTTTACTGGGCGTGTTTAAATTTAACTCCCTCCCCTCAATTCCCAAGGTGTTAACTTTTGCTGCTGTTACTTTCAAATTAACCGCCTTTGCTACTTTTTAGTTGTGTGGTCTCGGGCAATTTGTTTTTCCTCTTTTTCAATTTTCTGGTCTGTATAATGAAGACAGTAGTTGTCAGTTTAGGATTGTGAAGATTAAATGAGATTATTCAATTAAGTTGTTGAGCATGTTATCATTTTCCTATCTTCACCACCATTCGTATTGCTTTTTATAGTATACAAAGTGATGTCACGGCTGTTATCGCAGGGATTAACACTATTCTTGTCAAGTAAACATTCCTGCCCTGACTAGGCAAGTCACCACTGTATGTTAGGGAGAAGAATTTACCCAAACAGCCATTCTTGACTGTAGTTTCACCATAAAGGTGTGCTCCTTGCTTACTTGTTCGGGTTTGATTGCCACATTTACCCCTAAAATCATTTTTCAGTTTATAAATCTGATAGGGTCCGCAGTGATACAAAACATTAAAATTGTGTAAGAAAGAAGGCTAAATGTGAAAACATAAAATGACTCATGCATTTGCATTGCATTGCTCCATTGTTGTTAATGATCTGAATATTGAAGGAATGAGGTTCAGTAACTGAAAAACAGTTTTAAGGACTTTATGCGGTAAAATTTTTTATGGTGTTTGTTTTGTTGTGCTTGGTCCTTTAGAGCAATTGTCAACTTGGAGATCCCACTTGTGGCATGGGTGATGATATTTGTATACTGCTTTACTAAGCATATAGAGCCCATGCCATCTGGCACATTTTTTTTTTAAGGCTGAGAAAATTGAAGAGCCTAGAGCGCTGGCTCTCAAACTTTAGCATGCCTCAGAGATGGGGGGAGGGGGAGACAGAGATTGTTAAAACCCAAATTGCTAGGTCTCTTCTCTCCAGACCCAGTTACATTCCCAACAAGTTACCAAGTGGGGTCAATGCTGTTGGATGGTCTGGGGACCACACTTTGAGAACACTGGTCTAGAGGTGCAGTGACTTGTCCATGCTTACCTAGAGTTCAGGTGATCTCACTTCACATGTTCTGCTCTGCCCAGCACAGTATGCTGTATTAGTGCTATTTGCATTCCTAGCTCTTGTAAATTTTCAGTTTTATTTCCACTTCTCTCAGAAAAATAATGTTTAAATGATATTTCAGTTTGACTCAAAAGGGCCATTTGGCTTTTTATTGAGGATTATAAGGTTTGTTAGAGCAAGTTCTCTCCAAATAGAATACATTGCCCTAAAGTAACACACCTTCTTTAAAGTTTTAGTAGAGCAGGTTGTAAACATAGAATAAATGTAAGTGAATTTACGGTGCTCTTTTCTAATGGGCATGTTGAAGACATCTTAAATTTTCAAATTACGTTTGCATGTTAAGATTTATAATTTGCCTTCTTTCTTGCAGTTGGTTGTAATACTTGAAGAGTGAAGTCAAATGTTGTATTAAATATATGACAGCATTTGGAAATACCACTACTTTGAGATTAGAAAATCTAGTTCTCTGACCTGTTGGGGGAACCAACTTATGAAAACTGGTAGAAAGCTTTATGGGGGGAGGAGACCTACATGCTATTGTTGATGAGTGGCAGCTGCTATATAACCTTTGTGTACTTATATCTGTGCCTGTAGGTTTTGTATTTACTGATATTTGGTGCCTTAACTCCTGTAGGTGCAATTCAAGAGAGACAGTTGTGTAAGGGAAGAAAATGAGATTTAGTCAGAAGACTTGTTCTGTTATCAGCTATGTGCCAATGAGCAGATTACATAACCTCTCTGAACCCCTATTTCCTTAATTGTAAAAGAGGGACAGTTCTTATCAAACAACCTTGATAAAGGAGATTGAGTAAAAACTGTCCAGTGTATTAAATATGAAACAAATAATGGCCATTTACTATTTAGCGCAGTGCGTGGAACACTTCAGTTCTAGTTTTTAGAACAACTTATGTAACCAGTACTTACTTGTTTAGAGCTTACTATGTGCCAGGTAGTATGTGACTTACAAAAATTAATTTATTCCTCTTAAGAACCCTGAGAATTAGGCAGTATTAGCATCCCTGTTTTACAGATGAGGAAACCTAGGCACTAAGAGTCAGTTAGCTTTCCAAGGTTAAATAGCTAATAAGAGGGAGAGCTGACCTCTGAACCCAGGTAATCTGTCTCTAGAGTTTATGCTCTTAACAACTCATTGTCCTACCTTGCAAATGGTAAATGAACATGGACGGTCCATCATGGAGGAACTTGCCAGTAGCATAAACCTGATCAGAGAGGGAGGAATAGTTAGCTCATTTATTGCAGCTTTCCACTTGAACCAGGAGAATCTGATAGAATATTAGGAAGTTGTAACTTTAAGCCAAAAATTGAGAGGGTGGGAGAATTTTAACTTTGACTCCCGATAACTTTTGGCATTCTGATAACATTTCTGTAAGTAGAAAATCCTGTTTCTCTATCATCAAGTTGTAAAATAGGACTCAAATGACAGTTTATAAAACTTAAAGTTGCAAGTTTACGTACATCTTTGATATATCTGTTTTAACTTGTGTATGCCTTTCTTTCTAGGTATCTTTCTGAACAAAAGCTGCCTCATCGTATGTTTCAAGGATGGCTCTTCCTATCATTGTAAAATGGGGTGGACAGGAATATTCAGTGACCACACTTTCAGAAGATGATACTGTGCTAGATCTCAAACAGTTTCTCAAGACCCTTACGGGAGTATTACCAGAACGCCAGAAGTTACTTGGACTCAAAGTTAAAGGTAATTTTCTCCCTTCTTCAAATTTATTGCATTGATATATTTATGAATCTTTATATTAGCTATTATCTGTTCACTTTAATAAGTCTTTCCCCTTGGAGATTTCTTTGATAGGG
Source organism: Lagenorhynchus albirostris (assembly GCF_949774975.1). NCBI lineage: Eukaryota > Metazoa > Chordata > Mammalia > Artiodactyla > Delphinidae > Lagenorhynchus > Lagenorhynchus albirostris. The sequence goes on from NC_083097.1 coordinate 135,369,897, forward strand.
ATATCCCTAAATTTTTTTTGATGGTACAAGTAAGAATATTTAAGGATACCTGAAAATACCACCACTATTAAGATTACTTTTGATTTCCTCTGACAGTTGATGTTTGCTTGTTAAACCTGTGACACGGAAGTCCCAGGTAAACAGTGTAATTTCTTTCTTTCTTTCTTTTTTTTAAGACTTATGTATTATTTATTTATTTAATTAAACTTTTTTTGGCTGCGTCGGGGTCTGGTCTTAGTTGCGGCACTCGGGATCTTCGTTGAGGCATGCGGGATCTTTCTTTGTGGTGTGTGGGCTTCTTTCTAGCTTTGGTGTGCGGGTTTTCTTTAGTTGTGGCGTGCAGACTCCAGAGTGCATGGGCTCTGTAGTTTGTAGCATGCGGGCTCTAGTTGAGGCGCACGAGCTCAGTCGTTGTGGCAGGGCTTAGTTGCCCTGCGGCATGTGGGATCTTAGTTCCCTGACCAGGGATCGAACCCGCATCCCCTGCATTGTAAGGCGGATTCTTTACCACTGGACCACCAGGGAAGCCCCCAGTGTAATTTCTAGTATCTGTCTTCTAGCACAGCCTTTTCATTACAGTTTGGGCCTTTTATTCTCCCCAAATTATCTTTTCTGTTTCAAAAGTAATAATGATTTGTAAATTATAGGCAGTGTTCACATTCAGTTAAAAGGCATTTTCACGGTGTTTGTCTTATCATTGAATGTTGAGTTCTGAGTAGCAGTAAATGTACAGTTATCTCAGGCACTCAATTTTCAGGACTTTCTGGAAAACAGTCATCTTCATCTTGAACAACAGAATAAAACATGAATTTATTTTGTTTAGTTAGTTGAATTAAAGGTGTTCCTCTAAGAGTTGGGGAAAAATTCCAACCTTGTGTTAATTACTACTTCTTAGTGTGTTAGAAATTGCTAATTCAGCAGTAACAGTTTGTTAATTTAAGGAAAAAAACTTGCTGTGGAATCTGTACCAAACCTTTTAATGTTAGGGTTTTGTGTAATGGGATAGTGAAACCAGCACCTGAACTTTAGTGAGAAAACAGTCATTTGCTTGTATTGTAGGCAAACCTGCAGAAAATGATGTTAAGCTTGGAGCTCTCAAACTGAAACCAAATACTAAAATCATGATGATGGGAACTCGTGAGGAGAGCTTGGTAAATGTTTACTTTTGTTACCATTTGTCCCTTTGAAGATATTATGGTTTATATCACACTGTTGTATCATAGTTTTAATTGTGGTAAAATTGTCAGTTTAGCAGTCGGTGAAAAGTAAAAGCTGCACAATGAATGTGTTATTAACTCAGCAGAAACCAAATACTGGGAAATTTGTTAGTGTATAGCTAGATGTAAGTGTAGTAGTAGTGCTAATGGTCAAATTTAACATGGTATAACTGCCCAGTGAACATATATAACGAAATATAAAATGTGGAAGTTTTCCCGTAGTGTGTGCTTGCAAGACTCTTGGACTCAAATCGTACCTCTTATTTGTTTTTTATGCTATGAATGTATTTGTTATGTTAATGATAATATGGCCAAACAAAGCTATTTTTCATCTTAATAGGAAGATGTCTTAGGTCCACCTCCTGACAATGATGATGTTATTAACGACTTTGATATTGAAGATGAAGTAGTTGAAGTAGAAAATAGGTGAGTACTTTTCATCATCAAAGAAAATTGGTTGTAATTTGAGAAAAAGTGAATATTTCATCTGATCTTATTTTTCGTTAGGGAGGAAAACCTACTGAAAATTTCCCGCAGAGTAAAAGAGTACAAAGTGGAAGTTTTGAATCCTCCCAGGGAAGGGAAAAAACTTTTGGTACTAGATGTTGATTATACGTTATTTGGTAAGTCACCTAAAACTGTGCTCCATCTCTGTTATCCACAATGGCATTTTCCCCTTTTATTTGTTTGTTTTTCCCTTGCAATATGAAATATTTGAAAGCTTTTCTTTTTATTTTAAAAGTAAATCATTTTATTGTAAGGGAAAAAAGAAGTCATCCGTAATCCCAAGATCCAAAGATGACCACTCATATTTTTATGTGCATCTTCCAGGGTGTTTGTATGTATGTCCTTTTTATGTTTACTTAATGATATATTGAACATCACAGTCATTTAACATTCATTGTGAGTTAAATATATGTATTTTTTGGTCAGGCGCTTTTCTAGTTTATGGATGTGTGATAATTTAATCAAGTGATTCCCTATTGATTAACACTTAACATTTTATGATTATTTAAAAATCATTTTTGATATTTTATTCCTGGTTTTCTATTTAATTATGTTCAAGGCAGATTCTTTTCTTTTTTTTTTTTGCGGTACGTGGGCCTCTCACTGTTGTGGCCTCTCCCCTTGTGGAGCACAGGCTCCGGACGCGCAGGCTCAGTGGCCATGGCTCACGGGCCTAGCTGCTCCGCGGCATGTGGGATCTTCCCAGACCAGGGCACGAACCCGTGTCCCCTGCATCAGCAGGCGGACTCTCAACCGCTGCGCCACCAGGGAAGCCCCAAGGCAGATTCTTGAATTTAAAATTTCATGTCAACAAAAAAAGCAATTTGTTCTTTCATCCTCTAATATTGCCAGAAATGATTAGTTAACTCCTGATATTAGAATGGATTTATTTACCTCTAATCCTTAACTTTAAGTACATGTCATAAGTTAGCGTAAATTTTTTTAAAAATTTGATTATTAAGTTAATCAAACCTGTTATTTTGGTGAAATATGATTATATTTGGTAGGTAAATGGCTAAAAAGTGAGTATATGTGGCCCTAGTTTGTTTTTCATATCCTAAAATAACATCTACGTTTTAGAGATTAGATGAGAAAAAAATTTACTGTTTATTATATAAGCCTGAATTCTGGATATTGGTCTTTGCAAATTGAACAGAATTGATCAATTAAAATTGGATTGCAAGAATATTGAATTGTGTGTTTTGAAGACATCCCTTTGTCAGCTGATGTAAGTTAGTCTGAAGTAGTTTGCATTTGAGTGTTTATATTACATTTCAGAAGTTTAATTGATATTGGGTACTTGTCCATGATAATAAACTAATCATCATCTCTAACTGATTTTCTTTTAGACCATAGGTCTTGTGCAGAGACTGGGGTAGAATTAATGCGGCCATATCTTCATGAATTCCTAACATCTGCATATGAGGATTATGACATTGTTATTTGGTGTAAGCTATATTTCTTGTTTAGATTTCCATGAAAATAAGTTGTTCCTTATATTACTCTGCTTTATAAAATGTGACTTAAATTTTATATTTTGCAAATTTCTGATGAAGCATGTTTGACTTTCTTGTATCACAATATAAACTTATGTGCATTTGCCAAATACCGCTGAAATAATTAAATATAGGAAGAGAGTAGATTATGGTGTGAAAAAAAAATGGCCTTATTTTCACAAGACCCCACCTTGATTAGGATCTTTTCTTTCTGATCTTTGCTGTAGAATCTTTGATGCTTTATTATATTGTTGCTTTCTCCTTTCTTCATCACTCTAGTCTCAAAACACTTGGAGAAAGATATGTATTTAAAAAAATTTTACCGTGATGTAGTTCAGAAATAAAGTCAATATGAATTTACTCAAGGAAAATTAATAAAATTTTTATTAAATTTTATTTATTTAATAAAGCAGTGTTACTTTAGCAGGGCTAAAGCAGTGTTACTCAACTTGTGGTCTGCCATTCCAGGAACTTACAGGTCTGTGGTAACAGTGAGTTTGCTCCAAAAAGTAAATTTACTACATTACTGAACGCACTGTTTAGTTCCGGTGACAATCTTTTTGTGGTACGACCTTCTGAAAAGGGAAGGGGAGTGTATTGATTTACATCTCACCTTCCCACAGACATTTAAAGTTACGTCTTGGCAATGTCATAAGCAGAAAAGAGCTATCCTAATTGTGAATTAAATAAAATCCCTAAAGATGGTAATCGTACTAGGTTTTTGATGAGAGGCCACATAGTTGTTCTGCAGTTTGCAAATTTCCTTTGTATTTTCTTTTATTATCAGAGTATCTCAATAGTTTAGTGTTATTATGAGTACATAGCCATTATAATTCAATACATAGTTAAATACATAATTTTCTGGTTTTTAAGATACAGAGGAGAAAGCTTTCTGGGAAATAGGTTTTTGTTCAGCAACTCTGACATCTGAGATGACATTTGAGAAAAAAGTTTATCCTCTAAATGTTATTAGAGTAGACTTAGGGACTTTGAGGACATTTTACAATCATATGCTTAAAATAAATTTTTTTTTAAAATAAATTTCATGGTAGTACGTTGAGAAGGGCACCTCATTTTGGAGCTAAATAGACTAGGGTTTTAATCCTGGCTCTGACCTTACTTTGTGACACTAGGCAGGTCAGTTAATTGCTCTGAGACTTAGCTTCCTCATCTGAGAAATGAAGATAAATAAATCTACATTACAGGGTAGTTGTAAGAATGAAATATTGGTATAGCAACTAGTAACATGTCTGACATGTAATAGTTTCTTAATAATTAGAAACTCTTTTTATTAGCTGTAAATCTTTCTGTTTTTCATCTGGGGATTATAGTCCCAAAATATATATTGAATTAAAAAAATTGTTTTTCCCTGTCGCCTGATTGTTGTCATTGTAGATACATCACTCTCTAAAATTTTAGTTCAACTGACCAGTTTTGCATGTAAGGTGATTTTGGTTCTTGTATGTGTGCTAAAGATTTTTATTTTGAGGACTCAGCTCCCTCTTTGCCCTTAAAATAATATACACACACTCATATACACACTTTAAATAATTGAACTCCTTTTTCCATTTTTAAACATTTTACTTTGTAATACCTATATAGTTTAGTCCAATAACTTGAGATGAGTAGGGCACATAAAACTGAAGTTTGAATTTTTATCAGTGTTCTCAGAAGTGGTTGGTGTGTGACAGTGAGCAGGAACGTGACATAGATAGGGTTTGTGAATTTAGTTGCCTCAGACTTCTTGTTAAAAGCTGCTGGACTCAATGAGCACTAAGTTTGCTGAGCCTGGCAAAATGCTAATTTTCTTTAGCATTTTTCGACAGTCTTCAGCCTAGCAGTCTTCAACATAAACTTTTGACACATAACATTAATCTGCTTATATTGACATATATACCTGTGTGTTGCCTGGCAGTAGGAACGCAGAAGAAAATGGAGATCCAGGCACCCTAAATTCAAGTTTAGAACTGATAGAGAACAGTATTAGGGCTGTTTTTAAAAGGGTGGTTAGTCTTGATTTATGAATTCCTAGGTTCAGAGTTCTTTTGAGCATTGGTTACCTTATCTTTTAGATAAAAGTTGTTTAAATGTTATTGTCTTGAAGACACACTAAAATAAGTTTATTTTTATAAACAGTTAAAAGGAATTTACCATAAATATGCTAGGGATTATTTGTGATGTATTTGAACTTATAGTCTTGCTTAGAAAACTTAACTAATTTATACAGAAGAAAGATTTTTTAAATGAAATTCAAGCTTTTCATACATATTGTGTTATCATTCCTCATGTTTTAGCTGCAACAAATATGAAGTGGATTGAAGCTAAAATGAAAGTAAGTGTTAGAAAACAGTCCATTTAAGAACGTTTTGAAACTGCATTTGTCTTTTTAGAAAGTTCCGAATTGAATTAATTTCATTGTCATTGGAGGGCATTTAGTAGCAAAACAAATGCCAGTATCAGGAGTTAGAGGTGTGTTTAAAGTCTGCTTAATGGTGGTTTGCATTGATTACCTATGTCTTTTTCAAGAAAAAGTACAGCAAAGCTTCCTCTCCTCTTTCTCCCATTTTACGCTAATACTTTCTTTTCCTTCTTTTCTCTGGTGTGTGATACTTAAAGGAGTGATGCTCTTCTAAAATATTAAATTGGGAAGTAACCTGTTTCTGGTAGTACATTGAAAAGGGCCCCTCATTTTAGAGCTAAATAGACTAGGGTTCTTTGGACTATCATTTATCAATTTTGCTTCGTGAAACTAAAATGTTGCTAGTTGTTGAGCAAGGTGTGGTAGCCAGGGGGTAGAAAGTTGGCATTATGGGAAATTATAGCTGGACTTTTCATAAAGCCTGGGATTTTCCACATTATTATATTTTAACCACATGAATATTTGTATTTATAGGAGCTGGGAGTGAGTACAAATGCAAATTACAAGATTACCTTCATGTTGGACAGTGCTGCTATGATAACAGTGCATACTCCAAGGAGAGGATTAATAGATGTAAGAAGTCATTTTACTTTTTATTTAAAGACTTGCTTGTTTTCTGGTGTACTTTTATATTTATATTGATGGAATAAACTACACAGAGTTTAGAAATACATCTGAGTGGATAATAAAGTATCAGTTGAGTTTTGACATAAGATGTATTTCAGGTTAACAGATATGAATTTTAGTGACAAAGTTAAGGATCTTGAGGAAGGACTGTCAAGAAAGGTCATGGTTAATTGTCCCGTGATGATAACAGCACAGTGTTGCTAAAGACAGAGTAGGTGTGAAAAAATACTGAATGTTGTCAAGGAAGATACTAGAAACAGACCAGGACACACTTGCCCTGCCCTCTATGAAACTGATAAATAAAAGCAGGTATATCATGATGCATGTACTTTGGGGTTATGTACGTGAAGCCCTAGAGAAAGCAATAAGAACCATCAAGAAAGAGTTGGGCTAAAAAGATTAAGGTTCTTCACTTTGTTTACGTGTCAAGTAACTAGTCATATTATGAACTTCTGCGATCTGCAAGGCCCTGTAATGGGCGCTGTTGGGAATAAAGAGATGAGGAGACATGGTCCGTACCTTTTGGAAACACAGACTAATAGGAATTGGGGAGAACTTAGCAAACTAGGAAAGCTTAGGGAAGACGGTATTAAAATTGTCAAAGTCATAAAAGTCATGAATAGAATTATGTGTGTGTAGAGTTTTCAATAAAGGAAATACTGCGTACATCAAGGAAAAGTATAATTTATTACCTACTAAAGTGGTACATGTACAAAGTCTAAACAGTAAAAAGAAGTTTGGGAAGTGTTAAACAGGAGTGTTTATAATAATGAAAAATTAAAGGAATAAAAAGAAATCCTCAATAACAAATCCCTACAACAGTAGGGAGTTGGTTGTACACATTTTTGTTCGTCCATTTAATGGAATGCAGCTAATTATTATTATTAATTAATTTATTTATTTTTAGCTGTGTTGGGTCTTTGTTTCTGTGCGAGGGCTTTCTCTAGTTGCGGCGAGCGGGGGCCACTCTTCATTGCGGTGCGCGGCCTCTCACTATCGCGGCCTCTCTTGTTGCGGAGCACAGGCTCCAGACGCGCAGGCTCAGTAGTTGTGGCTCACAGGCCCAGTTGCTCCGCAGCATGTGGGATCTTCCCAGACCAGGGCGCGAACCCGTGTCCCCTGCATTGGCAGGCAGATTCTCAACCACTGCGCCACCAGGGAAACCCCGCAGCTAATTATTTGATGCAGTATTTAGTGCTTCAGAAATTTTTCATGATACGTTATTAAAGTTAAAGAAGTATTTTAGCAGTATTTGCAAACTGTTAGAAAGTAGTTTTTAACCGTTGTTTGGTTCAGGGGTTCCCTTAGCTTTACAAAAGATCTGTGAACTCTTTGAGGTTGCGGCTGTTTATCAGAAAGACTGGAGAAATATATCAGAATATCTAGTTGCATTCTTTGGTACTAACTGGATTATAGGTAATTAAATATTTTCCTTTGTGCTTTTTTGTGTTTTCAGATTTTTTTCTACAGTCAGCAATATTACTTCTCTAATAGAAAACAAGGTAGCTCATGTTTTGGAGAACATATGGTGCTTGACCTAATTGCAAAATGACAGCACTATTTAAGAAGATGTAGGATTTCTAACCCTGGGTGTCATAAAGCTCTTATATTTTTTGAGGCTTTATGTTGGCTAAGAAAACCAAGAATCTGGTTTATTGTGTCAGTTTCTGTATATTTGGCTTCAAGTATTTGGGGGGTTTGTTTCAGTAGTAAACAAATAGTGCAAACAAATACAGCAAATAAAATTTTAGTGAAATTAAAATATTTGAATAACATTTTTTGCAGTAATGAGGACACTAAGAAAAAGGCTTTCTCCGTATTAAAAGAAATTATAGAGGAGAAAAAACATTTTAAAATTAATGACAACGCTTGTCACCATTTATTTCCTACCATTTAATCTCATATAATTATTATTATCATCATATAATCTCACATTACCGTCAACGAGACTACTGCCTTCAGCAAAATGTACTTTTTCTTCTAAAAGTTAATGTATTTAAAATAGTTTTGTGAGTGTGTAAAATATGTTCACATGATTCACAAATAAAGTGTATAGTGGAAAGTATTCCTCCCTCCTGGACCCTCCAGCCACTTAACTTTCTTTCCTTCAAGCAATCACTATTATTTCTTGTGTGATCTTGCAGAGAATTTATGCAAGTATCAATAGATATGAATAACTGAGAAATTACCTTTTTGGAGGCTCATTTTAAGAATTCAGAAATAAAAGCAAGAATTTACAAATTACGGTGTTTTGAAGTGAAATAATCAGATGCCCTAGAAATTGTGCACCTATACCACTGAACTAAGGAGAAAGTCCATTTTTCCTTTACAAAATATGTAAATATTGTAATAAAAGAACCAGGTACATTGTCATTAAGGTTTTCTAGTTTTGAAAACAGACCCCATGTGAAACCTCAAGCCCTGAGGGGACATGTGAATGCTCAGCAGACATCTAAACAAATACTAGATTTTTAAAAAATTAAATACTTTTTTTGATCCCGAATCTTCATATTAAAATTATAGGAAGTCTTATAATGGGCTTAGTTCCATTAGACACGAACAGACCTTTCAGAAGTTGACATTGAGAGATATGTTGTGCCTTACAGTGTGTTGCATCTTGATTCTGTTCTGTTCACAAAGCCAGCCATCACTGACTGCCTCATGGTAAAGGAACGCTCTGGCATAGTTGTGCAGGGCATCTTGCAGTATTTCTGCTTTTAAGAAAGGATGAACTATTCATGAAACTTGAGTTAAATCTAAACTTTTATTCTAAGGTAAAGCCTCTTGGTGTTATATGGGGAAAGTTTTCGGAGTTTTACAGCAAAAAAAACACCATCATGTTTGACGACATAGGAAGAAATTTTCTAATGAACCCACAGAATGGACTAAAGGTAAGACATAATTTTACTTGCTATTCTCACATATGCTGGATTATGTAGTAGAACGTTAGCACTATTGAATATCATAAATTTTTGGAAGTAGTGTATTATCCTGTCAAGAAAAGCTTAAGTGTTTAGAAAAATTCATATAAAATTGAGCATTCTCTCTTTTTGCTTGGTATCTCCTTAGTTAACCAACTCATCCAGATGGTTTGTTTTTCTAATTTTTTTTTTACATAAATTTATTTTATTTATTTATTTTTGGCTGTGTTGGGCGTTTGTTGCTGCGTGTGGGCTTTCTCTAGTTGTGGCAAGCGGGGGCTTCTCGTTGTGGAGCACCAGCTCTAGGTGCACAGGCTTCAGTAGTTGTGGCATGTGGGCTCCATAGTTGTGGCTCGTGGGCTCTAGAGCTCAGGCTTAGTAGTTGTGGCACATGGGCTTTGTTGCTCCATGGCATGCAGGATCTTCCCGGACCAGGGCTCGAACCCGTGTACCCTGCATTGGCAGGCAGATTCTTAACCACTGCACCACCAGGGAAGCCCCCATCCAGATGTTTTATTTTCAGTTAGCTCTGTGGAGCAACATGAGCTTACTGACATTGACTTTTAGCATCAAAAGTGAAAGCATCAGACATTCTATTAGGGATACAAATCTTGAATTTCTGATGTTCTAGTTAGCTGGAAAGCTGGCAATAAGGGTATTTTTCCTTTTTTTTTTTTTTTTTTTGCCGTACGCGGGCCTCTCACTGTTGTGGCTTCTCCCGTTGCGGAGCACAGGCTCCGGACGCGCAGGCCCAGCGGCCATGGCTCACGGGCCCAGCTGCTCCGCGGCATGTGGGATCTTCCCGGACTGGGGCACGAACCCGCGTCCCCTGCATCGGCAGGCGGACTCTCAACCACTGCGCCACCAGGGAAGCCCTGATTTTCCTTTTTAAACTGAAACTAATAAAAGGTTTTTGAAAATTCATATAGTGTAAGTGGAGAGCTTAGAATTATGAAATGCTAGAGCTAGAAGGAACCTCAGTCATCTTTTATAGAAACAATCTGAGGATCAGAAAGTTCATGACTTGCCCAAGGTCATGATTGTAATTGGTTAATGATAGAATTTGAGTTAGAACCCAAGTAACTTGGTTTCTAGGCCAGTGTTGATCTTAGCATTAAGTCACATGCAATCTTATGTAGGCATCATAGTGATACTTAACCCTGGTAGCAGCGTAAAATTGGTAAGAGAGAAATTTGAAACTTAAAATTTCTGGTACCTGTGGTTGCCTATGTGTAAATACATTATGAAAATGGAAAAGATAGCTCTATATTATGGTACAATGCAAATGGAGTCTCCATTTGAAGTGTAAATCCTGATACTAAGATACTTTTAATTTCAGTCCTGAACTTTTCCACCAGCTGAATTCTTTTTTTTTATGTTTTTTTTAAAATTAATTAATTAATTTATTTTGGCTGCGTTGGGTCTTCGTTGCTGAGCGCGGGCTTTCTCTAGTTGCAGTGAGCGGGGGCTACTCTTTGTTGCGGTGCGTGGGCTTCTTATCGCGGTGGCTTCTTGTTGCAGAGCACGGGCTCTAGGTGCATGGGCGTCAGTAGTTGTGGCACGTGGGCTCAGTAGTTGTGGCTCGCAGGCTCAAGAGCACAGGCTCAGTAGTTGCGGCACACGGGCCTAGTTGCTCCACGGCACGTGGGATCTTCCCGGACCAGGGCTCGAACCTGTGTCACCTGCATTGGCAGGCAGATTCTTAACCACTCTGCCACCAGGAAGTCACTACCAGCTGAATTCTTGATAACTTTAAAAGACGAGAGAAAAACTTGAAGAAGGTAGATTTTTGAAGCTCACCATACAGACTGTTGATGTCGTCTTTAGTGTACAATGAGGATAGTTTAGGGACTGAATATTAATCTAGGTAGTGAATTGTCACAAATATAAGAGCTGTTGACTTGGAAGAAAAGTACTTGGGGTAGACTGGTGATTATTCTGTCCTTTAAAAATGATTTCTGTTTGAGGCTTTAGGAGAAGTGCTTTTCCTGTGTGTAGTTTACGAGGTATAAGGTACAAAAGTATGTTCTTCAGTCTTGAGGAAAGATTCAATTGATCTAAGCCAAATTTTGTATGAAAGTAGTGGTGTCTGTACTGGAAAGGAGGTAAAGTCATGGTATTTAAGGAATGATTAATTTTTTTTTAACTGAGGTATAATATTAGTTTCAGGTATACAACATAATTTGTGATTTGATATTTGTTTATATTGTGAAATGATCACCACAGTAAGTCTAGTTAACTAACATCTGTCACCATACATAGTTACAGAATTTTTTCTTCGGATGAACACGTTTAAGATCTGCTCTCTTAGCAACTTTCAAATATGCAATATGGTATTGTTAACTATAGTTGCTGTGCTATACCTTACATCCCCATGACTTATTTATTTTATAACTGGAGGTATGTACCTTTTGACTCCCTTTACCCATTTCTCCCACCCACCCATCTCTGGCAACCACCAGTATGTTCTTTCTGTTCTCTGTATGTATGAGCTTGGCTTTATGTATGTGTTTTGTTCTTGTTTTTGTTTTTAGATTCTACATATAAGTGAGACAGGGAATGATTTTTGAGAAGAGCTTTAACTTAAAAAAAAAATTATTACTTTCATGTGTGTTTTTAGAAGAAACATTATTTTCCCAGCCAACATTTGGGCCCTCCTCATCTCTGGATGCAGACAGATGATGATATAAACTTCTAGTTCTTCATGTTACTTTAGAGCAAGTTGTTTGTTTGTTTGTTTTTTAGCAGAGTACTCAGTAGAATCATTGAAGGAATTCCTAAAAATATGTACGTTTCTGCCTCCAAAAATTCTAATTCAGGAGAGGTATTTTTAAGCATTCTACAGGTAATCTCTCGCATGTCTCCTTTTGAAAGCCTCTTTTAAGAAGGTAGTAATTAATGATCTGCCCACATTGACATAGAAGTGGTTTTGAAATTGTGAAATATTCTAAATTCTGTTTTGTTATCACAGTTCCATAATGTTTCTGGTAGAAATCTCAGAGATTTCACAGAGATCTTAAAGACTGCTTATTTTTAAAGTAGTTAACTTCAAATATAAGCTTGCTAATCATAAGGTTTGAAATATATAACATAGGAGGCTTTGTCAATTATGAATATAGTACTGAACTAAAGGAACTTGAATTTTGGTCATGGATTAATCAGTAGTTACTCTGAACTTCACTTTTATTATCTATATAGGGAAATGGTGATTTAAGAGAATGCAGATAATCTAAACATTCTTAATTTCCTAAAAATGTTTTTTGATATGAGACAGAGGTGGTAATATATGTTGCCTGCCCTTCTAGTGATCACTTAGATCATTCTTGAAGAATGGAACAGTGATTATACTGAAACAATTGAAGTCAGTTAGGTGAATTTTTCCCACTTAACTAGTTTAACTTTTAGATCCAGAATCTTTGGGGTATTTTAGTTTTGTTATTTAATAGTGCTTAAGACCAAATGTTTAGAAAGTAAAAGTAACTTAGCAGGGCCTTGGGTTGAAAATCTTATTTACCAGCCACTGACTCTGTACTTTCTCTTTCAGTCTAATCCCTTCTGCTTCTATACTTGGAATCACTTTGGTACATTGTATATTAATAGTTTAGAAGTCAATATGTTGCCTTTACAATCTTTTTAAATGAGGGAGTACTTTAAAACATTACAGTATGGCCCAGGATTATGCTGAAACTCATTTCACTACATTCTGATATCATGCCTATTTACACCTAGCTGTAGGGCTTAAGCAGGTCCCTGCAGAGAGTTTTCTTGATCTCCTGCAGTCACTGCTGCTGCTGTGAAGCAGCACTGCCCGCACTGCCTGTTTGGAATTAGGATCTCCTACAAGAGTTTGCTTCTGTGCAGACTCTGACAGCTCTTATTGGTGCCCTTCAGCCAGAGCTCAACTGACTAACAGCTGTGGAGGTCCTTGGCCTTAAACTGTTCTGATGTGAATAGAACCTGGAACGTATGGGAAACTTTTCTTCTGTCCGTTTCAAGCTGGTGGTGTGTTTTTCCAATGACAGAGAAGTAAATAAAAAAATATTTAAAACCTCTGCTCTTGATAGATACGGTAACGACTCCTATGGGCTCATTGTTCTCAACAGGTGACAATGATTAAATGTCATCTGTTTTTAAATGTCACTATGTAAAAGTGACCGGTTTGCATTTTCTCCCAATCACAATAAGGATATATTAATGCTTTACTAAAATGATTTATTCAGTACTTACAGGCATATGTGTGATTTTTAAAAGATATATTTTTTTTATAATGGAAAAGTTCAAACATAAAAAGAACTACATTGAATTGTATAAACTAACCCCCATTGTATGCATTATCCTGTTTAAACAACTTGTTAATTCATGGATGTTTGCTCTATACCTTACCTACTTCCCTCTCTTTGATATTTTGAAGCAAATCCCAGGTACATTATTTCATCTAAAATTAAAAGTTTTTGAAATGCTGTCTTGAGTGCTATATAGATGAGCTGGTGTCTTTAAAAAAGTAGAACTCTTTATTGGAAGTGTAACATAAAGAAAAGTGCATAAAATGTGCAGTTTAACATATTGTTTTACATAGAACATATGTAACTACCATTCAAGTCAAGATGTAAAAGCCCTTACTAATTATAGTCTTCAACCCTGTCCACCATCCTGACTTTCATGCTTTTGAAATGAATACTTTTTATCATAAAATACATTGAACTTAAAAATTTAGAAAATATGGCTGATTTTTATGGGAAAACTCATAATTAAAAATATTTTAATGGAGACTTTACTGATAAAAATGCTTATGATAAAATGTGAGTGAAAGTAGGTTATACAAATGTGTAATATTATAGCTATATAAAAATTTCATAGAAAATACTGATGTAAAATCATCAGTGTTAAAATTTATCTCACTCCTCTGTAGATCCAGCATGTATTGGGTACCTTTTTATGAATGAAGTGATGTGAATGAGATTATTTAATTAGTAAGAAGCAACTGGATTGATAGAAGGGGGAAAAGTCTAAGCAGTTTTGCAAAGTAGAGAAGCCACATAAGGTTCAAGTGCTATAAGACAGCTGGTGTTGTGAGGTTCAGACTGAAAAGATAACAGAAGGTAAATTAAGTGGAAGAACTTCTACTGTAAACATACCATGACTGTCAGTGAGATAATGTAAAAGTAATTCTTAGTATTGACAGCCTTGGTGATATTTTAATCTCATTAACTGTAATTTAAGTGATAAAATAGTGTAGATTTGTACTAGTTTTCTTACTACAATGTGAAGTGTTGGATAACGTTTGTTTTCTAATAGATAAGACCTTTTATGAAAGCACACCTAAATCGAGATAAAGACAAAGAACTTTTAAAATTAACCCAGTACCTCAAGGAAATAGCAAAATTAGATGACTTTTTGGACCTAAATCACAAATATTGGGAAAGGTAAGTGCTAATTGCTTATTCATTTCTTCTTTACATTAATGAATGAAAAATTGTCTGGCAGCTCTGGTATACACATAACTCTTATTTTTTGTTTAAAATGGGTGAATTCTAAAGCTATTTTCTAATCCAGTGACATCTACCCTGGAAGTATTTTTCCCTTTCTCTTAACCTCTAACTTGTTCATAAACCCACATCTCTTAAGATCTTTAATACTTCTCTACTAGAGAGGATTTAAGAGACTAGTACATGTTCGTGATACTACCTGTTAATTATTTTGTGACATTAAATGGGTCACTCTTTTATGAATCTGTTCTCATACTGTAAAATAATGTCAGGATAAAATAAAATATACTAAAAAGTTTTCTGTTAAAAATTACAAGTAACCTCTGTGTAGCAGAAAAAATAGAAAATTTATTCCTTTAGGGAAACAGTTACTTGTGATTATGAAAGATAACCACTGTTACCAGCTTGGTGTCTAGTCTTCTAGTCTTTTTTTCTGAGCACAAACATAAGTACAAATCTACATATGGACTGCATGTAAATGTCAAGATTTTGAGGCAGGAAAGACCTCTGGAGAAGTGAACAGGATTATTATGTACTGCAAGTACTTTTTTGGAAGTAAATCTTTGAAGAGCTGATTTCACCAATACAGCAACAAAAGAAACTTCATATAATATAACACTTTGGCTTTTCAAATTACACTTTTGGCTTTTCAGATCACTCATATACTTATGTACTTATATACCTACATAATACTTATTTATATACTTCTTATTAGAGTCTCATAATCCTATTAGGAGGGTAAGGCTGGCATTTTTTTTTTTTTTTTTTTTTTTTGCGGTACGCGGGCCTCTCACTGTTGTGGCCTCTCCCGTTGCAGAGCACAGGCTCCGGATGTGCAGGCTCAGTGGCCATGGTTCACGGGCCCAGCTGCTCCGTAGCACGTGGGATCTTCCTGGACCGGGGCACGAGCCTGTGTCCCCTGCATTGACAGGCGGACTCTCAATCACTGCACCACCAGAGAAGCCCAAGGCTGGCATTTTTATCCACATTTCCTGTAGATGGTGTAACTAAGTCATAGAGATAGTAAATGCCACAGTTTGAGCAAGTTTTACCATCAAAACTTGTCCAGGTCTCCTGATTTTAAGAACTCTTTCCCCACCCCCATAGCTCTGAGTGTATAGTAATTCATAAATGTGAGAAATAGAGATGTAAAAATTTTAATTTGTTGGTAGACTCCTATAAAATAATATGAAGAAAAATTTGCTTGGTGAATTAACATCTTTGCATCTTTACACTCTTGATCAGAGTTCTTTAGCAGCTTTGGCTCACTACCTTTATGCAAGAAGATCTTCAAATGGACTTTTAGTTTTGGGGGGAAATTATAATACTAGTTAATATATTGCTTTCACATTTGGAAGTAAGGCAGTGTGGAGTGATAGTGTGTAGCCTCCAGAGCCTTGTTTTCAATCTGAACTCTGCCACTTTCTTGCTGTATGAACTTGGGCAAACTGCTTAACCTCTCTGTGACTGTAAAATAGAAATAAGTTCTCACTGAACACTCAGAACTGTTGTGAGGACTAAATAATTAATGCATGTACTTAGAACAGTGCTTGGCACATAAACAACACATGTTAGCGATTATTAACAGTTATTACTTACCTTGAAAAGTTTTGTTATTAAAATAAACAACTTTCTTTAGGGAGGAGAGTTGGATTGTTAAGTTAAATTTAGTGTGATACAGCTTAGACATCTTATTTTATTTCTTGCAGGTATCTCTCAAAGAAGCAAGGACAGTAGTTACAAGCTATACTGGCAGTTATTGAAGATACTTGAGATCCATGAACTTCTTTTTGCTTCTATGCTAAAGATCATTATGATAGTGCTGGACACTGCAGCAAATATCAGACTGCTTATACTTGGTCTTCCAGTTTTTTGTAAATTTAATTTTATATTTTTTGAAGATCATAGCAATACGCCAAAAAAAAACACAAAAAAACCCCACCTTTTTCCCCCTGTATGAATATACCGTAACTCTTGAAAAATATTTTCTCCAACATAGAGTACTGAGTTTTATTCCCACACACACACACAAAAGTGGACAAAAATGTATGCTTAACAATGTCATTTTGTGACTTTGGAAATAAGTATGTCTTGTGTGTTTGTCTCACTGTGTTGTTGTCTAAGCCCAAACCCACCTTGAAACTACTGTTTTTAAAACCAAAAAAAGAAAAGTTTTTAGTAAGGAACCTAGTTTAGTATGCTTAAAACCACTGAGAGTTTTTCTTATTCCTTTGTCATAAACACAATTTCTCTTATTACTCCACTACCTACATCTCTAAATTCTGAGCTGTCTCAGTTTGGTGTGTATGTGTGTCAGTGTTCTTTGAGTAAAACTGGAAAACGTCTGCTCTGATACAGGTATGTCATAGTGTGACAAATAGAAAACATGAGACTGAGGAATGAAACTAAGGAACAAGAGTGTGTTTCTTTGTGGTGGCCAAGTAGAAGCACTCCTGCCTAAAACCGTTGTCCTAAAAGCAGTTAAAGGCAGTACCTTTTAAAATGGGACGTATCACTGGTTCAGTCCTAAAAAGCATGAACAAAAAGTTTTTGTTCTGTTCCAGCTCTGTCTTCTCTAAGTGCAAACACTGTGTTGCAGTGAAAATATCTAGCCATAAGATTAACGAAATTTATTTGCAATGCTTTTGCCTGCAGATATGTATTGTGACCACTGTTTTGTGTTGACAGTATTGCTTTATACAGTTCTTCTATTTGAAAGGAATCTGGTTCTTTCAAATAAACATGGTATGTATTGTTCTTACGGGGGACTATTTCAGTGGTGTAAATAATAAATTCCTTTTCTTAAAACATCAGTTATCTGCTCTGTATTATCCCAAATATTTTGCCTCTTTGTTGAATCATGAAACAAACACTAGGTTCAGGCAGGCATCTCTTGAAAAAAATTAAATGTGTATGGTTTTAAAAGTTTGGGAACCCCTAATTAAGATGATTCAATGAAAACGTCTTAATTATGAGGCTCAATTTAAATATTTAAGGATCGAATAGAATTTTTTAAAGCATTTCATTGGCACATTTTCCCAGTGTGAAAAGTAGTTTATTATTCCAAGGTAAGGAAGGCTTTATCCTTTTTAAAAAACTGAACACTTAAAACTATTTATATAGGTTGATAAAGAGCAAACATTTTCTAAATCAGTATAAACTGAACTGCAAAAATTAGCAAGCCTCAGGAAGCAAAGCAAAGTAGGTTCTAAAAAAAATATATTTTCTGCCATTAGGTGGTGCCCAAACCAAAGTTTATTAGCAGGTATGCTAAATTAAGCAGTCCTAGGAGAACATTGTCAGCTTATTGAAATCACATGTCTTTGTGTGGTTAATACATTCATAGAGTGTGAGAATTTTAGTGTGTCTTATGTGTCTCATAATTTATTGAACAGATCTATCTCTGTATTTCTATGTATGTGGCGTACACAGCATAACGAGGAGATGACTTAATTCAGATGCATGTTTTAGTGAAATAGCAAATTAATTTTATGATGTATATGTTCCAGACTTGCAAACAATTAGTGCCTAATAAAGTATATTTAATCTAAAAACTGCAGAACATCATTAAATCTTTGATTTAGAAGGCAGTTTGAGACCTGGTAGCCCCTCAGGTCCTTTATGAAAATCAAGTTACTGGATTAATGATAGCTGTAGGATTTACTCAGTTTTAAAGGTAAAGAATAGATAAGCAGGTCATTACAGTAAGGAACTGCAACATGATCTTCATTCATAGAAAGGAAAATGGTTGTCTTTTGGGAGGAGGTGGAGCTGTGTGGGAATAGGGATTGGTAAGGAAGGGTATGCAAAACAACAACAACACATGGGAAAATGCAAATTATATAGGGTTTTTCTTGGTTTTTTAATGAGTTAGTTGCCAAGAATAGTAATAAAATATGTGAATAGTGAATAAACTGGTTGAGCATTTTTCTCATCCCAAGCAATCAACAGAACTCTCTCAAGGAACAGATTGTTAGTTTTCCCTAAAGTATTGATATATCAAAATTTATTAATCTGGGCTTCCTTGGTGGCACAGTGGTTAAGAATCTGCCTGCCAATACAGGGGACACGGGTTCAAGCCCTGGTCCGGGAAGATCCCACGGAGCAAATAAGCTGCAGAGCAAATAAGCCCGTGCACCACAGCTACTGAGCCCGTGTGCCACAACTACTGAAGCCCATGCACCTAGAGCCCGTGCTCTGCAACAAGAGAAGCCACCGCAGTTAGAAGCCCGTGCACCGCAACAAAGAGTAGCCCCCACTCACTGCAACTAGAGAAAGCCCGTGTGCAGCAACGAAGACCCAATGCAGCCCCAAATAAATAAAACTAAAAAAAAAAATTATTAATCTTATTAGCTGGAATAGCAGCCCAAGTGGTGTCTCGAGAGATTAAGTGCTTAGATATTTATGTAAGGATATGCTGGGTTTAATTTTATTTTTGGCTGCGTTGGGTCTTCGTTGCTACGCTCAGGCTTTCTCTAGTTGCGGAGAGCGGGGGCTACTCTTCCTTGTGGTGCGCGGGCTTCTCATTGCAGTGGCTTCTCTTGTTGCGGAACATGGCCTCTAGGCGCACGGGCTTCAGTAGTTGCGGCACACGGGTTCAGTAGTTGTGGTGCACGGGCTTAGTTGCTCCGTGGCATCTTCCCGGACCAGGGCTCAAACCCGTGTCCCCTGCATTGGCAGGTGGATTCTTAACCATTGCGCCACCAGGGAAGCCCGATATACTGGTTTTTAGAATTGCCTTAGAAAAGCTGTGTGGGGCTGTGTGGGAATGCTAAGTATATAGAGCTTAAGGAGAAATCCTTGAAGATTAGTTGGATAGATTTATCAGAGACCTCTGAGAAACTAATGCATCTTAACAATTGAAACAGAAATCAGTATCAGGCATCCCGTAGATTTAGAAAAGGGTGTCAATCATTTAATGTCAGCGAGGTTCCACGTAGAACGTAAAATCTTAAAAACCTCCCATGCTAATGATTTTTTAAAACTCTGGATGTAAGCAAGCACTTCTTAAATGCTAGTATAAGGATATTTCCTGATACACAGTGTTACTTATTAAAACACTGATTTCCTTCTGAAAAGCTTTAAAAGTTGAACCTGTAGTTTGTATTGATAAAAACTATGGGAAACCAGTCTTTAAAAATACCAAAAACAAAGATATTTTCATAAGTCAATATTGCCACAACAAACACAGATTAGATTGTGTATAATTTGTGATGCTAAAGGCCAAATTGATGACTTTTCAGGAATATATAGATTATCAAAATGAAGTAATTTTTGATTGAATGCCAATCACTTAATTCTATTTACAGTTCTTTTTTATGTTTCACTCATAATGCCTTTGAGATTTTTTTATTTGAAGTAGAGTTGCTGTACAATATTTTATGAGTTACAGGTATACAATATAGTGATTCACAATTTTTAAAGGTTATACCCCATTTATAGTTATGAAATATTGGCTATCTTCCCTGTGTTGTATAATATATCGTTATAGCTTATTTTATACCTAATTGTTTGTAACTCTTACTCCCCTACCCTTATATTGCCCTCCCCCCTTCCCTCTCCCTACTGGTAACCACTAGTTTGTTCTCTGTATCTCTGAGTCTGCTTTTTTTGTTGTTATATTTACTAGTTTGTTGTATTTCTTAGATTACACATATAAGTGATATCATAAACTATTTGTCTTTTTCTGTCTGACTTGTTTCACTTAGCATAATGCCCTCCAAGCCCATCCATGTCGTTGCAAATGGCAAAATTTCCTTCTTTTTAATGACTGAGTAGTATTGCATTGTATATCCATTCATCATTCATTGTATATTCCATCTTTATCCATTCATCTGTCGATGGACACTTAGGTTGCTTCGAAAAGATATGTGCACCCCAGTGTTCATAGTTGCATTATTTACTATTCCCAGTTCTTAATTCCCTGGAGTACTTTAGATTGCTATCACTTCTTGTTGTATAATTTGTAAGGAGAACAGTGATGATTTCCGAGATGAGGCCTTAAGAGGAAAGGGCAAGCGATTTGTCAGAAAAACACTTGGGGAGAATCCCTCCTTATGAGTGGTGGTACCTTGGGCAAGTGTCTCTAACTCTTTGAACTTTTCCTTCTTCACAAAAGTGCTAATGCTATAACCCATAGGCTGTTGCAAAGGTCAAATGAGACAATGTTTAAGCACTTTGAAGCAGCAAAGTCTTGTGTGAATTAGATGTTATTAAAAGTAGTTTAGAGCATGTGGCTATGATTGAACTATATCATTGAAATTATAATTAACAGGAGTGTAGTATTAAAAGGAAAACTTTTCTTAAGTATATTTTTTACAAATATTACCTTGGCTTTCTAAGAGTTCTAAACAATCAAGGAAAGTAGAATGAGGAAACTCTTATGATCTAGATGTTTTTGTAAATATCCAAATGCTTTTAAGTCTGCAAATGCCACTTAATAATGGTCTGGATGGAAGATCTGCTGCCACCCCCCCGCCCCATAGGGGTGTATATGTTTGAAAATTTCACAGTGTTGTAATACGTCTTGTATAGTGGAATATTAACATTATTTTAATCTGTTCACTGAAATTAGAAGCTTGCTAATTTTGCCATGCTATGTAAAAAATAACAAATCGTTCCAAAGCAATGCATTTTTTAAAACATCTTTTTTTCTTAGAAAGATACACTAAGGTAAATACTAGTTTTTTCCCCAACAGCCTTGGCAGAATAAACTGTCTATGCAGGAACCAGGCAATCAACATTTAACTTGTATTTGTTAGTACCTACTGTGTGTTTCAGTCATGTTCTTCAGAGGTAAGCAACAAGATTCTCTACTCTCAAAGAGTGTATATTCCAATAAGGAAAACAATTAAAAAAATTTTTTTCAAAGAGTGAGAAGTGCTATAAATAGTAATATGATAGAAAGTGTGAGGGGTGGTGGAGTTGTAGAGTGGTGATTGACAATAGCGTGTGCTAACATGGGACAACCTGAACGGTAAGAGGCATCGCTCACAATATGATGAAGAAGAGTATCGGACAAAGCTAAGAGCAAGTGCGAGACCTTAAGGCAGGAACAAGCTGGGCAGATTCAGGGACTAGTGGGAGGCAAGCGGTGATGAGAGCTGAGAATGGAGAGGGTGGCAGAGCCCATGGGATAGGTAGGATTCTGTAGGTCATTGTAAGTAACCTGGTGAATTCTGAGTGACTAAGTGAAATGGGAACAAGTGAAAGGTTTTAAGGAAATGACAATTTTTAAACAATCTAATTGAGATATAATTTACGTACTCTTAAGATTCATCCATTTGAATTCAGTGTGCAGTTCAGTGGTTTCTAACATTTACGGAGTTGTGCAACAATCACCATGATCTAATTTTAGAACCTGATTTGTTGTTTAAAAGATCATCCTGGCTCTTGTGTGGAGAATGGATTATAGAGGAGTGAAAGTATAAAGGACAAGATCAGGAGGCTACTGATGTTAACCCAGGTGAGAGATTTTCAAAGTGACCGAAGGAAAGTTGGCATTTTTTCACTCCTTCATTGCCTCATTTCCCAACTACCTGTTGAGCCCCTGTTTTGTGCTGAGCCCTATGGCAGGAACCAGGTCTCCAGTGATGAAGATGATGT
The DNA here is from genome assembly GCF_949774975.1 of Lagenorhynchus albirostris. Classification (NCBI taxonomy): domain Eukaryota; kingdom Metazoa; phylum Chordata; class Mammalia; order Artiodactyla; family Delphinidae; genus Lagenorhynchus; species Lagenorhynchus albirostris. Next base: position 135,392,175 of record NC_083097.1, read on the forward strand.
TAGCCGTGATCCCCCCTGCCCTGTGGAGTATGCAGCAGTGCATGGACTGTGTCTCCTCGCAGGTTTGATGAGGCTGCTTATCTCACCACACTTGCAGGGAGAGTCTCTGAGTGCAGCCTGCTAAAACAGACTTGTCTTATGTGACATGTAATCACGGCAGTGACACCCCACCACGTTTGCCATGTTCTGTCAGAGTCAAGTGACAGGTCCCTCCCACACTCAGGGGAGGAGATTACACAAATGTGTGAACACCAGGAGGCAGAATCATTGAGTTATTTTATGGTCTCTCTGCCACAGTCCCTGAGCCTAATCTGTAAAGTTGGTATAAAAATAACCTATTTCACAGGGTGGTTATGTGGATTCAGAATGAGGTGTATAGCAAACTCAGCCCTTTGGGCTTCACCACTTGCTAAGAGATTTCATTTGAAGAATAGAGAACTCACATATCAGAGTCAACATATAAAGAGCCTTTCTCACTTCACCCGCCACCCACAGTGAAAAAGCCCTCTGTGCTGTCCAGAAGTGGACCCAGGATGGAGTGTCCAGCATGAGTGTGAGTGGCCTGTGACAGTGTCGGGAGAGTGCTCAGGAAGATAGATCAGTGGCCCCGCCCCTTCTGTTTCTCTGGGGAGTCGCAGTGAGAACATCCCCTTCTAGCCATTTAATACACAGGCAGCCAAGAAAATCATTTACAGAGTATTTTGCTTTCGTGCTCAATATACTGCCACTTCTTCCCAGTATCTAATGGGGTTACAGTGTGTGCCCTAAATCTGTGGCTGACTTCTGCCAGATATTTCCTTAACTCCCAATCCCTTGAACCCCTTCCTCCGGCCTTCTGGGGGCTCATATCCTGCAAACTGATTCAAAGGTGCTGTGTTACAATCAGATCTTTCAGAACATGCACTTCTATAAAGTTTTTGACATTTTAGTCAAAGCAAAAACAAAAAATAAGCCTGAACTTATTCCCCTCTACTGGGGGGATTAATGAAGGAACACTTAAGCACTATTGTATGTATCACTCAACTTTAAAAGACATTTTTTTTGGTCTACTTTATTGGTTTTGTTTTTTTGTTTTTTTTCCCCTTGGCAGTGAGAGTGCGAAGTCCTAACCACTGGACCTCCAGGGAATTCCCAGGACATCTTTTTTTAAAAAAAGAATATGAGACTGTTAATATTCTTTCTTTTCCCCTAAATGGTTCTTTGCTCAGAGAGGAATGGATATGCATCATTGTTTTGGAGGATTTGTTTAACGTTAGACCTAGTGGTTAATTTTTTTTTTTTTTTTTGGCCTTGAGGCTTGTCGGATCTTAGTTCCCAGACCAGGGATTGAACCACGTCAGTGAAAGCGCTGAGTCCTAACCACTGGACCACCAGGGAATTCCCTAGACCTAGTGGTTTAAAAGATCTTTAATAGCTATGCATGATTATTTTTATTTTTAAGGGCTATTTTATTTAGGAAATAAATGTAATTTTTAAAGATTATATAAAATCTCACCACCTAAAGATAGCCACGATTAACATTGTGATGTACTTCCAAGCTTTTCTCTATGTTCATGTGTGCTGGTGAAATACATGTAAAAGAATGGCAAGATATTGCCTCTGTGGCTCTCTGTGCTTGAATTAGCCCATGTGGTTATTTTCAGATCCATATAGTTAGAAAGCCTCTGGAAGCAGAGACCATATTTCTTTTTCTTTTGAATTCTTTCCAGGTACATAGTAGGCCTCTGTTCTTGGTGGATATATGACAAATGTGAGTTAAACTGGTGAATGTGTAAACAAGCTATAAACTATGCACTTACATAATGTCATTATTTTAAACATTTGCTTCTTTAAATGCTTCCAACTGTAACAAGACTCATGACAATACAAGATATGTATTATTTCCCTTTTCTTTTTGCATCCCTGCATATTGATTTTTTCCATCTACCTTTATAGGAGGATATATTGAAATAAGGAAAATATTTTCATGAAAGCTTAGTGTAAAGAAGAAATTTGTAAATTCTAGTTACTGATGTGATGTTGGATGGTTGAACTGCTATAGTTTTATGGCTCATGATATACGAGAGAGAGTTTCATTTGTTTCTTAGGTACATTGTTTAGTGTAGTAGTAACCTGATTCATGTAGTTTACAAATGCTTTCACCAGGCAATAATAGAAGTGCACACAGTACCATATCTAAATGCCATAATCCTTTCTCATAAATTGATAGGGAATTCTGGGAGCTCAAGACTAGGTGATTGTTCTGATTAGGAGTACACTGATAGGTATCATACTAATGCCACTGAGCAGCAAATCATCAAAAGCAAAGTGCCACAGTATGCCTGCTGCCGTCCAGTTCACTGAGTAACTAACTAAGCATCCCCACATCCAGCCCCACTGGGGGACCAAGGGAATGTGCATGGGAGCCCATGTCTCTAGGAAGTCCTTCCAGGGCCACTAATCACTGACACTTATCAAACAGGGCCCAAGATGGGCCCGTATTATCATTGCTCCGTCACGCAGCTGTAGCCTGCATGAGAAGGTAGTGAGGTCTGCTAGGTGATCCAAGACAGGGAAGGTCCTTTGGTCTGAGTGATTAGAGGAACTCAGCTGAGTCATGTGTTGGAGTGCAAGCTTGGATCTGAAACAATCTTTTTTTTTTTCCCCGTGTTGGTTATCTATTTTATTTTAAATATTACATTTTTATTTTCTCATGGAATACAAAGGTGACCTTTATTCAAATGGTGAAGAAGAATGACTTCTAGATGATGTCCAAAGGTGATACAACTTTTTTTTTAACATCTTTATTGGAGTATAATTGCTTTACAATGTTGTGTTAGTTTCTTCTGTATAACAAAGTGAATCAGCTATACGTATACATATATCCCCATATCCCCTCCCTCTGGCATCTCCCTCCCACCTTCCCTATCCCACCCCTCTAAGTGGTCAGAAAGCACTGAGCTGATCTCCCTGTGCTATGTGGCTGCTTCCCACTAGCTATCTGTTTTACATTTAGTAGTGTATATATGTCCATGCCACTTTCTCAGTTCATCCCAGCTTACCCTTCCCCCTCCCCGTGTTCTCAAGTCCATTCTCTTCGTCTGCATCTTTATTCCTGTCCTGCCCCTAGGTTCTTCAGAACCTTTTTTTTTTTTAATTCCATATATATGTGTTGGCATACGGTATTTATTTTTCTCACTTACTTCACTCTGTATGACAGACTCTAGGTCCATCCACCTTACTACAAATAACTCAATTTCGTTTCTTTTTATGGCTGAGTAATATTCAATTGTATATATGTGCCACATCTTCTTTATCCATTCATCTGTCGCTGGACACTTAGGTTGCTTCCATGTCCGGGCTATTGTAAATAGAGCTGCAATGAACATTATGGTACATGACTCTTTTTGAATTATGGTTTTCTCAGGGTATATGCCCAGTTGTGGGGTTGCTGGGTCGTATGTATGGTAGTTCTATTTGTAGTTTTTTAAGGAACCTCCATACTGTTCTCCATAGTAGCTGTATCAATTTACATTCCCACCAACAGTGTAAGAGGGTTCCCTTTTCTCCACACCCTCTCTAGCATTTGTTGTTTGTAGATTTTCTGATGATCCCCATTCTTGGATCTGAAACAATCTTGAAAGCACCACGTAGATGGAGCAGGGCAGGGCTTGGCCCTGACGAACATGGGAGTCGACAGACCCAAGTAGGATATCCAGTCCCACAACTTATGTGGGGTCTAAGGTAAGAAACTTAACCTCTCTGTATTTATTTCCTATTGCTGCATAACAAATTACCGCAAACTTAGTGGCTTAAAACCACACACGTTTAGTCCCTCATGATGTTAGGAGTCTGAGCGTGGCTTAGTTGGATCCTCTCTGTTCAGGGTCTCACGAAGCTGCCACAAGGTATCTGCCAGGCTGGATTTTATTTGGAAGCTTACTGGGGAAGAATCTGCTTCCAAATTCATTCAGGTTGTTGTCAGAATTCATTTCCTTGAGGCTGTATGACTGAATATATGACTGAAGTCTCCCACTTTTTGGTGCTTGTCAACTGCCCTCAGGTTCTAGAGGCTTTCCGAAATTCTTTGCCACATGAGCTTCTCCCATATGGCTGCTTACCTCATCAAACCTGCAGGGAGAGTCTCTGAGTGCAGCCTGCTAAAACAGACTTGTCTTATGTGACATGAGGTAATCACGGCAGTGACACCCCACCACATTTGCCATGTTCTGTTAGAGCCAAGTGACAGGTCCCTCCCACACTCAGGGGAGGAGATTACACAAATGTGTGAACACCAGGAGGTAGAATCATTGAATTATTTTATGGTCTCTCTGCCACAGTCCCTGAGCCTAATCTGTAAAGTGGTATAAAAATAAGGGTGGTTATGCGGATTCAAAATGAGATAACATGTAGCAGGTGTTTGCATGGGTGCCTGACACATAGTAAGCATTCAGTAAATGTCAGTGATGATGATGGTGACAATCATTGGTGATAACCAATGGCTATCCTGATAAATGCTTACAATCTTCCTAAATCATGGGGACCCTTGTAAGAACTCATGAGAGTATACAGAATTTCAAGTTTTGAACTTGTGTTTTTCAAAGGAGAGTGTCAAGTCAGTTGTCTATGTGATATGGGGAGGATGGTGATGGCATTGATTATCTAAGGCAGTACAAAATTCAGGAATAATATCTAACTTGACTTTGAAATAAATTGTAAGGTTTTTTTTTTCTTTCTGATTATTTTTGCTTAGGCAAATTATTCCATATTACAGAGGAACTCTAATTACTCTAATTTACTTCATTCCTTCCCTATTGATGGATATTTAGTTTGAATCTATATTGTTACCAACAGTGCTGCAATCAACACCCTTCTATGTATATTCTGTACATTTGTGTGTTCCTGTAGGAAAAAGTTATTCAACCATTAATTGACAGCTTGTTATGTATCATATCAGACATTGTGCTAAGTGCTGAGTAAATAAGACAGATATGCTACCTTCCCTCATGGTCCTTATAGTCAATTAAAGATTACAGGCATTAAACAGGCATTAAATATTTCCAAGTATGGGGTGTGTGTTATAGGAGGACCTAATATAGTAGGGAGGAGGGTGAGTATGTTGCAGGACAAGGGGAGCAAGAGAACGGTCATGTCCCTGGTCTTGGGTGAGTCCCTAGAATGGGTGCCATGTGAGGGTCCTTGGCTTTGCCCAGGAAAGAATTCAAGAGCAAGCCAAAGCAAAGTGGAAGCAAGTTTATTTAGAGAGATACACATTCCATAGGCAGAATGTGGTCTGTCTCAGAAGGCGAGAGCAGCCCTGGGATATGGGGTTGTTAGTTTTTACAGAGCTGGGTAATTTCATATGCTAACGAGAGGGAGGAATATCCTAATTATTTGAGGGAAGGGGTGGGGATTTCCACCCCTTCCCTCAAATAATTGGGCCACTGCCCACTTTTTTGCCTCTTATGGTCAGCCTCAGAACTGTCATGACTCTGGTGGGTGTGTCATTTAGCATGCTAATGTATTACAGTGAGCATATAATGAGGCTCAAAAGCTACTGGAAGTCACATCTTCTGCCATCTTGGGCCTAGTTGGTTCTAACCAGTTTTTGCTGTATCCTGTTTTTCTCAATAGCTCTGTCATTCTTTTAATGGTTGCACCCTTCTCCCTCCCTTTCCCTCTCAAGGTGAGGTCAGATGCAAGGACATGAAGGTAGCAAAATTTGGAGCGGCCAGAGAAAACAGATAGGCCATCTCCAGAAAAGGGATAAAATCTTGTGATCCAGGGAATGAGGATTTTGACAACATTCCTGGGGCATGGGATTAAGATGGGGAAGGGTCTGGTCTTTGGTTGTCACTTAGCCACACTGGTATCTGCTAAAGTCTCTGAAATCTACTCTGGACCTTGGTCACTGGTCCACATGGGTCATTGCCACCTCAACCCTTGTTCCAAGTCAGGTCCAGGGATGTTCCTTGTTATGCTCCGTATTTCTGCTGAATGCACAGAATTTCTGCGTTTCCTCAGCCTTGAATCACTCTGTGAAGCTAAAACCCTGTGCTATCCCAGAGCCACTCTCAGCAGACTTCATAATTTCAGCCTTCTCCCTTCACAGAAGAGGAAGCTGAGCCTCTGGGAGACTGTCTAGATTCTCTCTGCCTAGGCACACCACATGGACATTTCTTCTCTGAGATCATGGTACCTCTAGTGGGCACTACCTAAGAAGTGAGGCATGCCTTCACTTTGCTCTCTGATCTCATGAACCTTCATGGATAATTCTCCATGTTCCCCTCCTGGGCTCATTTTTCCTCATACACTCCCTCGTCCTCAGTTCCAAAGAACCTAATCTTCTTGGGAGGAAGCTTTGATCTAATTCATCACCTATGTTCCCAAATTTGTTGCATGGCTTTTGAGATTCAAAAGCCCAAAGCCAATTACTTTGTTCTCTCCTCTTCTCTGAGGTATCCATTCCCCAAGGCAATGAATGCCTGAATGAGGGAGAAGAGCAAGAAGTGCAAAGAAATACAGGGAAAAAAATGTTTAATATTTCAAATTTATCAATCCATCATAAACGGTATGTTGCACCCGGTAGCCATGCAATAAATATGTGTGTGTTTGAATCTGTTAAAGGATCAAACAGTTTTCGGAGGGACTTTCTTGATGCCTTTAAATCAGGCTGTTAGGGAATATTTTCCTTGGGAAAAGATGATTTATGAGTGGCAATCACTGATAAAGAAAATATTGTTTAATACTCACTTTCCTTGGATGCATCTAAGCCCTAAAGCAAGAATTAAGTTTAAAATTAGGTACATGAATATTCATAGCAGCATTACTCATAAATAGCCAAAAAGTGGAAACAACCCAAATGTCCATCAGCTGATGAATAGATAAATATAATGTGGCATATCAATGCAATGCAATAAAAAGAATCCATACTGATACATGCTATAACACGTTTGAACCTTGAAGACATTATGCTAAGGAAAAGAAGGAAGTCACAAAAACTGCTTATCATATAATTCCATTTATATGAAATGGAATAAGCAAACCCACAGAGGCAGAAAGTAGATTAGTAGTAGCCTAGGGCTGCCAGGGGAGGAGAGAAATGTTGGGATTGGGGATGATGGCTAAGCGGTGCTGGGTTTCTTTTTGGAGTATTGGAAATATTCTAAAATTGATTATGGTGATGGATGCATAACTCTGTGAATATACTAAAAGCCATTGAATTGTATGCTTTAAGTGGTCAGTTACATAGTGTGTAAATTGTACTCATTATAGCTGTTAAAAAAAACTTGATATTTAAATTGTAGTAGCTTCAGTTTATAGAGTTAGAAAAGTGAAGCCTAAGATGAGAGTTTGTTTCTATGTATTTGAATAACTTTTTCATTATTTAAAAGTGAAATGTTTTCCTTTTTGTAGATCTAGGGCTGAATGTAAACTCACAATTTCCTTATTGGTATATATTAGCCTTTTGGGGGTCAGTACTCAGTATTTCTCTTACCCAATGAAGTTTTATTACCGAACACTAGTTTGTGTGCCTGACACGCAGTGAGGCCAAACAAACTGAAATGCCACAGTTTGGGTCAGAGAAAGTGTTACTGAGTCCAAGTTCACTCTGGTCACCACACGACAGACCAATAAATTGGGAGACGAGGTGTTGAGGCAAGGAATAGCGACTTTATTCAGAAAGCCAGCAGACCGAGAAGATGGTGGACTAGTGTACCCAAAAAACCATCTTACTGGGGTCTGGATGCCCGTTTCTTTTATAGAACAGAGAGGGGGAGGAGGTGAGGAAGTAAAGTAAAAAGGCCATTTATCTTGCAAAATATCTCCTCACTTGGCCCTCATTGGGGAGGGGATTATTAATTTCTTTCTGCAGCCATTCGCAGGTGGGCAGGGTCAGAATGTCTCTCTGTGAGCTGAACAAAGGCCTTTTAGTTTAACAGTCAGGCAGAGGGACAGGGTTCCCTGTGGCAGGCCATTATGTATGCTTATGGCTATAGACAGTGATTATAATAACAAAAGCAACGAAAAGCAAAGGTTAAAGTAAAAGAAACAGAACCAACACGGAGTCAGAATTTGCTCTTCCCTGTTACAAAAGGTTTATTGCATGGCCAAGCAAGGAGAACCAGTGGCTCACACTCAAAAAATCCGAACTCCCCAGTGGTTTTCAGGGAGAAGATTTTATAGGCAAAATTTGGGGTGAGGGCTGGAGGGTGTGTAACTGTTTTCTGATTGGTTGGTGGTGAGGTAATAGGGGGTGTTACAGGATTGTCAATCATCAGCTTTCTGGTTTCAACCAGTCTGGAGTCTCAGCATGTATAGTTACCATCTTGCACCTGGGTGGAGGCCTTAGTTACTGCAGAAGAATTCAAAGATACTGTTATGTATATCCCTTGAGGAGGAACCAGGACCCTGCTTTAATAGCTGCACTACTGTTTCTTGATTGCTCCTCCTTTGTTTCTGCATTCCCTCACTTTCCCCGATTAGCAACTGTTTGAATCTGCTCTTTGGAACTAAGGGAAAGTCTAGGAGGCTGAATGAAGCCTATTTCCTACAAACGAGAAATGGAGGACACACAAAGGATTTGTACCTGAGAGGGTCCCACAGGGTCCTGCTCGGTTTCAGTTTCAAAATTTACAAAATTGGGGCTTCCCTGGTCGCGCAGTGGTTAAGAATTCGCCTGCCAATGCAGGGAACACGGGTTTGAGCCCTGGTCCGGGAAGATCCCACAGGCCACGGAGCAACTAAGCCCATGCACCACAACTACTGAGGCTGCACTTTAGAGCTCGCGAGCCACAACTACTGAAGCCCGTGCGCCTAGAGCCCATGATCCGCAACAAGAGAAGCCACTACAATGAGAAGCCCGCGCACCGCAACGAAGAGTAGCCCCCGCCCACCGCAACTAGAGAAAGCCCGCGTGCAGCAACGAAGACCCAACACAGCCAAAAGTAATAAACAAATAAAACAAATAAATTTATTTTTAAAAATTTACAAAATTGAAATTATTCAGATTTAATTTTCAGAATTTATTTATGTACAGAAAATATACAAACCAAAAGCATTTGAAGGCAATAGTGAATTTTTCTGACAAGTGATACAACATTTGTAGTTTTCATGTCATGATCCAGTTAAATCCATTTTGTTTTATTACTGAACCAGATTTAGGTCTGCTTGCCTGCTCAGTAAAGCCAATCTACTGACACCAGGTTGTGTGAAGGAAAGTGCTGTGTTTATTGCAGGGTGCCAAGCAAGGAGTCCAGGGCAGCTAGTGATCTAAACTCCTCCATGGGTTTCAGCAAAGGATTTTTAAAGGCAGGGTGAAGGAGGGGTGTCCCAGGGTATGTGATCAGCTTGTACACAATTCTCTGACTAGTTGATGGTGAGGTAACAGGGTGGTGTCACAGGGGTTAACATTATCAATCCTTAGGCTCCAGTAGGTCTGGGGGCTACATGGTCATCAAGTAGTTAATTTCTTTCATTTGGTGGGGTTTTAACATCTGTAAAACAACTCAGTGAATATGATAGGGACAGAGTAAAGGGACAAAGTAGGTGATTAAATAGTTAGTCCCACTAAGGGATTGTAATTAAAGAAAAAAGTATGGGAGACCCCTGTAAATTAATGATTACTGAAGAAAGCTTAACCACAAAACCAAGCAGTCTTGCTTAGCAACAAAACCATGCAACAAAAGTATGAGACATGCCCCAAAAGAATAAAACAATGGTGGCATGAGACCCACATCCTGCCCAGTGAGCTAGTAAGTTAACGATTCCTAGAACATGCTCCTCTGCGCACACCAAAAAAAAAATATAAGGAAAAGGTGACAATATACTAAAACCTGAGATGACTTGCTATTTTTAACATATGTTGTTGCCTTTTTGCTTATTTCAATTGTGCCATGACAGTCCCAGCTTGACCATGTACGGACAAGAAAACTCCCCTGCCTGACGTGGAGGAGGAGCTGATGATGGAAGCGTGACATCTACCCAAGAATGAGGAAGAAGGTGGCCTTCTCCCTACTTTTCCTTTGATTATAAAACTGTAGCCCACTAAGTTCTCAGGGCATGGCACCCTCTCACCCTCCCACTTGTAAAAGGTGTCCTATTGTATTTTTTTGGCTGAGTTGGGTTTTCATTGCTGCGTGTGGGCTTTCTCTAGTGGCAAGTGGGGGCTACTCTTCGTTGCGGTGTGCAGGCTTCTCATTGCAGTGGCTTCTCTTGTTGCAGAGCACGGGCTCTAGGTGTGCGGGTTTAAGTAGTTGTGGCACACGGGCTTAGTTGTTCCACGGCATGTGGGATCTCCCCGGACCAGGGCTCGAACCCGTGTCCCCTGCATTGGCAGGCGGATTCTTAACCACTGCATCACCAGGGGAGCCCAAAAGCATCCTATTCTAATAAATCACTTCTTACCTATCACTTTGCCTCTCACTGAATTCTTTCTGCACTGAGACATAAAGGACCAGAGCTTTGAGCCCCCTAAATGCCACCTAGCGATTTCAAATGTGCATCAGATACTGTTATCTAAGTACTTCAGAGAGGAGCTAAAGCAGAGGATATGGGGGAAGGCCCCATAGGGTCCTGCTTGGTTACACTTTTTTCCCCTGCTCCGTCTTCTCTTATTATCCATTATTCCGGTAGAAAGAGCAGGCTGTCTAAGTACAAGTGGCTGGGGTGAGAGTTGGTAGCAATATAATTCAGTTGCTGGGCCAGGCAAGCATGTTTTGAAGTCTGACCTCTTCAATACAATAACATTTTTGCATGATTAAGTCTGCACTGTTTGTTCCAAAACATTACCTTGCAAAGCAGGATGGTCTGTGCCTAGACAGCATCCCAAGCTTGGTTCTCCTGGTTTGTGAACAAGGATCTGAATACTGAAGGCTTGTATGGAGTTGACCATGGACTGGATCAAGCACAAATGGCCACACCAGGGATGCGCACAGGGAAGTGGGACAGCCATGCCTCACATTTCCTATGATATTAGCGCTAGCAGGTTCTGCCTCTAAGGACCCAGGGCTTATAGGCCAGGGCACATCAATGCATTTGCAGACTCTAGAATCACCATTAGAAAGTCATGTCCTCCAAGGCTTATGGAGAGGCTGCCTGTCCCTCACAGAGCTTGTGTGGACAGAGGATGGACTTCAGTTTTAGATTATGGCTAATTGGAAAATATTTTACTTTCTGGACTTTTTGAGCAGGGTAATCACTCCTCCTCCAAGCCCCTAAGCGGCCCCCTTTAACTCCACTGATAACAACTGCATGAAAGTGTCTTTTAATTTTTAAATACATGTTCGAAAAATACAGAGAAGTCGAAAGAAAGATATTTTTAAAAAAAACATACTAAGATATACCCACTGTTATCACTTTAGTATATATTAGTGCTGTCCAACAAAAAGAGAAGATGAACTAGAAATATGAGCTGTGCTTGTAATTTTAAAATTTCTAGTACCACATTAAAAAAGGTTAAAAGAAACAGGTGAAATGAATTTAAATAGTACTTTAACTTAATATATACAAAATATCATATCAACAGATGATCAACATTAAAATTAATGGGATATTTTACATTCTTTCATACCATATTTGAAGCCTAGTGTGTATTTTGCTTGTATAGTATATCTCACCACATTCCAAGTGCTCAGTAGCCACGTATGGTCAGTGCCTGTAACATTGAACAGTTCAAGGCTGTGTGTGTGTGTGTGCGCGCACACACACACGTGCGCACTGTGAACCTTCACTCAAATTTGGTTCCAATGTTGTACCAAAGGAGGGAGCACTCAGCCTCTCTTACCAGCGTGCCCAGGTGTGCGTGGGGGGCAGAGATAAGAGGGAGAGGCGAGGCTTAAAAGCTGTCGGTTGTCAATCAACAAAAAAAGGACCTCTCTCTGTGTGTGTGTATATATATATTAATATCTGTCTGTCTATCTAGTTATATAAAGTATTCTTCCAGATGAGGAAAGATATTCAAAACTACATGTTAAAAAAATTAAGTGGGGGGTAAATTGGAAGGCACAAAAAGCTTAAGACTTAGCAGAAGAAGACTGTTTTATATATAGCAAAAATGGACCAGTTTGGGGATGGACACACAACAACCACTCCCACTAGCAAATGCGGCCCAATCATGGCTCCTAAGACAGAACTGAGACCTGGGGCACTTACTTGCTGCTCCTTTTCCTGGAACGTTCTCCATCCCCCTACCCCGGGCTTGTCCCTCACTTCTTTCCGTCTCTGTCAAGTCTTACCTCCTCTACCTCATCTGCGAGGTCATCCTGTTCGTTGACACCATCTGAATAGAGGTTCCCTTGCCCCTGTTATTCTCTCTTCCCTCTTGGCTTCATGTTTCTTTGAAGCAGCCACCACTTACAGGATTTGTTATTTTGTTTGTAGTTGATCTCCCCCATGAAACTGGAAGCTCTGTAGGGCAGGGGTTCAGGTCTTTTTATTCACCACTTTGGTCCCAGCACTTAGAGAAGAGGCTGGCACACGGTAGGTTCTCAGTGTGCGGTTGTTGAATGAATGCCTGATTGATTAGGAGAAGGAAAGGTTGTGGATACTTGGAAAGAGGAGCCAGCAGGCCCCACCATTGGTGCTAATAAATGTTTTCATAAAAGACGAAGTCATGATTTTTCTTTTTTTAAGAAAAGCAATTTTGTTTTCAAGTACCTAGAATGATATTAGGCTAACTAAGGATTTCTGGAATGCTTTGGGATTTCTTTTAATGAATAGATGAAAATTATATCTAATTAGCATTAATTTTTATGTGTAAATGGGTACATCCAAATTGTATGAAAGCAGTTCTCTTGAATAATTTAAACATCCTCTTCACCCTACAAAGTATTTAGCACACTCTTCCCTCAAAGATTTTATTAATGGGAACTGAAATCATGAGGTCGAAATGCAAAATAAAAGATTTTTTTTCTTTATGCAGGCACGCAACTGAATACCTCAGAAGTGGGTAGACCCAAGAATCAGATTATAGGGATCCTGGGAAGTTAACTCAATGGCCTCTGATAACCTCAAATTTATTTAAAAAAATATAGGAAGAAGGGAAAGCCTTCTTTGTTGTAGAATTCAAATTAATATATAAAGAATGATGGAAATAGAAAATCACCATTAGGCAAAACTATTGCTGCAGGCAGATGTCATCACTGTATGCTAAAATTAGTGGGTGAAAGTATGATGAGAAAGAGGATATTAACACAGCCTCAGAGTATCTCTCCACAAGATAGCTATATTAATTCTCAAGGGAAAAACAGAACCTTCACAGTGGAGAATCATGCCACCTACACCAGGTGATCGAAGTTAACATCACCAGTCCTGAGGATCTGTGCATTAACTCTGAGGACCACCTGATGTGATTCACTGAGAAAGCACAATATCACTGCGTGGGATCCTTGGCAAAAATGCAGAATCCACTTTTTTTTTTTTTGACCATGCCCCACAACATGTGGGAGCTTAGTTCCCCAAGCAGGGATTGAACCCATGCCCCCTGCATTGGAAGCGTGGAGTCTTAACCACTGGACCGCCAGGGAAGTCCAAGAATCCACATTTAATCATGAGGAAATATCAGGCAAACCCAAACTGAGGGACATTTTACAAAATAACTGATAGCTGCTCTTCAAAAATGTACTGATAACGAATGATTAAGGAAGATCAAGGAATTTGGATTTGAGGTGATGATGGGGACATGAAATTATATGCCATGTTGGATCCTGGTTTAGATCCTGGGCCAGAAAAAGGACATCAGTGGGACAATTAGCAAAATTTGCATAACATCTATGGATTAGTTAATAGTCTTGTATCAACGTTAATTTCCTGGTTTAAATACTTGTAGTAAGATTATGGATGATGCTAACATTAGGAGAAGGTGGGTCATAGTTATAAGGCAACTCTTATACTATTTTTGCAATTTTTTTCTATGTCTGAAATGAATTCAAAATAAAAACTCAAAAAAAGATAGGTGTATTTACTTGGTAATCTGAACTAAGCATAGTAATAATGTTAACAGTAGTAATACTAGCTGTTATGGGTTGCATTTTGTCCCTCATTCCAGTTCACAGGTTGAAGTTCTAATACTCTCAGGAATGTCACCTTATTTAGAAATAGGGTCACTGCAGATGTAATTAAGTTAAGGTGAGGTCATACTGGAGTCGGGTGTCCCCCTAAGCCAATATGTCCTTACAAAAGGGAGAAATTTGGACACAGGCAGGAACACAGGGAGAACACCATGTGGAGATTAAGGCAGAGATTGGGGTGATGTAGCAGAAGTCAAGGAACGCCAAAGATTGCCAGCAAACCACCAAAAGCTAGGAGAGAGGCATGGAACAGAGTCTCCCTTGCAGCCCCTAGAAGAAATCAATCTTGCCGACAGCTTCATCTTGGACTTTGAGCCTCTAGAACTGTGAGGCAGTAAATTTCTGCTGTTTAAGCCACCTGGTTTGTGGTACTTTGTTACATCAGCCCTAACAAACTAGTACACTAGTTAGCATTTATTGAGAACTTAAAACGTTGAGCTCTTCACATGCATTATCTCATTTTATCTTCACCCCATCCCTTTGCAGAAGGCGTTATTATTGCTTCCAATTTATAGCTGAGAGGATTGATGCATAGAGTGGGTAAGTAACTTGCCCTGGCTCACACAGCTAGCAAATGGCGGGGTGGGTTAAAACCTCTATAGTCTGACACCAGCATATTCCTATCCACTGCACACACTTCTGGATTCCAATGACAAAGATTTCTTATGGGATGTGAAATGGTTACCTTTGATTAATTTCTCTCTGTACATCATATATAAATTCCAGAGATGAAAAATAGTCAAGTGCACACGTGGGTACCCTATCCTTTTCCTTACCACCCATTCCTCCACAACCACCCCAGCCTGGTGGAATCAAATGTCTGCCTCCTTGGAAACACTGAACTTCCTATGTCTTAGTTCTCCCAAGAAAGGAGTGTTAGTCATTAAGGAGAGATTCCATTTTGAATGTGAGCAACTAATTTAAGCGAATATTTGGGATTAAACTCAGTCATTCAGATACATGGGAGACTGCACTCTGGGGCAGTGGAGCTACTTAAAAAAAAGTGGAGAGCAAACATTTCCTCTATTTTAAAGCAAAGAATCTGAGAGAGAATTGCCCACTGGGTTTCATTTGTTTGCCTTCTTGAGTCATTCCTTCATTCAATTAACGTTTATTGAGCACCCCTGGGCTTCTTGGCGCCGGGCTCAGCCAGCATAAACTGACAAAGAAGACAGTCCTAGCTTTCAGTTAGTCTCTCATTCAGGGTTGGTCCCAAGGCAAAAAAGCTGGAGGTGAAAGCTTTTGAAAACAAATCCCCGTTTCTCAATTCGTAACCCATCTCCTCATAGGCATTGTTTTCTGAACGACTGAAGCTAATTTTCTTCTATTACATGCTGGTGATTCCCAGCTCCCTATCTCCAGCCAAATTTCACTTACAGGCTCCAGATCCATATATCCAAAGTTTATTGGATGCGCCAATTGGTTGTCCCATATATATGTCCACAGATGGAACGTGGAACTCATCATCTTTATTCCCTAATCTTTGTACCTTCCCCATCCTCCTCCTCCCCTCTCAGTGAATGGTGCCAACAGTGACCAAATTGATCAAGTCAGAAACCTCTCAGTTCCGTGTAAGTAAGGACTGTTTGTTTATGCTGAGGCAACATTCTGTGTCTAGCTCAGTCTTGGACCGTGTACTGTGGAAGATACTAATAACGACGTGATGAGCGAATGAATGAATGGGCTTCATTCTTGCATCCTTGATTCTTCTCTCTTAGCACTCATGTCCAACCCATAGGCCCTGTCACTTCTCTCCATCATTTCTTTCAAAGTAGTCCTCTCATCTCCATTCCTTACCAGCATTTTCCCAGTCCAAACTGTCACAATCTCTCACCTGGACCACTACTGTGACCTTTACCTGGTCCTCTTGGCTTCTCTCTTGCCACCACCCAATCTGTTCTCCATGTAGCAACTTGAATGAACTGGTAGAAACAGAAATCTGACCCCATCACTTCTCTGCCTAAAACCCTTCAATGACTTTCTGTTGTCATCGTGATGAAGCCCAAGCTTGATATTTGAGGACCCACTTAATTTAGTTCCTACTTATCTCCCTATCCTTATTTTTCATCTTTCTCCTTTCCTTCTCCTCCTCCCCTACTTTGCTTCAGCTAAAATGAATTTTCTGCTGGTTTCCAAACATATCTTTCCCTCTTCCAGACTTGTGCTCATGTTAGTTGCTTCACCTGGCAATTCCTCTTAATTCTTAAAGCCACAGCCTGGGTACTTTGGGATCTTGTTTTAGTTTGCTGCAACAAATGGCCTATATTTAGCTGCTTGCAGTAATACCCATTTATTATCTTGCAGATCTGAAGGTCACAGGTCTAGGTAGCTTTGGCTGGGTTCTCTGCTTAGTGTCTCACAAGGGCAGGGCTGCATTCCTTTGTGGAAGCTCTGGGGAACATCTGCTTACAAACTCTTTCAGGTTTTTGGCAGAATTTAGTTCCTTGTGGTTGTAGCAGTGAGGTTCCCATTTCCTGGAAATGTGACCCCTCCATATTTAAGCCAGCAATGGCAGGTCAAACCCTTCTCATTCTTCAAAAGTCTGTGACTTCTCCCTCTAGTGCCATCTTTTTGACTTTCAAGGGCTCATGTGATTACACTTGTTCCACCTGGATAATTTGGGATAATCTCATCGTAGCCACAGGTGCTAAGGACTAGGGCATGGACATCTTGGGGGAGGCATTATTTTGCCTATCACAGATGCCCACCTTCAAATCTAGGTTCTGTGTCCCTCCCTTTTGCTCCAGTGGCAGGCACTGCTGGTTGCCTCATGAATAACTATTTCCCACTCTCAGCTACTTTCCTGCTATCAGAGCCTGCCTCTCACTTTAGAGGGTGAAAATGCCAGGTTTTTGCTTTCCCAGACTCTCTTTTAGGTAGGGCATGTGCACATCTGCCGGAGGACTCTGGGAAAGATGTCTTCTCTGATTAAAAAAAAAAACTTAGAGGAGAATGGCCTTTCTGATCTTCAGCCATGGTACTATGAGGACATGATGTTGGAGGCTGCAGAAGCCATCTCGAGGGGCACACGTGAGGACAAAAGCCAGCACACTGGAGCTAGTGGAGAAGAGAGTTGAGAGGAGTCAGAGTTCTTGATGACATCATTGAATTACTGAGTTACATCCCACCACAACTTACCTCCAGGCTTTTTCTTAGGTTGCCCTAATTGTTTGTTATTGCTCAAGCCACTTTTTAGTGGCTCAAGCCACTTTTTAGTTGACCTGCCCACCTTGCTCATGTACTCTCTCCTGCACCTATGTACCTGGCACAGTAAACACCTAGCAATTATTGGCTGAATGAATGAATGAGTGAAAGCTCTCCCTCTCCTTCAATTTCCTCTACTCCAAGTACTCTCACTATGACAAGGGCTGCCATGTATGGTTGGGCAGGCTGTGTCCTGCACAAGGGTCCCTGGTCTAGGGGGCAAATAAGGGCTGAAATCTAGCCTGTTCTCCACTTGGTAAGCCAGCAACCTGGCATGGGGCCATGCCTGCCCAGGGGAAAGGACACTTTTTTTCTTATTAGTGGTAAGGTACTCTAGGCTAGTAGCAGTACTGTGGCAGCCTAAATTCTGACTTTTCTTTTCTGATAGGGTGCATGCCCTTGCCATTTGTTTTCCACTCTCCCAAGGAGTGAAGCAGAGGATCCTCTTTGGGTCCTGAACACCATGTTCCAATGAGCGCAGTGACTATTTTGAGAAACTGATTAGTACTAAAGTGCTTGTGGAGCTCCTAGGTTTTAATGTGCAGCCCTTCTCTGGCAATAGGCTGGTCATTTTAACACCAGTCTTCTGGAAATTATAACTTAATATAACAGGAACTGCCAAAATGGGAGTCAGGAGACCCAAATTCAAGCGTCAGCTCTGGCATTAATCAGGCTCTGAGTGCTTGGGTAAGGCAGCAACATTCTCTGGCTTTCAGTTTCCTTACCTATAAAACTAGAGGTTCTGGGCTTCCCTGGTGGCGCAGTGGTTGAGAGTCTGCCTGCCGATGTAGGGGACACGGGTTCGTGCCCCGGTCCGGGAAGATCCCACATGCCGCGGAGCAACTAAGCCTGTGCAGTGATAAAAAGAACGGCTTAAAAAATTAGTATCTTCAGGGGCTTCCCTGGTAGCGCAGTGGTTGAGAGTCCGCCTGCCGATGCAGGGGACGTGGGTTCGTGCCCCGGTCCGGGAAGATCCCACATGCTGCGGAGCGGCTAGGCCCGTGAGCCATGGCCGCTGGGCCTGCGCGTCCGGAGCCTGTGTTCTGCAATGGAAGAGGCCACAACAGTGAGAGGCCCGTGTACCACACACACACACACACACACACACACACACACACACACACACACACACACACACACACACACACACACCCTAGAGGTTCTCAAACTGTGTCCTGCAGACTTTAGGGATGTTGAGGTGCCACCCCAGGGCTCTCAATGGTGAATAGGGAGGTGGGACTGAGTGGGTGGGAAGCTTCAGTCAGAGCAGTTCTACTTTTGTTTGCTTTACATGTAGGACTTTATAAAAAATTAATTTTTAATTATGCAGGAAATCTACTAATATATCCTTCCGGTAAGGAATTAGAACATTGTAGA
Source organism: Lagenorhynchus albirostris (assembly GCF_949774975.1). Lineage (NCBI taxonomy): Eukaryota > Metazoa > Chordata > Mammalia > Artiodactyla > Delphinidae > Lagenorhynchus > Lagenorhynchus albirostris. Next base: position 135,410,804 of record NC_083097.1, read on the forward strand.
CACAATTAAAGCCCCTTTGGTACCCATCCTTCCCAGTCCCCTTGTATGTTGGAAATTCATTTAAGATTTCCATTTGAACAAAGGGATCCTGGCTCAAACAAGTTAGAGAACCACTGGTCTGGTTAGCCTCTAAGGACCCCAAAAGTGCAAAAAAGGGGGATTTCAGAGAAAAGGGCAAGCCACTGCTGGAGAATGTTCCACAAGGTTGAGTGGAAACCCATGCAATGGTTTGCTGAAATGCAGTGTTGCTCTGGGTGCTGTAATTTGGGGGCAATGTCACTGCTGTGTACTGGCAGTGTACCCAGGAGAGGGCTGGTGGGTGGGAGGACATAGATTTATGAGTTAGAATGGAAAGGCTTGTGTACATGTCCCAAACCTGCCCTCATTTCCATGGGGAGGGAAGATGAGGTGGCATTAGGACTGCTTCTTTTGGGCCTGACTTCAGAAAAACAGCAAAAGCAACTAACATTTGTTGTATACTTGCTGGGTGCTGGGTGCTCCGAGCCTGGTCTCAGGTAGCCCTCACAGCATCCCTGGGAGGTGATGGCACTGCCAGCATACTTGTTTTAGAGGTGAGGACACTGAGGCAGAAAGAGGTTAAGGAATTGCCTAGGGGCACATCACTGGTTAGTAGGGTATGGGGACTTGAGCCCAGGGCCAGATGCACCCCACCCCCACCACTCTGCGCTACTACGTCCAGGCACTGCCTGCTGCCATCTTAACTCCATCCCACCTGTTTGAGTGCTGGGTGTAGGAAGGGCAGAGCTGACTGGACACTGTGGTTTGTCTAAGATTTATCCCCCTGACTTTCCCTCTCCCTCAAACTCCAGGGCCATGGGCAGAATGCTCAGTTCCCTGGAGCTCCCCTCGCTCAGGTTAGCAAGCAGCCAGGGAAGACGCCAGGTGGGCTCGAGTGAGGGGCAGTGGAGAGCCGGTTTGTGCTCCTTATGAAAGGAGATGGGAGATTAGCAAGAAGCTGCAGAGCCCTGCGGCCCATCCTGCACGGGCCCCCACCAGGTGAGAGGATGAGCACGACTGCAGGCCCCGGGATCCAGGCCTGCGTGGAGGAAAGTGCAAATCAATTCTGCTTCCTGCAGAAGGAGGCTTTTCAGTATGCGTACCTGGTCTCCTCCCCCTTTGGCCCGAATGCTGATTTTATTTTTGCATTTTATGAGCTTGAGAGAGGGAATTCATTTCCTTGGTATAATATGAGCCTCTGGAGTAATCTTGTCCAAATATATTTTGCTCACAGATTCTGTCCTGGAAGAGGGGCCGTACTGAAATGAAATGGAAAGAGATGATTAAGACCTGATTTATAGGTAAGGTGAATTGGAAGATTTAAGCCAAATTATTGCATCCAGGAAGGTGAAAGGGAATGACAGCCTCTTCCTAGGAGCTGGAAACCTTTATAAAAAGAAATATTTAGGGTGCACGTACTCTTATGCCAGCCAGGCTATATTTTAATATATTCCACCATGTTTGTCCCCTTTTTCTCTCTCTCTAGACTGTACAATCCCCGAAGGCAAGAACTGGGTTCATTGCATCTTGGGCAATTTTATTTATAAGAAAGGGATTCTACACTGCAGAGGCTTTTTAATCTCAAGGGACTGAGCTGTCTCTTTCTTCCCCCTTGGCTGATTAATACTGCCTCCATCCCAACCTAGTTCTTAGAGGCATTGGGGCCTCCTAACAATGATTCCTCCATCTCCCCACCCTCCAAAAGCACAGGGTCTAGAGTTATGCTTCTTTCAGGTGATAAGTAGTATGGTAAGAATATTAACACCAAGCTTTTATTGAGTACTTCCATGGATCAGGTATTTTTAAAAAACTAATTTATTTATTTGTTTTTATTTTTGGCTCTGTAGGGTCTTCGTTGCTGTGCTCAGGCTCTTTCTAGTTGCGGCGAGCAGGGGCTACTCTTCCTTGCGGTGTGCATGGTGTGCATGCTTCTCATTTTCGTGGCTTCTCTTGTTGCAGAGCACGGGCTCTAGGCGCACGGGCTTCAGTAGCTGTGGCTCGCGGGCTCTAGAGCGCAGGCTCAGTAGTTGTGGCGCACGGGCTTAGTTGCTTCACGGCATGTGGGATCCTCCAGGACCAGGGCTGGAACCTGTGTCCCCTGCACTGGCAGGTGGATTCTTAACCACTGCGCCACCAGGGAAGCCCTGGATCAGGTATTTTTCTAAGCATTTTCTAAGTGTTATTTCATTTAATCCTCACAACTACCCTGTTAGATAGGGACTGTTATTATCCCATTTTACACATGAGGAAACTGGGGGCTTGGGTTGCTCAAAATCACAGAGCTAGTCAGTGGAAATAGCTACCATTTTCTGGGTACTTACTATGGACCAGGAATTGTGCCAATCACATTAAACCGGTGATCTCATTTCATAGTGCTCTTAACCCTCAGG